>NC_090280.1:96013893-96329250 GCF_037392515.1 Haliotis asinina
GTTGATGTGCAAGCAAGCCTTTTCACGTTTATTTTCCTAACCAGCTGTGTGTAAGATTATTATGATGAGATGTGATATTTTTTCCAAAAAAGATTCCGAGAAAGACGTCGCGTGTGTGTGCGTGCATGTGTGTGGTGTCTGTGTACGGCGTACATATGTGAGTGTATGCACACGCACAACTACACAAACGCTCTTATGACATCGTGCAGAAAGAAACACATACACACACACACACACACACACACACACACACACAGAGCACACACAGAGCACACACACAGAGCACACACACCATACACATACTGTTGTGACATCTTGCTGAAAGTGTAAAACGATAATCCGGAAACTGGGTTTCCGAACCGGATGCTAAGTAGCTATAATCAATCAGTAAAATAAAGAGTAAAAATCGTGTTCGCTGAGTTGACTGGATGAACTCTTGATCAAATGTGAGCGCGCGCGCGTACACACACACACACACACACACACACACACACACACACACACACACACACACACACACACACACACACACACACACACACACACTGTTGTGACGTCTCCATCTTATAGCTGGATTTTCACTCACGTCAGCTCATAACTGTGAAAGGAAAGTAAGTGTTAAGGGAAAGTAAGCATAGTTTAGCAACATCAAGGTAGATGACACCAATCATGTCCTTCAAGCATTATACCCATGTGGTACGAATCGAACCCCGCCTTTCACGGGGAAACACTCGAACCACAAGATTAAAAGACACTTGAAGTGGCGAAGTTTGTGTAACGGGAAACATCTTAAGACATTTGATACTGCGGCTTTAATGGTAACAGACAACCAGATGTTATCATCAACAGCGACAAAAGAAAAGCCACAGAAAGTAGCAATGCTCTCGGTCGGAAATCTCTGACGACAAACATCATATGATATCAAATACAATTGTTCTAGGTTCCTTTTGTCGGACTATTTTAAAACTGATTATCGACATTTGGTTTTATTGAAATCTGATTCTTACATTTTCTTGCCTTGCGATGCATAAATCATAATGAAACTGCCGGGAACAACTGTTGGTATGATAACTACCAGCAATGACTAAAGCAGATGTAGCTAGTCAGTTTATACTCCCGAATAGCTATACCAACTATTAGCCCTTGTTTAGTACTGAATAGATACATCAACTCTAAGGATTGTCTAGTACTGGATAGATGTAACAACGTCTAGCCCATGTCTAGAACTGAACAGACATAGTGTTACGGTTAATAAATTGCCGTGACAAAAGGTACAAGAAATCACGCTTTGAATCAACGAAATGCAACACAGACAAGTCTAAATATTCAATAATATATTGAGCAAACAATGAGCAAGTTACAACGAATCACAATACAGATTTCTGGTAAAATGCAAATGTGTCACAAGTCTAGGGTAATGGGTCACAAATATCAAATATTAACTCACCAGAATCTTGGCATTTACAGTGAGATCAGATACACTAACTGAAGGTAGCTTACAACGTCAATGGTCAAGCAGGAAGCGTAAATCTTCTGGGTCCGATAATTGGACAGGCGATGTCGGTAGGAAGATGCACACAAATCCAGGATTATTCCGAGTGTAAGTCAGTGTGTGTCTTCGTCAACACAACGGTCTTTATATATATATTGACACATTCGAGCAAAGCGTGGCTGTATCGCCATTAACTTAGAACTTTCTCGATAGCCGGAAGTCAACAAATCAACCAGTTAATGGAGGCAATTCTGGATCGCTATCAAAAACAGGCATGCCGCTAAAATACTATTGGCATCAAACATTCATAATGCGAAATGTAACCCATAGTAACTATAACTTAAAGGTCACATGCAACCAAAAAATCAAACATAATTAAAACACATTTATCACTTATTCATGACATATAATATACATTGCTGCTTTTAAAAAAACAAATAAACAAAATTATAAGCGTACAATCGCGATTCAAAAGTGCAATATTTTGTACTTGGGCTTACTTCCCCCGAAACGAAGCCCTCGGGAGACCGAACCCAGTCTTAGCACCTGGATGTGCACTCAAGTGTAACGACGGATTCTGATTGGCTGTTTCATTTGCTGATCTGCTGAGGGTTCATTGTGTGTACAGACAGATGATCTGTTTGATGGGCATTTTAGAAGTATAGCGAGTCACAAGAAAGTAAGATTCTTTATAACAACTTATTTTTGTGTACTTGATGCGTCGTTTCAGTATGGATTCATATACTGTTGTCAAACAAAATCATACACACTAAAACAAGTCGTTATCCATGAAGAATGTATATAGAGATGTTGGATTTTGAAAATACATGTTCTCCGAATTTGCGCTCGATCCAATCAAAAATGACATCAGTAGAGATGGTAAACTACTGCGTGGCTGGAATCTGTCATTCGTCCAAGTACAAAGCAGGACTTGAAAATGACAAGAGTTTGCACCAGTTTCCGTCAGATCCAGTCATCCGAAAAAAGTGAATGTAGTTTGTTTGCAACCCACTGACATAAAAACATGCCATGTGTATCACACGTGCCTAATTACATAATGTGGCAGAGACGGGACTCGGGTGCACGAGTCATAAATCAACTTATTTTCTTTATGTCGTATACTCTGATAGGTGTTAAGTTCAAATTACACGTGGTCAATGATTGAAGCTGTGTACTGCATGTTGTCTTTAGCAGACAGGCAGCCAGACATATAGGTGTGAATAAACCAGACAATGAGCTCTGTGACAGAGACTGCTTACCACAATCAACAAGTTTTTTTTACGTAACGAGTAGATCATTTACTTGTTTGTGCTCACAACCTCAGACGCTGGGCATGCATACTGTTTCAAGCTCCGCGAACCTATTCACTGCGCATGCGTTATGGACGCAGCGCAGCACAGCTGTTGAAACCAGTTTTCCCCCGAGCGTTGGGGGGAATTTAGTCAAACGTTTGAACGTTTTTTTCATCGCGTTTTTTTCAACCTTATAGGTTGAATTGGCAATTTTTATGATTTGTTTCGGTAAGTGCATACCGAAAGGTACCAGAATCTGCAAAGTTGTGTTTTACGTTGCATGTGACCTTTAATCAATGATTATACAAATTAGAAAATACACACTCTCGCAACAATATCAAATTTTAGCCTTGTCTAGTACTGAATAGGTATAGCAACTCTTAGCCTTGTCTAGTACTAAATAGGTATAGCAACTGAGCCTTGTCGACCTGTGAAGGTCCCAGGTAGAAAAGGCCTTCAGCAACCCATGCTTACCATAAAAGGCGACTATGTTTGTCGTAAGAGGCGACTAATAGGATCGGGTGGTCAGGCTCGCTGACTTGGTTGACACATGCCATCGGTTTCCAATTGCGCAGATCGATTGTCATGTTGTTGATCACTATATTTTCTGGTCCAGATTACTTACAGACCGCCGCCATATAGCTGGAATATGGCGTAAAACTCACTCACTCATTTAGCCTTATCTAGTTCTGAATAGATTTTTCAACTCAGCCTTGCCTGGTACTGGATAAAATATACAGGGTGCTCGTTGGGTAACTGACATCTCTTACTCCTCGTCTAGTACTGAATAGATATAGTAACTGTTTCTCCATGTATAGTAATGAATAGATATACTCTTGGCCTTGTCAATACTGGATAGATATAACAACTATTACCCTTGTCTATTACTAAACTGAGATCAACTCTTGGCTTTGTGTAGTACTGAATAGATGCAGCAAATCTTAGCCTTGTCTAGTGTCGAATAGACATAGCAGCTTTTAGCCTCTGTCTAGTACTGAATGGATATAGCAACTCTTAGCCTTGTCTACTACTGGATCAAATAATCACGGAGTCCATACAGAATAAAGCCAGTCAACACTCAGCCATGTCTAGCACCGAATAGATATGGCAACTCTTAGCCTGTCTAGTTCTGAATAGATACAGCAGCCCTTATCCTTGTCTAGTACTAGGTGAAATAAAAAGGGAGCGCATACAGAATAAAGCCAGTCAAACCGAGGAACCGTTGAGTGCAATGCGCGAAACTTGCAAAAGCGACGTAAAACAACACTCTGTCGTGTTGAAAAGGATTCCATATTGAAGTAATCCGGTAATGGATGTGGTTACAGTAACGTACATCATTTTCCATGATTACCTCCTTGCATGCAGACTCGTTAGCTGATTTGATAGGTTCCATCTGGAGCATTACTGCCTCACCATCTATATGGGCTTTGTACTTCAATTGGAAAATGATTGAACGACATGCCATTGAATTGAAATAAATGAACAGCTCATGTAGGGGTTAGGGCTGCAAATACTATTAAGGTGTCCTCTTCATTCTGTAACGCTTTTGCAATGTATTGGTCTGTTGGTGAGTCTTGCTCCTCTCTTTGCATGGTGCTTATGGAGCTGTTTCTGTAGAGCAAAGCGGAGACGTCCCAAACGTGATTCATCGTCAGTCGTCAGTAAGACCTCGAAAACCTCCAGATCTAAAAAGGTGTAGACTCGCTTAAAGCACTCACTATATGTTATGTATCTATGTAAATATATGGTCGTATGGAAGATAGATTCCTCCACTAACTTGGGGGAACCAACTGCAAAACCTTATGCAGATGAATTGCACGAGGAACAGGCATGAAATTGCAGAAAAGCATGTTCATTTTCCGTTTTGGTGTAAACTTTTCATAGGAATTCGCCAGTTTTCACTAATTTTCATCAATTATGAAACTCATGACAATAATCTTTTCAACGTTACGAATTTGTTTAACAATGCATCAGTATATGTGTAAACAGTACTTTGTGGAAAATTTTGCAAACTTCAGTTTAGAACAATTGCCTGAAGAAAGAAACAATTGCCTGGCTATATTTACTTTAGTGAGTCTAAACTTTTCATGGGAAATATATATCACAAGAACAAAGGTGGTTCCGATGCTTTCATCATGATAGTGGAACGACCAGACTGTCTTCGGAGTAAGGTGAGATTTATCATTACAGGTGGGTTGGAACGTGAGACGCCTGGCGTCGTTATTGTGTCAGCTGATAAATTCTTACTCGTCCATGTTAAAGGTGCATGTATTTTCTGATGCTTGACTGGGTACCAATGTAGATTACGATATTATCCCTATTACCCTGTGATATTAACGGTACTGCACGGGGCTCATCTGGTAACCCAATTCCCCATATCATTAAGAAAAGGTATGTAACTGAGTGACTGAGTTTAATTTTACGTCGCACTCAGGAATGCTCTATCTATAAGACGACGGTCTGTTAATAATCGAGTCTCGACCAGATAATCAAGTGATCAACAGCATGAGCATCGATCTGTGCAACTACGAACTACGAACATTTGACTTGCTTTCACGTGTGTTTGTAATTTTTGCTCCTAGTGAAGTATATATCTTGTTCAAAGTTTCGCGAACTTTTGCAGTTGATGTACACTTTTTTGACGTTCCGTCCAGCTAGGCGCCTATAACGACAAACATAGATTACTGAAGACCCGAGTTTAACCCGGATCTTCATCAGTTTGCTTTGGCACACACTTCTTGGCAATATGGTAAAAACGTCTTTCGCAGCTTGAGTTATTTATATGTTGAAATATGTACAGCACACTGTACGTACCTGACCAGACACCTTGTATCAAATGTAAGGCAGAACACGTTTTTTTATAAAGTGCAAGTCATTCATCTAAATATCTACTATCAACAGAGCCATGACTCTGTCATGAGGATATGTTCATGAATTTGCATCAAATCTTCGCGATGTTCCCGTCTCTTCCACCGCTCCCATGCCAAACACTCACAAATGTGAGAGAATGAGTTTAGTTTTTCGCCACTTTTAGAAATATTCCAGCAAAAACACGGCGGGGAACGCCAGAAACGGGCTTTAGATGTTGTACCCATGAGGGGAATCGAACCAGGGTCTGTGACGTGACAA
This sequence comes from Haliotis asinina, assembly GCF_037392515.1. NCBI lineage: Eukaryota > Metazoa > Mollusca > Gastropoda > Lepetellida > Haliotidae > Haliotis > Haliotis asinina. The sequence goes on from NC_090280.1 coordinate 96,019,807, forward strand.
GCGAACGCTTTAACCAATAGGCTACTACCTTGCCCCACATACAAAATAATCTCACTTGTTCATCTGAAAACAATACGGAAAATCTGGAACAATCCGAAAATATAATTTCTTTGCACACTGTAACCCACGACTAACTAAACAACACTATAATGTCCTCAAAGGACATTTTAGGTTAGCAAGGATAGTCTCCTTTATTTCAATACCATGTGTCTCAAACAACCTCAAACAAGGAAACAATAACAAAATATATCATAAACACTACCATGTGCAATCAGAACACACAAATTAATTAGTTTTTTAATTTTTATGTTAATATTGATTAATATTGGAGATGTTTCTGCTTATAGTGTGTTTGTGATTGTAGACTCGCAATCAATATCTCTTCATAACTTACACGAAGAAAAATGTTCAAAGTTTCGAAACTTGCGGCCCAAACTACTCTGGATTTGAAAGGAATGTATTTGATGAAAAACGTCTTATGGGAATAGAACACTAGCTTAAGATCCTCGATAACTTTGGGTAAATCTTACAGCACGGAACGAAAGATCAGATGAAATACCTACTTGGTCGAACTTGATTTCTAGCATTAAACTGGCTGATATGTTAAAATAGCTGCAAAATCGATCATGCGGTGTTTGCTAAGATTCACATACTAGTAAGAGTGAGTGAGTGGTTTTAAGTTCGCTTTGAGAAGTATTTCAGATGTGTAACGGCTTGTTACTTTTATTTTGGATACCACGTGGTATAAATATTGCACGTTTAACCTGGGCTTTGTTAAGCGACGACAAAACTACCAAGAAAATTCGGGCCCACAACGAGAGGTTTCTGACACGTCTAAGGGGATGTAACTCTGTACAGGGAATTGCTGAGCTCTGTAAATACAGGGGGCTTCATGTAACATATGAAACGTGGTAACATAAGAGACTTGGTTTTGTCCTGGGACAAAACGGGGCAATATCTTAGGTTCCGTGGACGTGCTAGATTTATTGAAGATATGTTTGGTGACCATAATTTTAAACAATTCTCAATCTTCTCCATATATACAGCCGGGTAAGCAAGATGGAATGGTTTCACCATAAAACTTATGATCACATGTGTGTTGCATTATTCAGATCCCTTGCTTGAAAGGAACGTTGGAGGTTATTCAAGGTTGTTGTGTGTATAAACAATACAGGATTTGATCTACCACCGTGTTTGCCCACGTCTTCCTCAATGTCACATTCGAAGCGAGCTTTTACCTTCAGTTCGGTGATACAGCATCGTTTACGTCAACAAAGCTGCTTCTATAAGGGATCTGAGCATCAAGGACACTTCGTGTTGTTGCAGTGGAGACGGCAAGTAAAAGATATCTGATCAGCGCTGATTTCTTCAAAAGTTGAGCGTGGAAACAATTTAGCAGAGCACAATGTCTCGAATGAACGTTGACCTTATTGAGCGTTTGTTTTTATGTCAATATGACCTCTACATTTCACATTAACAAGAAGTGAAGACAAGGTAAACTTGAGTGTTCTTCACGACAAGATGCATGGCATTGGTGCTAAACTCGGAAAATAATATCTCGTTTACTGAGTTATCGTTTCGCTATAGATTATTGCACCATTAGAAACTTGAGTGAATACAATCAAGTTAATACGGGCATATAACCACGAACTGGTTCCGCACGTGCATTTGTTTCACTGTTCCAACTACTGCACTTACCCCCCTGTAATACAAAACAGTAATGGCCGTTGGAAACTATGATCGATTGTTAAATAACAATCATCCTGAGTTGCATAACATTCTGACATTTAAATGTCCAATTAACAAGGTGAAATGAGGATTCGCAATCTTAATTTCACTCTATTTCATTTACTTTTTTACTTAAAGTGAAATACGTTTTCACGGCAAACTGACTATAACGTAGCTACAGTACATGTGTGCACATGGTCCTCCCCCAATCAACAACAAATAATACGTTTCTTCCCCTTAGACCGCTACTTCAATAAAACTGGAAATGAAAGTACAAATATCCGGCGGACATCCACACATCACCCACACGCCCGCATGCATACACAACACATCACACGGACACGTGTAGACACATCATGTACACATGCATGTACGCCCACTTCACACATGCAAGCATAAACAAATGATGCACACAAGCATACACACACGCACGCTCATACGTTTCATGTTCGCCAGATATAACTCCCCGTCGGGGAAAACGATGTAGGTAGAATCTGCTGTCATTGAAGACTATTCCTTGAAAAAATGTACTCTCACACCCCTACAAATGATGCTTCAGTCTGACATGACAGGATACAAGCAATACAAGTGCGTCATCGTGCGCTGAAACGGTACACTTAGTCGTAAATATATAAAAAGGAATGTTGTATAAGAGCTCGATTGTGATGAATTTATATAGAAAAAACATGCCCTTGATATTAAAATAGGTCAGTGTCAATGTCAACACTTTCTTCTATTTCCAAGTTGAAGTATGTTGGTAGTTTTATACGTGTATGAGAGTACCAGCTATGGAGGCGAAACTCGTATCGTGTTACCTGCCCACTGAACATCTGCCAGGTGAGAGTTTTTTTTCGTCATCTGTGGCAGTTACAAAACAAAAATCAATAACGTACATGCAGTTTGTGACATTTAGACATAACTAAAGTAGCTAGACAGGATATCAACTTTTTTTCAATGGCCTTCGCTTGAAGATCCAAGGAAGTTCTGACCTTGGGACAATGTCAAAATATTACAAGCATCTTCACAGATTTCAAAAATCAATCAGAAAACTACAAAGCACAATAAACATAAAAATACGCCATCAATCAGTGCACCGAGATCAAAGCTATCACATACATGCAGCTAATCATCAACTCATTAGAGTGACATTTAGGTGGCATTTAGAAACGGTGATGACGAAGAGGCTCAAGTTTAGGTGCAACGTTTCAGCGTACATGCCAACGTTGTTATCAGTAAAGATTTCCATCAGTCTTAACCCTTTTGTTTTTACCACATACTCATGATAGCGCTTTTATACTCGGATATTTCTCGTTGTGAAGTTTCTCTTCTGGCGTCAACGAGGTAATACGACTTTAATCCAATCAGATGTGAACACACTGTGTATAAGGATTGAAAAATCAAAAGGATTCCATTTTGAAGGTATCCCGTATGTTAATATATCACAATTTCCATATCGTAAACTATATAAACCTCTCATGATTACTTATTTCCACGTAGAAAAGTAAACCAGATACACATAATAAGTACGCAGGTGGAAGAGAGATATCATCCCCGACTAAGCCGATTTGTTTGATTTAACAGGCTCCGTAAGAAGTATTACTGATCCACCATATTGCCGTAAGCCGACACGGGCTTTGTGCTCCAATTGGAAAATGATTTAACGACATGCCATTGAAATGAAATAAATGAACAGATCATTTGGGGGATAGAGCTGCAAATGCGATTAAGATGTCGTCTTCTTTCTGTGACGCCATTACAACATATTGGTCTGTTGATGAGTCTTTTTGGGCACTTTGCATGATGCTGTTAAGCATAATTAACTTTGGACTTATACTCTACGTATGGTCCATGTATGTCCTAATGGACTCACTTGGGTTATGTTTTAGAAACTTTGACTGAAATGTCTAAAGTTTTTCGACTTGCAACACAAACTACTCCAGATAGGGAAGGAATGTGTTTGATGAAAAACGTCTTTAGGGAATAGAACACTAGCTTAAGATCCCCGTTACCTTTCCATCAATTTACAGCACAGACCCAAAGATCAGATAAAATACCCACTCGGTCGGACTCAAGAGACTTACCCAGCTTACAGCCATGTTTTCAAGGATTAACCTGCCTTAAAAGGCTGATGTGTTAAAATAACTGCAACATCGATCATACGGCGTTTGCTTAGATTTACCGACTACTAAGAGTGAGTTGGTTTTAAGTCCGCTTTGATCAGATGCATCTTGGTTTGTCAGCTTAATGCAGGATAATTCTTTAGTTTTTCGCCACATTCAGCAATATTCCAGCTATTTGACGGTGGCCTGTGAATAATCGAGTCTGGGCAAGACAACCCAATGATTAACATAATGAGCATCGATCTACACAATCGAGGTATGATGACATTTGTCAAGCAAAGTCAGCAAGCCTGACCATCGGATGCCGTAAGTCGCCTCTTACGACAAGCATGGGTTACTGAAGATCAATTCCAGCTCAGATCTTCACGGGTGCAGGATGAGAGACCAAATGGTTCAGATATTGTTTAGGTAAGCAGAAACAGTGTTGGCGTTGTCAAGAAACAAAAGAAACGAGAACTCTGGACCTCTGACGTGACATTTCTGGCACGATGAAGGGAGGTAACTCCGGACAAGGAATTGCGGATCTAAACATATCCGAGCGGCCTCCAAAACGAGTACAGCACAAGAACGCATGGCATTTCTTTTCAGTGAATATTTTGTCCAGCAAAATCACAAAAGTATATTTTGTTCGACGCCATACTAGATATTTTGAATATATGTGTGGTGAAATATTTTGAATAAAAATATTTTAAAACAGAACTAATTATTGTTAGATATGAAAGGGGTGGTTTCACAAGCAAACAACGATATTTTTGTGTTGCAATTTCCAAAAATCGCTTCCTCGAAAGGAACGTGTAAAGATTCTTGAAGGCTGTTGTGTGTACTAAGATTTGTATCCTGCACTACTTTGCCCTCGAGTTCGTCGATGTCACATTGGATGCGAGTTTTACCTTTAGTTCAGTTTTACACTGATTGCTTAAAAGAAGGTGATTATATAAGGGATGTGTACATCAAGGACACTTCATGTTGGTGCAACGGACAGTGTTAAAAAGTGTAAAAAATACCTCATGACATGGATTGATTTCTGCAAAAATTGAGCGTGGAAGCAATTTAGCAGAGCACAGTGTCTCAAATGATTGTTGATTTCATTGAGCGTTTGTTTTTATGTCATTGTGACCACTACATTTCATATATCACATTAACAAGAAATAACACTATTGATTTTTTAAAACTATTTTGAGTGCAAGGAAGTTAGCAGAGAAAAAATCCTGAATGACCGTTAATCCGATTCAGCATTTTGTTTTTTTGTCATACTGATGCGTAACCTAGACAAATCCCTTTTTATTAAGGTACTTGACACTTTCATAAGAAAGTGCACGTAAGCTAACTTTGCGTGTCCCTCATGGCACGATGAGATCATCACTTTGCACAGATGTTTAGCACAGAAGCTAACTTTGCGCGTCCCTCATGGCACGATGAGATCATCACTTTGCACAGATGTTTAGCACAGACTTCTTGTTGAACTTCTACTTTGCAGCATTTTCGTTTTGATGTAAACTATATTAAGGGCAGGTATACATGGCATCTTCTGATTGGATTAACATGAACAATAACGTTAACAGATTATAGAAGAAGGCGAACATTCCTTTTATTAGGATGTCAGGTGCTGTTCTGTTCCGCTTTCTCTCGTTACATTTCACAGAGGTAATTGGTGGACAGTGTTTGGCCATTTATTGCACTGTATCATAGTATACAGTATATTATAGAATAGCAGTATATAAAACGAACAAGCCTTTCATGTTATATTTCAGTGGCAATGTCATTTTCGTTTTGCTTCTTCTTCTTTTTCCACGCTTAAGTGTGTTGGTACATGTGTTGGTATATGTGTTGGTATATATGACATGTAATACATGTAATCTTTACACAATACAACACTGTGTGATCAACCTTGATCTACAACCTGCAAAACACTGTGTGATCAACCTTGATCTACAACCTGCAAAACACTGTGTGATCAACCTTGATCTACAACCTGCAAAACACTGTGTGATCAACCTTGATCTACAACCTGATCAACCTTGATCACAGTCATTACATACCTCCTGCATACATACCATCAGCTCACCAAAGACTCACATCAGTCATAATCCTTTTGTTCATGCCACAGACTTCACATGTTTGCGGTGGGTTGGCGTAGCTTAGTCCTTGAAGCGTTCACTTGTCACACCAATGACCCAGGTTCGAATCCTTGCAGGAATATTGCTAAAAGAGTCGTAAAAATAAATTCACTCACTCACATTTTTGCGTTTTAAAGTTCTGATCTTCCTATTTGTGTAGTTATGTAGGACCCATGCAACACAGGTAATATAACCCTAATCCAGTCAGCTGTTAATACGCGTCTTCTCACTTACATATATACTTCTCAATCCACAGTCGATACATCATTTGATTCATGTCCTCCGTGATACTGCTGCTAAAAACGGCATAGAACAATACTCGTTTGTTCGGAAAAGGATTGAAATTATTCCATTTGAAGCTATACCGTAATCGTTATGTGTGCAGTTAATGTACTGATGTAATATGCCTCTCAATGCACACTTCGTTCATCATCTGCGTGATAAAGGCATTAGAACCTACGATATGTCACACTTATAATAACAAATGAGTAGTAAATCAATGTATTGTTGTCATTCCAAAGTGCTGCAAGCTCTAAATGCCTCTGGAAGAAGGTTGACATTTTGTTAATAAAAATCAAAAGCTGTTTGTTTACTTAGAGATGCTGCTTGAACATTTTTAATGTTAAATGACTCACAATTCCCGTTACTTCTTTTATCCCAGCAGGTACCATAAACATTATTACTCGCTTGCAAGCGTGGTATGTTAAAAACGTACAAGAATGTTCAGACAATCAGAAAAGGCAATTATGTGTGAAGATATGGACAGACTTTATGGATGAACAACTTCTTTATTCGGATTATGCAACGTTTCAGCTTTCGATACATATCGTTGTCAAGCAGATATCAACGATACTAGAATCTGTATCGAAACGTCATCATCTGAATAAAGAAGTTGTGCATCCATACAATTTGTCCTTATCTGACTCATCAACTTCTAAACATGCCACAGAAAGATTTATTCATGTATGAAGTAAAATAAATATGGTATCACTTTATGGGTTGGGCATGTTCTGTTAGTGGATACCATCAGTCACTGCAAGAAATGGAAGATGACAAACAGAGGATTGTTGAATGTTGCGAAAATGTTCCATGTGAGATTCCATACGAGAGAGAGTGGTTGAATTATGAGATAAGCATACTGTTTTGGAAAATCAGAGGTATATAATGAAATTATGATAGCTCTAAATTTCATTTAAAACCGAAAGCGTAGCGTGAGGTTCTAAATACAAAATTTAGAGCTATTATAATTTCGTAATATACGTCTGATTTCCCAGCACAGTACGTTTATCTCCATTCTACCATAACTGCGTTATTCAGATTTTAAACAAATAGATAATGTGTTGGTAAATCAGAGGTATATGACGTGATTATATGCCTCTGAACTACATTGATTAACCAATCACAATCCAGTATTTACTGAAGTCATGGTAGAATTTGGTTTTACGCTGCTTTTTGCAATGTTCCAGCAATTTCACGGCGTCGCATACAGCGTTCGAAATATGTCCCAGCGCCAGTTACTATTGAATCGAGACGGCAGTTTCAAATATCTGCAGGCCCTTTTGGCCTTCGGTACATTTTCTATGTTCTTTTCCTTTTCGTCAGCTGGAATCTTTCCCTTCCTTTTTTTACTAACGTTCGAGAAACATCCGTGATCCATCACGTTACGGTAACTTACATCTTCACTTTCAGGAAGTTCAACGCTTAGTTCAACGTAGGAATGCCAGACCAATCTTCAACAAATAAAAACGTCTCTGCGCCATAGGCATCGCTAACTGATTTTGTAGAAACAGTGTGAAACAGTGTGCACAGTGTAGTCTGTTTTGTTTTTATTGGTTTTGACTTTAACTGAATGGACCTGCAGATTTCATTTAGGTCCTCTAAAATCTAAAGCCTACAGGCGGCAGCAGGCCGTGATAGCCAACTGGCAAATGAAAGTATTTCAAACATTGGTAACACCTACGAAAGTGTGTAATGGGTCGACAATATACTGCTCCCAGGGTTCATAATGCTTTCCGTTCACTACAGTCATAGATATCCAACGTCTACATAATGCTTACAAAGTGGGGGAAATGTGATCGCCATATGAACTTTGGACAAAGCACAAGGCGGAGATTTACGTATATTTTATATGTAATTTCTTCATTATTCATATAAGCGACGTTTCAGTGTTCATCACTTCTTAATGCCACTCAAAGAACTTTTATTTACTTATAATAATAATATATGTTTATTTATTTATTTATTTATTTATTTATTTATTTATTTATTTATTTATTTATTTATTTATTTATTTATTTATTTATTTATTTATTTTACTTGATGCAGACACCAAATAGGGATGCACGTGAATGGTATTTCTACCGAACGGAGTTAACAATTCATTCGACCCGACAGATGTAGTGATGTCCTTGTCATCCAAACAGCTTCATGGTCCTCTTAATGTCCCTTTTTGACCAGACTCCATTTGGCAGTAAACAATGACCTTCGAACATACGTCTTACCTGACATTATATTTTCCTCAAGTGTAGTCTGCTGGAGTAGACTTCTTGAAAGCAGGCAACCGTTTATTTGATTTATGGCTGACTCTAGACTCGGCTGTCATCGACACATGACATACGATAAAAAGTCTCACATCGAGTACATAACCTGGTCTCGATTTCTTTAAGTTTACCTACGAAGGATTATCTCAAAACTTTAAAAACACTTACCCTCAAACCGCCATCGAATAACCATGGATTATGGTTAACCCTCGAGACGATCTTCTTCGAGAAGGAGCAATATGTCTATTTTGGTACGGATATGTATAGATCTTTGGATTTCAGTGCGAAAGAGGATTAGATGTCTTTCGGTGTCAGAATCACGCCAAATGTTGATGGTACTGATGCATAGTTTTGGCGGACGTCCTCCTCAATAAGATATCCGTGATATCCGGGTTAAAAGTGATCTTCATTAACCCATTCTTGTCGTACGGGATCAGGTGGTCGCTGACGTGGCTGACACATGCCATCGTATCTCAACTGCTCCAATCGACGCTCATGCTGATGACTCCATGATTTACAGACCGCCGCCATATGGCTGGAATATTGCTGAGTGTGGCGTAAAACTATACTCACTCAGCCACTCCTCTGTCAGTGCACTGGTTCCCGTTGTTTCAAGCGATCGTAACGTCAAGATAACCCTCACCCCTACACTTGAACAAGGACGTAGGGCACCCTTAGCGTTACGGTTACATTGCACAACGGCACCCTGGCCTTATGCATGGCATTTTGTGATGTGTCACTTATACCAAGGTCTTTGATCAAACCATCAATACCCTGATGCTCACATATAAAGGCTGTGTTTTGCTACTTTGTCATTGGGAGGAACTACAAACGCTTTATGTAAGACAACCAAACTTGGAGGAACGTACAGCATGAGGTCTCTCCGGTTTTGTTCCCTCATTTTTCACTCTACTTGTGTACCTGTAAAGATCTGGATCTGGATTGATCTTCAGTAACCCATGCGTGTTGTAAGAGGCCACTAACGGGATCGGATAGACAGACCTGCTGATGTGGTTGACACGTGACATATCCAAATTGAGCAGATCGATGCTCATGCCGTTGAACATTTGATTGTCTGGTCAGTACGATTATTTACAGACCACTGCCACAGAATATTGCTGTGTGTGGTGTTAACCAGTAAACCACGAGTGTCTCTACCTATGACAGCATCATGCACTGGCTGATATGTCTGAAAGACATCTAACGGGTTCCTCTCCTCCTTCAGGCAGAATTCAAATGTCAAGGCTTATAACATGCTGCACCGTCAACGGCGCTTGGCTTAAGACTGTTCACGTTTGTTTGGTGGAGAACGCGTACAAGGAGAGGTGGCCTTAGGCCACTTGTATTGGTAGGCAACCGGAAGTGTTCACCCCTTTTAACGGCTGGCTGCCGGAAGTGCTGACCACTTGCATTGGCTGGCAACCGGAACTTTTCTATACGCTCTCCATAATGTATCAGAAAGATATTGTTCTTCAACTGCGACAGGAAGGTTTATGACAATGCATATTTATAAACGGACTGCATTGTTTGCTCGATCTCGCAATTTTGTATAGGATATGTGTCGACCCGGTCAGCAAGCCTGATCACCCTATCCCGTAAAGCGTAGTTTACTGAAGGTCAGTTCTATCCCGGATCTTCATGGGTATTGCAGTATGGAACTCTTGGTAGGAGAGCGTGGTACTGACTCACAAATGGAAGTGCTGACCACGTGTACTGGCTGACGACCGGAAGTGCTCACGACTTCTGTGACCTCTAACCACCTCAAGGATGAAGGGATGTGCTGACTAAGTGGATCATACACTTTATAACCATGTTCCTCCATGATGGCCATGGCTTCTAGGAATTGAAACAAATAACTATCGGTTCAGGAGAATATCGCCTTTCACTTATATGCATAGACGATTCCATTTTTTTTCGTTGCTGTTATTACTGTTTGAACCTGTTTACTTATCTCACATATCAGATCGGTGTAGCTCGACATACGTATTAAACTGTGTGTCATTCGTTTACGAGCTTAAAATGTCATGACTGCCTTCTTAAAGATAAAGTTGCCAAACTAATTGGTTCCCTGTCTAGTCTTGAGGTAAAAGAGATCGGGTTAATGAGAGATATAAAAACATGACCTCAGGCCATCTGATTTCGAGTAACCTACATGCTGCAAATGATACAACGGGTAGCTTACACGTTCCAATCGCTCACGTGTTTGTATACGATGTCTTTGGGCATAATGGTTACTTCAATACTCTATTAGCACAATTATATCTAGCAAAGACGTGACAAAAGTTCAATGGAACATAAACCATGTGAGTCTTTGCAATGTGTTAATTTTCCATAAATGAGAGCAAGGAGTCGATGGAATAGAAACTCGTTTATCGTAATGAATTTATTTTTATGTCCATGTTCACAATTACTGTAAACAGGTGGATGTTATGCTCATAATGTCCTGTCTCAGATTTTTTAATACTATAACTTATTGTTAGGGTTGCTGTAGGGTTTAGTCATGTAAAGACCTTCAAATACACATATCCTCGGCATGCAGAAACGATGCAGTGAGCCTTACTGCTGCAATTTCTCTTTGTCGGGAGCAGGTGGTGCATCACTCACTTTTAGTCATCCATTTAAATATTTTTCAGCGCTCTATTATCTTTTAATCTCAGTGGAATCTGTTTCGGTAGATGACTGGGTAAATTCTTGCGTCAGCAGTTCATATCTAAGGAAAACCTCTTTTCTATACATAAGCATAAATAACATCATTTTCGTTTTATGGCGTCGTTTTCTCCTTTATCATCAGCAATTGCTTCTACTTCAGTTTCTAAGTTTCTACTTCACGAGGTTTCAAGGCACACGTGACGTCACCTCAGGTACGTGTGACGTCAACTCAGGTACACATGACGTCACTTCATCTCTCGATAAGTGGATTGCTGACAGGGGAACAGACGCTGCCAATCGTTCGCTTTGCATTGACGACATATATAAACTTTGAAAGATTTTATTGTCGTTTAACACCGGAATCAGCAATAATCAGCTCTCTGAAAATAACTCACTCTAGACAATCTAGTGATCAACAACAAGTGCATCAATTAACACAGTTTATGGCGTGTCAACCAAGGCAGCGAACATAACCACTCGATACCGAGTGAGTTAAGTTTTACTCCGCATTCAGCAATATTCCAGTTAAATGGCGGCGGTCTGTAAATAATCGAGTCTGGACCAGACAATCCAGTGACCAACAGCATGAGCATCAATCTGCGCAAATGGGAACCGATGACATGTGTCAACTAAGTCAGCGAGCCTGACCATCCGATCCCGTTAGTCGCCTCTAACGACAAGCATAGTCACCTTTTATGGCAAGCATGGGTTGCTAAAGGCCTATTCTACCCCGGGACCTTCACGGGTCTGTAAGCTTGATCTCCATGGCCGTTGAAACGTTTGAACAATTCTGGATGACACCATGAGTAAAAGCACGCATTTGTTTAGTTTTAATATCATTGAACGGGGTGATTTAGAAAACCTATACCACTGTTACATGGGCCACTGCATGAATTTACCTGAGTTTCTGTATGGATCAAAAGTGGTGGAGAGTGCAGAGACAAACACAGCCAGGTGTTCCAGAAGCATGTGCAACTGTCGACAAAGTTATTGATTCATTAACCTGTACTGTGCCGTCTCTTTGCACTCGTCTTTCGTAACAAATAGTGAACTGTGTCAATATCTTAATAATAATTTATATGATTTGTGCGTCATAAATTCTGCAAAGAAGCACTCAGTTGGTTTGATTTTTTATGATCAGCGTTTCATTGAACATTAGTTTTCACTATCCTCATTAGTTTTCGAGTTTGATTGCAAATCATCGGTCCGCTTCAGAATATACTACTTCGCATTCACAATCATACTTATCGCATCTTTATTAATAATTTCAACAAAGATGACTGCTGAAAATTTGGGGAAACAGATTATCAAGTTTTTTTTCTCCAGATAATTACAGATATAATTTTGAAACCCCCCAAAAATACATTACTTTCGTTTTGATCTGTGGTGTTAGACGCTGATACTAATTGGCAACCTAAGATGTTTGGTTTATTTGGGTTTGTTTTTGTTTTTGTTTTTGTTTTTCGGGGTTTAGTTTCACGCCGCTTTTAGCAATATTCCAGCTATATCACTGCTGGTGACTCCACAAATGGTTTTCAAACTTGTGGGGTTCAATAATAAGGGCATCACACACCTTCCAGTCTAATCGTTCGGTAATTGTATATCGTATTGACTGTTTACGGCGTTAGGCAGCAGTTTCTTCAAGCCCAGCTTTATATGTGTCTCAGGTGAGTGAATTGGTTTTACGCCGTTTTTAGAAACATTTTATCCACATCACGACCACCAGTGAACACCGGGAATCGACTTTACACACTGTGCCTACAAGGTGGATCGAACCCGGGCCTTCGGTGTGAGGGGACGCTTTAACCACAAGGCTATCCGACAGCCCCTCCAGGGACGATGTTTTTGCAGATTATTTTTTGTACATCACAGTATTGATATAACACTCTTTTGAGTGTCATGTACCCTCACCGCAGCCCTGAAATCCACACCTCAATTGATGACGCGAAGATTTCGGGCAGCCCATCAGAATGATACACCTAATCACATGTGATCACAACAACGATTAATAAACAGAACCAGGAATCAAATACAAACGTAGACTGCCCTATAAACCCAGGGCATGAGAAATACCCAATGATAATTAACTGACAAAAGAAAAAAAAGGTTGCCTTCAATCCACACGACTCAAAAATGTTGAATAAACCTGAAGGTATAATTTATGAAATCTTAATTTCATAAGCTAATTCTGGACTGTCAAGCAAAATTTGATAATATATCTGTTGTACGTTAAAACTGCCCACAACAGTGTCTAAGCATGCTTGTAAAGTTCACTTCAGAACATTGTGTGCAGATGTATACAAGTTTGAAGAAAGAAACATTTTTTAAAAATAAAACATGAAGAACATTGATCAAATTATCAGGAATACATAATATTTCATACAACAATGAAGACACACAAATGGAGTCAGTTTACCCTCAGAAACTGAACACTGTATCTGTGAGCTCTAATTTCAAGCAATGGCTCGGGAAGCATGAACGTGGACCCTACTAGATTCCCAGGAACTTCGTCACGTGATATAAATTATTTATGTGAATCCTTTGAAACAACTGTTATATGGAAACATAGTGGTAAGTGCTTGAATATTGCTAAAGGCAATAAAAGCTAAAATACCTAAACTCACTCATTAGTACCAGTGTTTGCAATACTTTAATTTGGCCACCAGGGCCTGCTGCCGCCTGCAGGCTTTAAAATATAGAGGCCCTGAATGAAATCTGCAGGGCCGTTTTGTTAAAATCAAAACCAATAAAAACAAAACAGACTACACTGTACACAGTTTCACACTGTTTCTACACAATTACTTAGCGATGCCCACGGCGCTGAGACACGTTTTAAGTTGTTAAAGACTGGTGTTGACATTCCTATGCGCAAAGCGTTGAACTACCAGGAGGTGAAAATGTAAGTTATCGTAATACGACGGACCATCGATGATCCTTGAACGTTGATTCAAAAAAAAAAGAAGAGAAATATTCCAGATGGCGAAAAAGCATATAAAATGTACCGAAGGCCAAAAGGGCCTGCAGATATTTGAAACTGCCACCCCGATACAATAACAACCGGCGCTTGGCCTTCGGGACGGCGATTATTTGAACACTGGCTCACAAATGAGTTCCAAACCCGTGCCAGAGAGCAAATGAAGCGTACGGCAAAGGTACCACTGGATCCTTATGTCAAATATTTGACCATAATCATCAACGCCTCCAAGCAAGCCATTTCATTCTATCAAGAACCAATAACAAAGTCAAATTTTCTGTAATTTGTTGCTATCTTAGAAAATAAGCACGTTTAATTATGTCAAAATATTTGATTTTATGAAACAAAAATTGAACATCATTATTCCACACGACAAACTCAAAAGTCCTTCATCCGTCTTTTTCAGTAAATGCGGAGGAAATGCCCTTCAAAGATTAAATAAACGCAGAGGACAAAGATAAAGTTACGTCTCAGAGCCCAGCACAAACTGTCATAGTGTCATCCGAGGGTTACTGAGAAAACAGTTTGTGAAATGCTGGAATTACTTGTTGATCAAGTGTATGAGAAAGTTGGAGGAAAGGTGTTGAGATTTACGTAATCATCTCCATGGAAACTACTTGCTCTCATCTTCTTGCTGGTCACTTTTCACGCATAGGAATCGGAATTTCTCTTGGCAAAAACTCGACCTGCAATACTAAAACAAGGGTATGTGGAGAAGATATTTCCCTCCATTCACATGCCAGTGTTCCAAAAGCCCCAGTCCTTAGTGTCTACACAGCAACACTCCATCACAACAGTTTATGTACAACCGAGAATGCATTTTGCCAAGGTCTCAAAGAGAGTCACACGATATGCGATCAGAATTACCATCATGATCTTTGTTAAGCTTTCATTGTGGACAGGTAGAAGGTTTGCCCGAATCTGACCCACCTTAGACAAAAATGTTGTTTGTCTGCTATTCCTAGTGTAGACCATAGTGTATTTCTATCCTTTTGGAACTTGCCATGACGGATGTCAACGGCGGGGCAGGAAAGGTTCAACCAATGATTTGTGCATAAACATCATTTCAAAACTATGACATGCAGGAGTGGTAGTTTACTTCGTACATAAATTTTAGGTGGTCTTCCACATTGTACATGCTTCTCCATAAGTATCACCATCACCCTCACTAACCATCCATAAATTATAAACGGTCCCTGAAAGGTGATTTTAGTGTCATTGAATTGTCTTGTTTATAATTCCGTGGCCTTGAGCTTTCAGTGGGGATCCTTGTCGATGCTCTGGTTGAATATCTGCCGACTTTGACGACATTGATCAATACTTATGACATCGGGGTGGAAGTTCTAGTCTAGACGCGATCATTGACAGGCCGCCATTATGGAAAACTACTGAGTGGGTTGTTAAAACTCAAACAAAGACAATAATCGATTCTGGACAAGACAATGTCCAGAGATACCTGACCAACTGATCCCGTTAGTCGCCTCTTAGGACAAGTATTAGGTTCAGAACACCAATTCTAAACCGGATCTTCACGGGCCTGAAATCTTAGGAAAATATTGTGAACAAATTAGATTCAACTTCCTAATCGGAGGACTATCAACTTGATGTGGCCATGTTTGTGTGTCACGTGTTAATGACAACCGAATCTGGTTCCAGATTCCAGATGTTTATTGATGGTTGTCAAAGTGATCTGACCCAACCATAAAATTAATAAACTAGTGCTCAAGAAACTATACAAAATGTTACTTAAAAATTCACAAAAACAGAAATGAAGTGATGAAATGATACAGAGCCATGTTACTGACAAGTGGCTTTCTCCATAACGCTAACATCGTTGCTTTGGCTTGTCCGGCAGGTTCCCCTGGCGTGAATCCGATAGAACACGTATCGGGCTACCTGGATGCCTGGAAGACTACCAGCGCCACCTGCCAGGGCTCACAACTGGGACAATGCCTCTATGGCAACGGATCATAACTAACGTCACCCGTCGTCTTAGGCCATCAATGCGTCGACGTGTTTTGAAATCACATTTGATAAATATCACTATGAAACCACATATCTATCAGTGTCGGTGAAACGGTGTTTTCGATTTTATATTAATTAAAGAAACTGTGCAATCAGTTCTAGTGTTTAATACTGTGTTGAACGTAAACAGATGTTCATCTATATTGTCCTTTTCATTTCTTTCCAAGTTTGGTCAAACACACTGTATACTTTCTTTTGAGCACAAGTTTACATATTGTAGAGTAGACGATATGCCGTTTTGCGTGGTCGGTGATGTCGGGTGATATCTGTAGGCGACTATGAAAGATGTATCAAGAGGATGATTACAGATGAGCCTCCTCGGTATGTGAGCGTGTGAGAAATCCGATATCTATGACATATCCTAATTAGTGTCTTTTGATCTGTGTCAGAAAAACAATCCCCCCACCCCCCACCCCCTCGATGTCACGGGGATATATAGATTACAAAATGTATATATTTCAATTTGATAAGAGAAGAGCGATGATGGGAAAATAATTTCCTTGCCCTTACGCATAATGTATATTCGTTACGATTTTGAAAATGATACAGTGACATACTAACGCAACGAAATATATTTCGTGTGTATGATTGTGTAAATGTATTTATGAAATTGATAAATACGTTACCATGAACACGGTGGTATTACTATATCCCATTTTTCTCACTTGGTGACGTCATACATTTGGTGACGTCATACAATACTATCACGGAGCAGTGTCGCAATAAGCACAATGACGTTTAATAAAGCTTGTAGAGCTGTTTTCCGTTACCTTCGTCGTGATTCAAGCAGTCACCCATGCGTATGGCTGTATATATGATAGTCAGGATTACACGTCGTACTGTTTCAATCTAGCAATAGACAAAATAACACAACGTCGCAAAACACTCTCGAAAGTCTTAATTTCACAGTAAACACGATCTAGACCTCTCCGTAGGCGTATTATACACCCGGGGCATTTTAATTTTCGCGTATAGCCTTTCATACCTTCATTTTATAAAACTTTGTAAGAAAAATAGCTATGTTTAGATAAAAGGGAATAATACTGAAGAGAGAGGGTGTATGTTGTTGTTACATGACTGTCCACGTGTTATTGTCAAGGCCATGGATGACAGTTGGGTGAATTTGTTGGACTGGAATTAATTCTTCTGCGGAATATACAAATTATCAGATGTCTTGACTGACAATATCTGTGTTTTGGGGGCGGAACATTCATACGTGTAGCAGGTACCTCTATAGGTATTGAGGACGTGGGTCAGCCAAGTGGTTAAAGCGTTCTCTCCTCATTAGAAGGTCTGGGTTCTATTCCCCACAAGTGTACATTGTGTGAATTTGCTAAAAGCGGCGTGGAAACATTCACTCTTTAGGTACTACCTACATGCCTCTCGCAGTTGGTGATTCACTTGGCATATTGAACTGAATCTTTAGCAGGTTCAACACACTGACATGAGATTAACATGTGACATGTGACGAGCGAACGCTTTAACTACAAGGCTACGGATTTTGCTTCTTTACCTTGTACTTGCTATCAATAACAAATTCATCTTGTAGTTGGACAAATATAAAATTGCTTTTATGATTATGCATTAACTGAAATCACACAACAACTACAGGTTGATCCGCTTGACCCGATCAAGTGAATACTGATATATTGCGTGACCGTCACAACTGGTTGGGTCTATTATTGTGAAGGGGTGCGCCTTGTCAGATGATTGTTAACATGTCCGAACAGCCGAGACACGGTTGGCATTTAACATGTCAGTGTCGAGAAATCGCCAGCAATATGCCGACTTTCTCTAAACAAACTATAGATGGTTTACTGTTTCCTATTCGGGCGTTTAGGCAGACAGCGCCCTCGATCAGCACGTTTGTACCGTTTGACCTCCAGGGTCATGCATATGTAGAGTAGCTCAGGTCAAGCTGAACACCTGTAAAGGACTGTCGCTTCAGTCTTAGTTGACAATGGAGTGGGTGGGCCATTACGCCATTGATGAGCATTGGGTAACAGTGTTGCAAACGTATTCCATTGTAGTGTGCTCAATTGAGACGGAGTTTTGTAAAATAACACAACACAATCAGCCTGAACAATTAAGCAGAGCACATGACGTTGGGAAACCACTCTTACTTTGAATATCATTATAGTTTTATTGCTTTTACACGCCACCCTAATTTCGACTGCCCTTATAACGACTTTGAAGTGATTTGTGTAAACATGTGAATTTTACAACACACTTGTTGACCTTTGCTTTGAGTTTGGCTGGTTTCACACCAAGGACTGATATCAGGCAACTACTGTATTCGTTTCCACTAGGGAATCAACAAGCAATAAGAACATTTAGGACTGATCGGCTTCTATGCCTGCAGCCTGTGAAGATGTTTTGGTGACGTATTAATTCGTAATAATTCACTTCAATCTGGAACAAGTATTTACGGATGGCAACTTCTATAATTCTGCAGCATGACATTTCGATACACGTTCTTGTATCGTTTCAAGTTTCATGCTCTAGAATTCAAGAAGTTTTCATCCATATATACTTGTTCCAGCTACTTCTAATATACAAATTCTAATATGTCACTCAAAGAAGTACTTCAATAAGTTTTATTGCAACTTTGGAGTGGGTGGATGTAATCAAATATCCGCGTACATCTTACATCATGACCATGGTGATCCATGAACATCTTCTGATGTAGTCTCGTTTGGACTGGTGCGTCGAATCCACGTAAACAGACCTTACAGACCTTACAGATATTAAGGCGTGCATGGGGTAGCGGGGTGCCCAGTGGTTAAAGCGTTCGCTCGTCACGCCGCAGATCCGCATTCGATTCCCCGCACGAGTGCGTGACTCATTTTTGGCATACCCCGCCGTGTCACTGCTGAAATATCGCTGAAAGTGGCATAAAACACAACTCACTCACTCACTCACTCTTGGTGCCTGCTCATTTGAAAGGGGTTTATGTGTGGAAATGGAATCTCCTTGTTCATTTTATCATTTGAATGGCAGATTGCGAAACTGCAAATACGCCTGAACCTAAGTATGTCTCTAAAACTTGAAAGCGTCTGGCTTTCGCAACTGTAATACGTTCAACTCTTCGGCCTTGGACTTTCTAAACTCACGGAGAATAGTTGCATAGCAGTTCTATCATGTGTATGTTAATGGTCTGACGTCAGAGGCATAGTGTACAGTTACACATTCGCCTAGTAGATTATTTTATTAATCTCTTCCATGACTTTAAGGTGCTTGACCCGGTATATCTATTCATACAGTTAACACTATCTGTCACCATACAACACACCTGGTTACCTAGTCTCTGTCACCATGACACACACCTGGTCACCTACTCTCTGTTACCATGTCACACATCTAGTCACCCACTCTCTGTTACCATGTCACACACCTGGTCACCCACTATCTGTCACCATGACACACATCAAGTCACCCACTCTCTGTAACCATACCATACACCTGGTCACCCACTATCTGTCACCATACCACACACCTGGTCACCCACTATCTGTCACCATACCACACACCTGGTCACCCAGTGTCTGTCACCATACCACACACCTGGTCACACAGTCTCTGTCACCATACCACACACCTGGTCACACAGTCTCTGCCACTATGACACACACCTAGTCACCCAGTCTCTGTCACCATGACACACACCTGGTCACCCACTCTCTGTCACCATGGCACACATCTAGTCACCCACTCTCTGTTACCAAGTCACACACCTGGTCATCCTGTCCCTGTCACCATAACACACACGTAATCACCCACTCTCTGTCACCATGACACACACCGGGTCACCCAGTCTCTGTCAGCATAACACGCACCTAGTCACCCAGTCTCTGTCACTATGACACACACCTGGTCAGCCAGTCTCTGTCACCATGACACACACCTAGTCAGCCAGGCTCTGCCATCACACCACACACCTAGTCACCCAGTCTATATCACCATACCACACACCTGGTCACCCAGTTTCTGTCACCATACCACAAAACTAGTCACCAAGTCTCTGTCACCTACCCCACACCTAGTCACCCAGTGTCTGTCACCATACCACGCTCCTGGTCACCCAGTCTCTATCTCTTTACCACACTCCTGGCCACCCAGTCTCTGACATCATACCATACACTTTGCAACTCAGTTACTCACCCCAGCAACTCACTATACCATCTTTACCAACTCGTGATCGGCCAAACCAGTACATTGTAGTTTCAAAACGTTCTGCCGAGGTCTTACTGAACACCAGATTACAAGTACTTACAAAGATTTAATGGGCAGCTGTTTTACGACCTTAGAAAAACACAATAAACCTCCAAGTCTCCAAGTAGGTCTCACCGCGGGGTTGTATCACCATGGACACGTCTGATAGTCAAGACGCATGCCTCTATATGGACAAGTCAGAACTGTGTCATGGAAACAACATGGGTTAAATTCAGGTAGTCAGCAGTTCTAGACGAACTGCTGGTGAAGATCATTCACGGCTGTTCTGAAACTGTCCTTCCACACAACTGCCGCGACAAAGTCAGTTTCCACCCACGTCTGCTGCAGAGTTGAAACCCAGCAAATGTACAGATCAACAGATTCATGCATATCCAATGACAATTTTGATTTTTAAAGACTATATTTTTGTTGATGAGTATCGAATCCACGGTGTTGACAATCTTTTGTACTTGTGTGAGTCCGCGCGTGTGTATGCTTTAGCGTGGGTTGATGAGCACGTGTTTTTATGCATACCTGTGTTCTGCTGATAACCTGTCGCTTGCTTTTCGTGACTTCTCCTGAAGTCAAAAGAAAATCTGTCTGACATGAATTTCACGAATTCGTCTGAGGTAAGCAAAGTTGACAGCTTAAAACAGTGCTGATTCAATGTTGTTTTTTTCCATAACATCGGTGATAACGTGCGGTAGATGATTTATTAATGGTGATGATCACTGAGTCACATTCCATACAAAAACATTACTACGTGACGATAAAACTCATTTCAGAGTTTATTTTTTATAACAGAACAGTTCGATCAGACTTTAAAAGATATATAGAATCGAGAGTCTCCACGAAAATAACATAATACAAGAAATATATTGATTCTGTTAGACTCATTTCAAATGAAGCTTATTTATCATCACGTGGATTGGTAATTTGTTGGTTTGGCTGTTTACACCGCCGGATGATAACTTGGATATGAAACTCCGGTACCTACGGTGCACATAACATACGATCTCTTAATGATCTTTGGACAGAGATGTCTAGCTGGTAGTGGCGCGCTTTAAAGGATGATAGAGTAGTGGTTCTGTCATAGCTTCAAGGCGACTGAAACTGACACCAGCACAACAACAGGATATTATTCTCACACAAGGCTACAAATAAAAGTAGGACAGGGCACCTTCATTCTGTAGTCCTGTTGATCTCTAGTCCGAAATGTTATGGAATGAGCCAGTATATATAGTGTACCCGATAAGAACATACAGTGAGTGGGTAATTATAGTTTTTTACAATATTCCAGCAATATCATGTCAAGTTCACCAGAAATGAGCTTCACACATTGCACCCATGTGGAGAATTGAACCCGACGCACCACTAGGCTACCCACATCCAGCACCTGGTGGTCTTCCGTTACCCATCCTTGTCGAAATATGCAACTAACGCGACCGGGTGGTCAGACTCGCTGACTTGGTTGAGACAGTACAGTAATTTTCTAGATCTGTGATCATGCTGTTGATCACTGGATTGTCTGGCCCAGACTCTATTATTTTCAGACTGCTGCTACATAGCTGGAGTATTGCTGAACGTGGTGTTAAACAACAAACACACAATCTATTGTAAACTACACCATATCATCAATTATTGTATTATATTGTACAGTGATATTAGGTCATTTCCAGTTCAAAGTGGACCCTCGGAAGGTAAAGGACCAGTGTGGTCGTGAAGCATTAAGTCTTGCAAATTCTGACATTACCGTTATGCTTGGAATGATAAATATACTTAGGGATAACCTTTCAGTCTGTCACCAATGTATACCGTTTATGAAGTGTGGAATGGTGGTGCGTGGTAGTGTGCATAGAGCTCAGCTCACAAATCAGTTAAAGTTAAGCAAGGCTGGACGAGGTGAGTGCTTGGATGGGTGACCGTGTCTGGCAGCTTGACTCGTGAGAATTTCTTGGACTTCATTCCTGCCCACAACGAAGTATATGTGACACTTGTAGTCTCACCTCAGGTAATTGAGTTTGTTCTAACATTGGCTCTGTTCTCCCAACAGAAAACCCGGCGGGATAAGTCATGCGAAGATTAACCTTCTAGCGCCTCACGGGCACAAGGATTATCCGGGGTAATAGCGTCTCTGCGCTGTAAGAATACTGTCGTTGTACATTTAGTGCAATATAAATGGACTAATTATTACTATTATAAATTGATTATGCTGTTGGTGTGTGCAAAATATTCTTGAGTCATGCTGTGTAAGCGAATGACGCAGCCAAAGCCACCAGCGTCAAACATTTGTCAGCGGTAACGTGTAAAATATCAACACAGAATTCGTTCTCTGGTTAACAACATACATCATCTTTGTAATTTAAAGCCCTAAAATGTAATACAAAGCATCGTCTCAGGCATATATAGCAGTCAAAAGGAAAGACACACCAGTGCAGCAAACTAAAAATATGTTGATATTAAACTGCTGGCTAGAATAAAAACTGACAAGGTTAAAAATTGACACAAAAATTAAGAATGCAGCGGAAAGTACAGCACGTAAAGGTAACAGGTACTGTTGTCAGGAAATAAAGCGTGTATGTTTTAGACTACGGATCTGTTTTCAAAAAGATATGGTCAGTTGTAAAATCTCTAATACTGCGTGGCAGTAAATGAACGGCGAGACAGCGTCCTGAAGGTAAATAGTCAAAATCGGAGAACAGAAATAAGAACTGTTAATCAAATCCTCTTTCAGCTGTTTTGACAATTTGCTGCTGATAAAGTAAGCTGTTGGAGAATTAGTCTGGAGAACCAGTGTTTTTGCGACCTCTTTAGTGTATGTTTTCTTGAAAAAATAGGCTGTCGAACCAACAAAGAAAATTTGAAAGTCAACATGCTTTGAATAACTGCTTAGTTAAGAAAGGCCAGTGAGAGCTGAATCAACTTTTGAACTGACGTAAATCATGAAAAAATACAACCTTTTAGACATTTGGGGGAAACGCATTCAGTAGCGTCCATCCAGGTTCATTGAGAGCCAGTTATAGTGCCCAGATAATTGTAGCTGCTAAAAATTTCAGTTTCTGTTTGTTTGTGGTTGTTTTGTTGTTGCTGGGTTTTTTTTCCAATTTCAACAGTTGTACCTGTGCATTCAGTAAGGTGCAGTGATGCATTTAGACTTATATTAAATAATAATGCCAATGATTTATCGCTCGATTCCACGCCATACCGACATGGTCTAAGCTCGTACAGCAAGATTTACATTATTACACGGATATCCCAATTTGTCTGTGAGGTACTAGAAGGTTAATAGTCGGTTAATAGACTTACCCCTCCGGGTACCCATTTTCTGGTTGGTGAACAGAGGCAATATTGAACAAACTCACAGAACTACCACCGTGGGTTGACCCACAGAATATCGTACAATGTTTCCAGTAACTCACTTTTGTGTATGTAAGCAGAGGTAGCTAATGCTTCTCATCTCACATTACATCTCAAGCCGCAAGAAAACCTGCTTTGTGTGTGATGATCATTCCTTGGGCACTTTCTGCGAATCTCGCGAGGCCCTAAATCCCGGCCCCCTTTGCGTGCGCCAACTTGTGATATCCGAGACTTTACCAGGTTTCCAGTGACAATCGTATGTTCAAAAACCAAATCCGGTTCAAAAGTGCACGAACGCCAAATATGACTTTATTAGACCGAACCAAGTGTAAACCCATGCTTGGCTGTCACCGCTGTCGACAGCCGTAGTAGCTGGAGGATTTGGGGATGGTTGAATCGGAAATGTAATTGTTATTCCTGAAAGGATTGTCGGATCTTTACTGTCAACTAACAACAATTCGAAAGGGTATAAAACGTTGTTTGCCACAGGAAGTTCTGGGGTCTCACGAAGTGCTGTGACCTACTTATGGGCTTGTAGCGCTTTCCTTCAGGTTGGAATACTGGTGTTAAACATACCCGACATTGTCTTCATTGCTGTAATCATACAATCATATATCTCTTATATTATATTACCTCGGAATTAGTACTACCACACACCTTTTGCAGGACATTGCTCTGTAATGTGTGATGTATTTTCCGTCCGTTTAGTATGCATTGTCCTGATGTTAATCGCAGAAGTTTGACAGCGGAAGCTGCGCACTTGTCTGCTCTGAGATTACGACCAGTAACACATGTCAAGCGATATTGTGGTATTGCTGAATTGTTCAGAATTGAAGGGCACACAACACTTTTGCACCACCGCAGTGATACCTTTGTATTGCTTTGTATTGATTTCTAAATAATATTAAATACAATTGTTGATTAAAGCACATTTCATTGTTGTCTGCTGGTTTCATACTCAGTTCTTCTACAGAGAGATTCTGGCTTCGGCATTTGTTTTGAGCACAGGAACCATCACGTAAGAGTGTAAAACCAGGGGAGGGGGGCTGGGGCTGGGGAGCTGTTGAAACAGTCTTTGAAAGTTTTTTAAACAAATGCTTACGACATCATTTAAGTGCATCACAGGGCCGAGAGATAGCACTATAATCCGTATGCTGGTCCGTTTGTGTATGAAACATCATCCCTTGTAGTCCATTGGCTGGAGGGGGTCCACATGCGGCCCCCCCACAGTTCTACTTCTTGGGTATTTTCTAGTAGCCATGGGTCTCTCCATCAGAAAAATGCATGTTAACATTTAATAAACTGGTTCCCGAGGTACCTATGGAGAGCATTTTTAATGCTACCCCACATGTTTTTCATACGCCATTTTTTGGGGGGAGGGGAAACAAATGCAACAATATCTTTTTGCCCTGTGAATTCACCGTAACAAACCACCACTCAAAATGTTGGTATTTGAATTCTCTTTCACATGGTACATAATATATGCAAATCAGGCGGACAAGTAGGTCACCAGAGGTCAAAAGGTCACACAATTTAGCAAAATCACAAAATCTTACTCTTGCTCCTATATGTCAATGTTCTGGTTCCAAATAGGGAATTTTACCGTTATAACACCCCAGGAAGTGAACTATGATGATGTTGTAACAAAACAGAAAGGCTAATGTTCCATTATTTAACCAATTTTCACTTCTACTGAATGTGAAATAAAGGGATAAATCTCAAACCGTAAAATAGGTTTTGAAACTGTCACATGGTCAAAGTCATTCATCATCAGAGCTGTCACTCTCCTCGCTAGACACGTATTCTTCATCTGGAGAGTTGTGGTTCTCCTTCCCATCATCATCATCATCATCATCATCATCATCATCATCATTTCCACCTAATTCACTGACAGTATCTTCTAAAATGTCAACCAACTGTTGAGGAAGGATGTCTCCATCAATCCATTGTGGCTGCATGACACCATTCTCGAATGTCCATCCGTGACCATCCATGGGATCAGGTAAAACTGGATCTGGAATATAGGCTTGCTTCCATATCAACACCTGATACTTCACTCGATTCACATGTTGTTTCAAACAGCTTTGACAGGGAGGTAGCGAACCCATCTCGAAGATCATTTTCAGATTCAATTTGGACTTGTTTCCAATGCCACATTTTGCTATCAATTTCTTGTACCACAGATTATCAAAATGCTTCTCACGTGTATCACCATACAAAGCACAGGTATATTCCTCAAGTGTTTCCATCACATGGCTGGATACGTCTGCACATTGTCCTAACTCACTGAATGCCTCTTCAAAGCGCAGGTTTTTTTTCAAAGTTTTAATGGGGTTTACCTTACCCTTGCCTTTGAAGGCGCTAGAGCTTTCACACCCAGTGAATGCGTGCAAGTTCAGTAGAGAAGAGCGGTAAATTGGTGACAGGGTGTTTGCTATAGCTGTGATATCTAGACAGGGCCTCTTGTTGCCCTTTTCAGTCTCAAATATCACATTAATGTTTTGAAGACGCTCTGCGTGGTGCAGTAAAATGAAAAATACATCTGTATCAGGACTCCGAACCCAGGCATACTTATACCCAGCCTCCTGTGCATGAAGACAATATAGGATAACCCTTGAATATGTTTCCTCCTGTGTGGACTTTAGAGTTACAATCTCCTCCTCCACGGATGTTGTCTTCCCATCAGACGTTAGCTTGAACGCTCTCCCCTCAACCACAAGTATCACACTTCGTTCTTTAAGTGAAGAGTTGTAGTCACCACTACGTATACTCCACGAAGACATCAACACTGCCACTAGTTGTTTCTTGTTCTCATCATTTGTTAAGAAGACTGGCCAACTCTGTGGTCTCCGTGTTTTTTCACTACTCACAATGAGCTTCTCACCACAACATCTCCTCTTCCTCTCGGCATCTTTTACAGAGTTGTTCTGGTACATGTCCCTGGTGCTACAGAACTGTTGAAACGTGGGGCAATAAGTGTAGCAAGATCTTTCATACCAGGGAACATCAGACACTTGAAGGTAAAACACTGAACCTTAGTCAGCTCATGACATACCCTCTGACAACTGTTCCATTCAGTTTGGCCGAAGCAAATGGTTTCATGGTGAAGACAGACAAGTCGAAAGGCTTACACTACCTGACCAAGCACATTGACGACACCCCCATATTTTTATCTGAAAATGTGAAGGGCACATTAGTCTTTGAAGATGGCAATGCCTGTTTCCATTACATCAAGGGGATACCAGCTACATTCCAAGGAATAGCACAGAAAATCTTCAACTGCATGAATAAAAGTTCAGATGTGGTCTTCAGCACGGACATGTACCAGATGAGAGCGTTCAAGCTAACGTCTGATGGGAAGACAACATCCGTGGAGGAGGAGATTGTAACTCTAAAGTCCACACAGGAGGAAACATATTCAAGGGTTATCCTATATTGTCTTCATGCACAGGAGGCTGGGTATAAGTATGCCTGGGTTCGGAGTCCTGATACAGATGTATTTTTCATTTTACTGCACCACGCAGAGCGTCTTCAAAACATTAATGTGATATTTGAGACTGGAAAGGGCAACAAGAGGCCCTGTCTAGATATCACAGCTATAGCAAACACCCTGTCACCAATTTACCGCTCTTCTCTACTGAACTTGCACGCATTCTCTGGGTGTGAAAGCTCTAGCGCCTTCAAAGGCAAGGGTAAGGTAAACCCCATTAAAACTTTGAAAAAAAACCTGCGCTTTGAAGAGGCATTCAGTGAGTTAGGACAATGTGCAGACGTATCCAGCCATGTGATGGAAACACTTGAGGAATATACCTGTGCTTTGTATGGTGATACACGTGAGAAGCATTTTGATAATCTGCGGTACAAGAAATTGATAGCAAAATGTGGCATTGGAAACAAGTCCAAATTGAATCTGAAAATGATCTTCGAGATGGGTTCGCTACCTCCCTGTCAAAGCTGTTTGAAACAACATGTGAATCGAGTGAAGTATCAGGTGTTGATATGGAAGCAAGCCTATATTCCAGATCCAGTTTTACCTGATCCCATGGATGGTCACGGATGGACATTCGAGAATGGTGTCATGCAGCCACAATGGATTGATGGAGACATCCTTCCTCAACAGTTGGTTGACATTTTAGAAGATACTGTCAGTGAA
The DNA here is from genome assembly GCF_037392515.1 of Haliotis asinina. NCBI lineage: Eukaryota > Metazoa > Mollusca > Gastropoda > Lepetellida > Haliotidae > Haliotis > Haliotis asinina. The sequence goes on from NC_090280.1 coordinate 96,047,682, forward strand.
TTAGGTGGAAATGATGATGATGATGATGATGATGATGGGAAGGAGAACCACAACTCTTCAGATGAAGAATACGTGTCTAGCGAGGAGAGTGACAGCTCTGATGATGAATGACTTTGACCATGTGACAGTTTCAAAACCTATTTTACGGTTTGAGATTTATCCCTTTATTTCACATTCAGTAGAAGTGAAAATTGGTTAAATAATGGAACATTAGCCTTTCTGTTTTGTTACAACATCATCATAGTTCACTTCCTGGGGTGTTATAACGGTAAAATTCCCTATTTGGAACCAGAACATTGACATATAGGAGCAAGAGTAAGATTTTGTGATTTTGCTAAATTGTGTGACCTTTTGACCTCTGGTGACCTACTTGTCCGCCTGATTTGCATATATTATGTACCATGTGAAAGAGAATTCAAATACCAACATTTTGAGTCACAGGGCAAAAAGATATTGTTGCATTTGTTTCCCCTCCCCCCAAAAAATGGCGTATGAAAAACATGTGGGGTAGCATTAAAAATGCTCTCCATAGGTACCTCGGGAACCAGTTTATTAAATGTTAACATGCATTTTTCTGATGGAGAGACCCATGGCTACTAGAAAATACCCAAGAAGTAGAACTGTGGGGGGGGGCGCATGTGGACCCCCTCCAGCCAATGGACTATTGTCATTTGTAATTTCATCTGTAGACAGACCTTCTAATATGCTATTTCTGCCCATTGAAAAGTCCAGTACATCAAAATGAGAATGGAAGACGTTAATAAGTCAATGACAATTGCAAATGTGAAACTGTCTTTAACATTATTATTTGATTTGTCTTCACTATTCCCTATGGTAGTCTTGACACAGTTCCATAATTGTCCTCTTGAATGATTCCTTAATTTTCTCAATTACCGAAATCCAGACTTTGAGTTTCCGACATCCTTGCGCACGTTCCCAACATCACCTTAGGTACAGTGAATATGCTCCTGAAACTGAATAGGTTTACCAGTGTAGTAGTAAATTGGCTCACAATGACACCTGCTTATTTGGGGCAACGAGGACATCAGCATCTGTCAAAAGGCACAGAAGCGGAGAACAGGTCTCTATAATCAGTCTGCTCTTCTTCTCTTGCTGCCCATGGTCCTGTAGTGCTCTTCTCTCGCAGCCAGTTAGCTGGCGCCTTGTGACAATTGATTACAAGCACTCATGTAACATTTGAATGTTGATGTTCATTTAAAGTTAAGAAAAGTAAACAACGGGCAGCGGTCTTACTAACGAAGTAAATCTGTCCCTCCAAAACAAAAACCTCAAATGCGGTTATTGTGGGAAAACAAGAGATGACCTAATATATAGTGGGAAGCGCACTTTAGGTTTGTATGCGGGAAGTAGAAGGGGGCTGGTACTCCCCCAAAGCCGGTTTTCATCCTGCAACCGGGAAGGGTTACGATCTTGAGGGGGATAAGGTCATCCTATCATGAAACCACTCCACAATATTCGGTCTCGGGAGTGACCTGACCCTCCTTTACCAGTAGTTGTGAGGACCACCTCACTAAATTGACCGCTTCCCAGGGACGGACGAAATTGCCAATTTTACCCCTTGTCGACTCAATATCTTTGTATAATGGTTATGTGTCCTCAGTTATGGAAACACAACTCAGTATCAGAACAATGTAGGTCTAAGGGAGGTGTGCCCTTCATTATGTTCATCAATCACGATAATTATCAACTCCCACAACCAACTGTGACTATCGAGTTTTCACTACAGGCGTTCTACAGGCAGTAATTAATTTAGCATCACCGGCCCTTGACGTTACTGACATGTCACAGTTTCTTTAATCAATACCATCCCGAATATAAGTAATAGTGACATTAAATGGTGTTTATCCTTAAAACTATAGTAGGTGTACAAAAGGCAGTAGATGTACAGACGCTGAAACTGCAGTTCCAAAAGGTACAGATCAAGGCTGAACCCCCAGTTCCAAGAGGTACAGATCAGTACTGAACCCTCAGTCCCACTGGGTACAGAAACTGAGCTTTCAGTTCCAGTGGATACAGAAATGGAACCTTCAGTCTCAAAAGGTACAGAAGCAGAACCTTCAGTCCCAGTGGGTGGAGAAAGTAAACATTCAGTTCCAACGGGACAGAAAGGTCGACCGTCAGTTACATCAGACACAGAGGCCAAACATGCAATCCAAGTGGATACAGAAGTTCAACATTCAGATCCAATGGCTACAGTCGAACAACATTCAAGTAGTTGATGTGAAAAAGCTTCTTTCTTGGGATAAATGCATTTATACAGTATGGTTCAAAATTATTGAGAATAGCTATAGCATTTCATATTATTAAACGAGAACAAATCAGATAAAATTGAATGTATTGTGAAAGTGAACTGACCTTTTCATGTTGTGTAGGTAACAATTTAATACTTTATCAAGTCTCCTTGAGCTTCACGGCACACTCTAAGACGGGTAGGCATACTTCCTATCAGAGAGGTTAGTGTCTCGTGAGTTATGCTGTCCCAGTATCGGACCACTTCTCTCTTCATGTCTTCAATGTTTGTCAACCCCTTTTGATTCACACATTCCTTCATCATCCCCCAAATGTTCTCAATGGGATTTAAGTCAGGACTATATGCAGGAAATGGTAATGCAGTCACATTTTTCTCCTGAAACCACTGCTTGGCATGTTTTGCGGTGTGTTTAGGATCATTATCTTGCTGCAAAATCCAGTCATTTCAATAAAACACGTGTGCACTTGGAAGGAGAAAATTATCTAATATGTTAGTGTAGCGTTGACTTGTCAGATTTCCCTCAAACACACACAGCGGGGTCGTTCCTAATAAGGATATCCCTCCCCATACATGAAACTTTGGGCTGTATTTAGGTCGTCGATACAACGGTGCTGACGCAGACTTTGTCCATATTTTCAAATTATTGGGATATACCCATATTGAGCTTTCATCAGTAAAAATCACATTTTCCCAGTCAAAGTTTTCATGTGCCAAACACCACTCAACACGCCTGTCTTTATGTTCTTGTTTCATGAGAGGAGAAGGAATTCCAGTCTTTTTCTCCCATCCAAGATCAATCAAATTTCTTCTAACTGTAGATTTTGATACAACTGTTGATCCCCTTTCTATCATTTCATACCTGATGTTGGAGATGCTTGCCCTTTGCTTTTTAGACGCTAAAATTCCCAGCCGGACGCGATCTGAGAAGTCCAATTTTCTGGGTCTCCCTGCTCCTTTCTGGTGCCCAAAATCCTTTCCCTCTTTAAAATTCTTCCTAATCCTATACACAGTAGAACGAGGAGTTCCTGTTCTCTCTGCCAATGTATTTACATCATCAATTCCTTGATTACACAACTCAAAAATCAACCTTCTTTTATCTTCAACAGACATTGTTGACAGAGCTGAAGAAAATGACGTCTGCTACAAATTCAGGGGAGGTAACTCTAATTGTACTATACTCAGTAGTCTAAGATGAGTTACCTCCCTTATACCATTACTTAGTTTTAAGTATCAGTGAATCAGTTGAGGTGTTAGGATAGCTCAAAGTAAGAAGAAAAATTCTCAATAATTATGAACCAGACTATACTAACTGACAAGTATGGTGGCTGATTTGGGCCATCGCTTCCTCGCCTTAAATTTTGGAGGGGAGAAAGCGATATCGCGAGACGAGAAAGCGATAACACGAGACGAGAAAGCAATATCGCGAGACGAGAAAGCGATAACACGAGACGAGAAAGCGATAGCACGAGACGAGAAAGCGATGTCATTGTGCGAGAAAGAGATAGAGCGAGAAAGCGAAAAAGCGAGAAAGCGATATTACCCACAATTCAGTCCTGTCTGGGCATTAATGACTACAAACTGGAGCTTAATCGCCATTCGTAGTTTCTCAACAGTATAAAATGGTTTTCAGTAATGTTCTTGGCATTGTTTGACTAATTTAAGATAGATGTAGACTTTCCTTTGGCATACTATTTGAATGTGAAATACCGGAAATATTCAGTTTGTGAAGTGACTGAAGGAATTACATATTTTATGCCATCACTGAACTAGAATTGTCTTAAACAACTTAATGACATCAACCATTTATTACTAGTGGGGAGGGGGTAATGACAAATAAGGCATTGTGATAGCACTAGCGCAACCTAAAACGGTGTATTCAACCACATCCAAATATTCATCCTAAAATAAAATCACTGCAACAACCCCATTAAGTGAGTGAGATTCGATTTACGTCGCTGTTAGCAAGAATAAAAAAAGCTGGAACCATTTATGTTTTTCATGGTTATCAAAAATTACAGCTGTACTTTCTTTGATTTCTTCAAGATGATAAAGTTTATTAACTGACGATCTTCACCTTTATGAACTCTACCTAAATCGCTCCTACCCAAGAAACGAAGAGGCGCGCTTGACAGTTAAGCACCTTAAATTCGTACCTAAATGTAAAAACAGAACCATTCCACGGACAGTGATGTAACCTAGGCAAAAGGATGCAGTCCAACGTTCGTCCAGTCAAACCTGAAAACATACAGTATACACTACGCAGATAAACGCTGGGCTAACTAACCAGAGTGAACGTCGAGAGGTATTTAGCAGTTGGTGTACTGAACAGTGGGGACAGTTCTGTGGGTATGCAGCTTCTTTATTATAATACAAGCAACGTTTTGGTGTAGACACTGTTATCAAGCACGTGATGTACAATACTGTAGGAAACGCTTAAGTGAGTGAGATTCGATCAAATTATGTCGCTCTTAGCAAACATCCAACCAACTGGAACCATTAACAATGATGCATGAAGCCAAGTGATCATGCAAATAACTCCTCTTTGCTCTGTAGCACATTTATCTGATATCATACATATCACCACTTGGAGTACGTTATGAACGTGTTATTGAGACAGAAAGTTGATGTCTAAAACATTCCCTTTGCCATATCTGACAGCGCCGTAACATAACTTACACTGTTTTATCTATCTCGGAATACATGTATTACATGTATATATCTAAAAGGGTACACCTGTCGTGGTCGCGCAGCATTTGATAAGCTGAATGGTGACGCATGTATCCAATTACCTTTTTTCAGTCTGTAACATTTTCGTTGTCAGACGAGGACTTGAAATTCGTTCAATATATGTAATGATCTACCTGTATTATCCTAGTATTTATAATCTGGTCAATTTATGTCAAAACTATTCGAATCTAATGACCGCAACAGATGACATTCACTGGGTCGGCGGCGGTCTGTAAATAATCGAGTCTGGATAAGACAATCCCGTGATCAACATCATGAGCATCGATCTACGTGATTGGGTTACGATGACGTGACAGCGAGCCTGACTACCTGATCCCTCCTATCACCTCTTACAACAAGCATAAGTTGCTGAAGACTAATGTAACCCCGATCTTGTTCCCTGGTAAATGGGGAGTACAGAAGGTACTGGTTGCTAAGGCTTTGCGGGGCATGATCTCATTTCCTAATACTCTTCTTTATGGCGTAACGTAAAGGTGTAGCTTAAGGATAGGGCATAAAAATCCTAGTAAAAAAACTAAAGAGAAATACTTCTGTATTTGTGGAACACGATGTTGCGGAGTATAATTTTATTGTTTTCATCAGGTGTATGAAGAAACTATGAAACGGAAAGCTATATACGAACATTTGAAACAACCGTGATAAGCTAACAAGGGAAGCCGTTTGTTAATTAGCGCTAAACTGGTAGAGTGGATGGGCAAATGGAATCCAGGGATTGTTCATCCAGGCATGAGTGATGAGATAACAATGGTGGCATTTAACAAGGGAAATGACAATAGAGAAGTGTAAACTAGGAATTAATCCAGGCCTTGTTAAACTTTTCGCAGGCTTTCAAAACACTCGTTTATGTTAACACAAACACTCTTGGTTTCTGGACTTATTGTTGGATTGGTTTATTCTCTTTCTGACGGCATCTTCATTGGCTATAAGCAGATAAGGATTAAAGGTCAGCAGAGGCTGTCCGGGGGTCGTCTCACACACCTGAGTTCACTCACATGCCATGTACTGTGATTAATCACCAGTAATCGAACATGACGCGGCGAGACCAGTTATGAGAGAGAATTTTGATTTTCAATGTCAAACTAAAGGTGGATTCATTTATCAATGGCTTGAAGGAACTCGTGACAGTAGATCATAGACCAGTGCCAACCATCTTCCAAGAAGAGAGAAACAGTAAGTCTTGTAATCATCATTTTAGATATTGATATTTTCAACTGCCAGTCACCAAAATACGTTCAAGTTGATTAACATCATCAAATCTGAACCAATGTTTCTCTTCGACCAAAAAAACAGAAAACATCGACAACTCTACGGGAGGATCGACATGCAGAAATATAGACTTTTAACTGGCACCATCTCACCACTTGTTTATGACACAGTGTCCCATCTGGTGGGATTGTAAATTGAAATGCGATTCATTAATACGTGATATATATGTAAATTTATGTGTGAGTGGTGTAAAGTTCATGAAATTGTCCGTGATATATTACATTTTAAAATGTGAGTGTGAAGTCTTCAAGCAAATTTTCTTTGTATGTGTAAATTTAAATGTGACTTTAAGTATGGTGTCAAGTGTGAGATGAACCCTGCCTAATCTGTTTGTTTTAATAACAATGCCTGCCGGCAAAAAGAGAACACGCCGTTGGATTATTGGCTAGACAAGTTAAAAGATTAATGACAAAATTGCCATAGAATTTGAAAGCATGTGCATTATATTCTATTTGACTAAAACAAATGGTGAATCAGCTTCCTGTTGGAATAAGTCATACGCAGGCAAGGCGACATGCACAGACAGGGCCGAATTAAGGTAAAAAACGCTCTATCGCTTTCTCGACTGGCTGTATCGGTTTCTCGCCTTGTTTTATCGCTTTCTCGTCTCGCGTTATCGCTTTCTCGTCTTGTGACATCGCTTTCTCGTCTTGTGACATCGCTTTCTCGCTTTCTCGCCTCCAAATTTTAAGGCGAGAAAGCGATGGCCCAAATCAGCCACCATAGAAAAGGCAGCTGGGTTCATAGGGGTTAAATGAAAAGACTATTTAGAACCAGTATAGTACTTGGTACTACAATAATTGATACATTGAATGTACAGTGACAACTTTATTTACAAAACCCATAGTACGGCCACATATAAAAATATTCTTGTTTCCCATTACCACTTGACTCAAAAATGCGAGCCAACCATAAGATTTATTTATTCTTTTTACACTAGAGAAAATTCAACTTGATTCTCAAAATATGCGTGAGTTTTTGACACTTCAAAGTTATCGGTGAAAAGGTGTACATCAAGGGGTTCGGGCTTTAAAAAATGTAAAAATAAAATACACCCGTCCGACGCATTTTGAAAAAAAAGAAACATGTGGCCTGTTAGGAGACGGGGCGACACACCGTGAAAGACAGGTGGTTTGAGAATTCATTTAACAGTGTCAGTTTGGTTGTGACCACCATTAACGTAGATACAGGATAGGCAGCACAACTCCCTGTGGATTCCAGAGGAGTCGTAACAGCCTCGGTGATGTTCCAGATGCCAGCACTGACACAGGTACTTTCAATCCAGTTGTGGGCGTTGATTAACTTCTTTCAAGACATGTTCTGTGTGAGAGGTCAGGAGACAGGACCGGTGTAATAAACTGTGTCATGTTGCTGTAAACATTGTGTTACAATACGGGTAGCATGAGGGTGGACATTGCCCCTCCCTGTGACAAGCTAGTCTGCTTGCTGCATGTACACACGCTGAAAAACGTGACAGCGTCCCTGTCACGTTATTTGTCTGATGGTTGGTTGGTTGGATGACTGATTGGTTGGTCGGTTGGTTGACTGGTTGCTTGGTTAGTGTAGCACCAAACGGTATTCGTGTGACTATTATTTCAGTTTTCATCTCAACATTAGAGACGAATTTTCAAGAGTGACAAAAACATGGAGTCAATTCTTTCTGTAGAAATTTCACTTTTCTGTACTTGTGTGTCATTGCTCTTCAAGGATGTCGACCTTCAGAATGCAAGGGTTTCGTCTTAACGCCTCCTTCTTAGAAGCAGTGATTGGACCGTGGGAGTCTGCAGGTTAACAGACATTTTCTTTTTTTTTCACAATTGGTTAAGTATTGAGGCGGCGTCGTCTTCCTGATCGTGGTGAGGTTCGATGTTGGAGATTCCCGATCGTCCTTCCCACGTAGCCGTGGTACCTAAACAAAAGCCTGTACAACCTAAGTGGCTTGATCAAGATTGTCAACGTGGTAAGAGAAAAAAATCTTTCTCTTAAACACGTTTCGGAGGTGTCGGTCCAGAGAAACTCTCACTTGCTATATTGACGCGAAGATGAATTTCAAAAGTGTATGCCGGGATAAATCTCGACAGCTTAATAACACGATTGTGCAGCAGCCGCAGAGGGTGATTGTAAGAAGTTTGGGTCTAAGGTAAAATCCCTTACAACTGGTTCGGGAGGAAGTAACTGTATTCACATGAGTGTCAAGCAGGATTTAGAGCTGACTATTCAACAGTCGTAACATATTTGTTCTTCAATCTCTATGAGAAAAAATTCTAAGAAAACCCAAACATTGATTTTATGCAGCTTTTATTGACTTTAGAAAAGCCTTTGATTGAATAAATATAGAAATAGGCTTTTATATGTTCTTCTCACCAAAGATTTCCATGGTAAAATGTTCAAGCTGCTGAAAGATATGTATCATAAGGTATCAACTTGTGTTAAATTTGGAAATAAGAGGGCTGAAATCTTTAACACATCATCTGGGGTAAAACAAGGTTGCATGCTTAGCCTAGCTCTATTTGTATGTTTCATCAAAGAGCTTGTGGGCTAAATGAATAATTGTGGATTAAGAGGAAATGTTGTCAAAGATCGTTTAAATGATATTTTGCTACTGCTTTTTGCAGACGATGTTGCCTTGTTTGATGACACTGTTATTGGTTTACAAAGAAAACTGGATACATTATATCGTTTTTGCTCAAAATGGGGTTTAGAAGTCAATCTCGACAAATCTTGTATAGTAGTATTTAGAAAAGGTGGATATCTTAAGAAATCAGAAAAATGGTTCTATAATGGAAACCAAATGAATGTCGTAGAACTAGGTGTTGTTTTTACCACAAAACTTATATGGTCGAAGTCTTCAAGCCAAAAAAGCCTCGTTTCCTATATTTAAAATATTTCAATATTTTCCAACCATATCTTTGAAAGTTGCTTCAGTAATATTTGACAGTAAGATATCCCCAATATTAATGTATGGTAGTGAAATCTGGGGACATTCATATCGTCCTCATATTGAGAAAATCCAGTGTTTCTTTTTCAAACATTTTCTGTGTGTTGATAAAAATGTTTCTTCCAATGCTGTACTTGGTGAAATTGGTAGAACCCAATTACGCGTTAAATATTACGGCAGATGTGTCAAATATTGGTGTAGAATATTACGTATGGAAGAAATTGGACATCCCAAATCATGTTATGAAATGTTAAAGCCGCAAGATGATAGTGGCGGTTGCAACTGGGTTACGCATGTTAGGCTACTTTTATTTCGAACCGGGTGTTCTTATGTTTGGATTACACATTAATGTGGGAATATAGAAACGTTTATGAGTGAATTTAGACAAAGATGTCCAGATACTGAAATTCAAAATTGGCTTTCTAGGATAACATCATCATCCTTTTTAAAAGACTATGGAGCAATCAAATCCGCCTTGGAACCTGAAAAGTACATACTGGAACTTTGTAATAATAAGGATCTTATACGCAGTTTATGCAGAGTCCGCTGTCTGAGCCATATGTTAAATGCCTGTATGAAATGAACTAATTTGTTTTCTGTCCATTCGCACATCATTGTTTTCTCCATTTGTACTCTTGGCCATGTGGTCTCTAATACTGAATACACCTCTTCTCATCAGATTAAAGGCGACTCCGCTATTTAGCAAAGTGTCTACAATGACAGATCCAAGACTGTCCTACCACCAGATTAACCCTGTGCAGCCTTTCTTCATCGTTTCAAACCTCACGGTAAACATTTACTTCCGTGAAAAGGTAAAGGTCATTAGATCGCTACCATTATTCAGTTAAAATTAGGGTCTTCAGAGGAATTTCAAAATGTCAAAAACATTTTTCGTGTGGTCAGTTTGGATTTAGTTGAGTGTTGTTAGTTTCTTGCTTAATGCCACAATCAGCAATATTCCAGCTATATGGCGGCGGTCTGTAAAAATCAAATCTGGATCAGGCAACTAAGTGATAAACATCATGAGCATAGATCTAAGCTGCTGGGATACGTTGACATGTCAACGACGCCAGCGAGCCTGACCAACCAACCACTTAGTCGCCTCTTACTAGCACGTGTTACTGACGCATTCAGGTATTAACTATTATAGCTTAACAAATACAAGAACTCCATCTGAAATTGTTCTTTATTAAATAAGAAAGGTAGAATGGCGATAAACCTACAGTGTTTTTAATCTAGAGGTAGTACAACGTACAACTGATGCAAAACGCATTCGATTCAAAAAACATTTAGAGCGATTTAAAACTACATTCAGTGAGTGAGTTTACTTTTACGCCGCACTCAGCAATATTCCAGCTATATGGCGGCGGTCTGTAATAAATCGACCCTGGACCAGACAACCCACCTCATGACAACATGAGCGTCGATCTGCGCAATTGCAAACCGATGACGTGTGTCAACCAAGTCAACGAGCCTGACCATCCGATCCCGTTAGTCGCCTTTCATGGCAAGCATGAGTTGCTGATGGCCTATTCTACCCCGGGACCTTCACGGGTCAAATTACAAACAGAGCTATTATGAATCCACTATACTGCATCGAATATCAAAACATAGTCCGTTCGTCTCCTAACTGAACCAAACCCACTCACCTTTACAACATGGCATTGTTAAGTTAACAATAAACAAGGCAGTATTTGTAATAAAATAATTATCTTTATTTGAACAAGCGATTGACTATTCACACGAGTCCGACTCATCTTTTTCACCGTCGTATTCTCATGTCGTTGTTCAAATCTTTTCGTATCAAGCGCATGAATATAAGCAACAGTGAACGGCTCAAATATCAACAGATATCAGACCTCAGCTTCAACACTCACGCGATGCACTAACGTCATAATCAATACTTCCAATACGAAATGCATGATACTGTCTGCCTTTTATTATACAATGTGTAACATTCTGTAACAACTGTAACCAAGTAAATAAGGGACAATGTATACAACCGATTAACAAACGATGAATGCTTGCGTATGAATTGAACTAGTGCTCTGTACATACTACACGAAAGAAGTTACATATCTTCAGATCTATTTCTATGTGACTATATGCGATCTGTCATGAACATTGCAACATCCACGCTTTAAGTAGTTGGCTGTAAACGTGACAACTCTGAAATCAAGCGCCAATTATTCGATGAAAACACTAGCATCAGTCATCATGTATGGTATTCACTGTGTTCGCGACAGAGTGTGAAACTTGCGTTTCTGGAAGACCTTAAAAGCTGTAGTGGTTTTCAGATCAATGGTTTTCGGATACCGTTGTTATGTTAGGGACGCTGGTTCAGCGGGATGTCTAGTCGATCTATTTGGTGTCAGGTCAATCACTGGGACCTGCAGAAATATGCCCAGTCACTCCCTGGACATCCAGGCAATCAATGGATTGACAGTCATTGATTGGGACCAAAGGACAATCATGGGTACCAACTTATAAACCTGCCCAGTCAATCCCTGGGACGCCAAGACAAAAACGAGTTGTACAATCACCGACTGTCTACCGTCCACACAATCATGGGACCTCCAATGACTGGTCGAGTCGGTCCACGTTGTGACCCGTCAGATAAGTTACTGTTCTGGGACAATGCTAGGCAAGTGTCAGTTTGCTTTAGAAAGGGACATAACTGTATTCACACTTCAAACGCTCATAAAATCATAATTATATAAATACTCTTAATATTTGTGACACTGAAGGGGTTATTTTTTCGGCACGGGTTAAACAACCATGTACCCCAGGAACTTTTCTTTATACTGGCCGTTGGTGTGAGCAAAAACGTACCACAACCAGAGTCCATTCCGCGCCGTTTTCATGACCGGAAGTGTCATTATGTTGCGTGAGATGCATTGAAACATATGAAACAAGCATACACAACCACGAATATTCCGTGATGCATAGGGTCACTTGGTTTCGGATTGAAGAAAATGGACTCGTTAGCCATTTAAAGTAATGGACATGTTTATGCATTGTGACTGTTTAGGGTACATTTCTGTGGTCTTGTAGTCTCAAATTCATGTCATGGTGTATTGATAATAGATAACACAATACATATCAAAAACAGTAGAAACATAAAACAATATAATGTGTCCAGTGACTAAAAACTTAGCACAGAGATAAAGAAGTTGGATATCCCACCAAGCCAAAATCATGTTTTATACTGATACTGATGACTAAATGATATCAACAAATGCATAACAATACTTACAGTATCACATGAAATATTCAGTATTAATAATACTTGGTTTAGATTACTCACCTACTTCACTGTAGTACTCGATAGTGGAAATACATAAGACTTAGTATTTGAAAAACAATACATCTCGGAGACTGCTCAAGGTGATGAAGCTGATAAGATATTTCAAAAGAGCAGTCACCAGGCAATGTTTTGTCTTAGCATTAATCTGCCAACATAGGCTGTGCACTGGTGATAAATGTTATAATAGCGTTATTAAAATGTCTTCAAGAAATTCAGATATACTCTCTTCTCTGTAGCAGGCCATAACCACCTACTGTATATTTGATTTGCATACTTGAATATACATTATGTGCTGACAAACCACAGACACAGCATTTTTTACAACGGGAAGAAACATGCATTCAAAACTTTGCAAATATTTCATTTAATTACATTGCTTGGCTTTGTAAACAAATTACCAAAATATACCATAACCCCAAAAACAACATCTGGCAGCACTATCACAGCTCTCAGTTGAGCACATGTATTTATTGTTTGTTGTTTAATGACACATTGAGCATCCGAATTAACTGAAATCCAGAAATCCAGAGATGAATATTGTATAGTAAAAATGACACACCATGAACCTTGGCCTAGAGCCAAGATAGTATGTTATTGTTAATGAATGGCACTTACCACTGTCTTAGCACAAGGAGTGCTTCGAAAATCTAGGCCCTGGTGTCTGCCTGACCATCCAGTGTCCTTGTCTCAAGCACAGATAACTAGTGACTTCAACAAAACCAGAATACCAGGTGTCATACATATGGAGCATAACACTGATCTTACTCTTGAAAGTTCTGGAAAATTGTAGAACAACTGTTCTGAGTGACCTTGGGCCATGTGATAGTGTAATCTTTTCAATGTAATCTTGTCAGTCACTTAGATTTCATTCCTCTTGGTTTACAATATGTATGAGACTCAGACATATTAACAATTGTTGGTTTCTTGAATTAAATTCAACATTAATATTAATAAAACTAAAAGTATCAATATCAATCAGAGCAGCATAAAAGTAAAATGAGAAAATCACCGTGTGTAAAATTATGATATGAACTTTGATGAGATGTTAACTATCTAATCACCCATACATTCCTCATAGCATAATTTGAGATGTAAAACATATACCATTATCTTATATATACAAAGCAGGGGAAATAATTCTGAATCAATGATTCACTGAACTGGAAGACTTCCATGAGAACAGTACTGTTAAGAATGTTCACATATACAAGATCTGAACACACAGGGTATAACATTCAATCTCAGTCTTTACTAATGTTACCATATTGTTAGAGTGAGTATAGTTTTATGCCACTTTTAGCAATATTCCAGCAATATCATGGCAGGGGCCATGAGAAATGGGCTTCACACCTTGTACCCAGGTGGAGAATCAAACCTGGATCTTCAGCATGATGAGTGAACACTTAAACCACAAGGCTAACGTCCCAACTCGTCAATACTGTTGTTTGAAAGAATAATCAAATATCATTCAAGATACAAGCCAGAAAGCAGGTATGATTTGGAGGTATGTTGGCTTACAAGCAAAGAAGGACAGCTGAAATATATTTTCAAAACAATGTCTTTAAAGCTTTTCTGAAAGATCATTCATTGGTCAGCACAAACATTTGTAAGATATAAATTTTGACAAAAGATCATCTTAATTTCTTTAATAGCAAAAACAAGATAAAAAGAACTAATGACACTCATCTCACAATCTTTGCTGAAACAGACTTGATCCCATTTCTGTCTTTCAAAACTTGATGTCTGATAAGCATTTCAAAGATTTATTGTCATAACAGACAAGTCCTTTGACAGCAGCTAGGGCTAAGATGACATTCAATGTTCACAATGATAATTGTAAACCGTTTTCTAAAACCTCAAGAACATCAGTGTTGAAGAGTGTCGGCCTGACAATGCTGGCATAGGCAATCTTAAACTTGTGGGAAACATTATATGTCAACAAAATTATTTGAATCATTGCCAGTCAGTCATCAGTTCTCTCATCTACAGTTCCATAATTACATGAGTACATCATGAAGAATGAAGCATGAAGCATCAGTATGACTCAGTACATCCAGGTCTCTCACAATTCCTACCTGTAAGGCAGATGGCAGGATGAGATCAAAAGCAGGGAGCAACTTAAAATCATACATGACAATTTTATGGATAGCAACTTCTTGGGTTTATTTTCACGACATTTCGGGGCTTCTCCTAGCCCCCTCATCAGGTTGAGCTGAACTGAGTTCCACAAAATTGTCATGTATTACTATGCCAACTTCTAAATGCCTCACAACTTAAAATTAGCCAAAATATTTGAACCAATCCTTGACATTGGTAAGTTACTGCCCTATCGTCTTCAGTATCGTTATTACACATGTACATCTTGTAGCGTATAAAGCCTATGTATCATACAATCTAAGTCTCACATAAGGACTACATAAAAGCCAGTGTAATTGAGATCTTAAAACAATGAGCAACTTATGAAGTCAGTAAAGACATTTGAAACTACACCGACAACCATTAGTTTTGTGTACAGCATCATAATCATAGAGGCATATCACATGCTGATCATCATAATACATCATCAATGTAAGTCAAGCAGTCCATGACACAGATCCTACCTTTCAACCAAACATTTACCATTTGTTGTGACCATTTTTCAGTATTTAAAGGTAGTTATGACTCAAATCACTTGATCATTATATTTGTTGTGACCATTTTTCAGTGGTTAAAGGTAGTTATGACTCAAATCACTTGATCATTATATTTCATTGAAGAAAAAGGGATATAATATCGTTTTTACAGTTCAGGAACTTGTCAGATATTACTTCGGGGGTGGTGGCATTAATTTTTAAATGAAATAATATTTTTATGATATCATTTTTCAAGCCCCAGCCCTACATATTACTGGATAATTTTACAAGACTCAGCTTTGGGATCACACCCAGCATAAACCTTGAAGCGGGGATTGTCAAGATCACCACGGTTTTTATGATCCTTGAGGTCAGGGTCATCTGAAGGTGGACCAGTTGTCCGGACACACGCACACCTCATGTGTTGTCGTCCAGGTTCGTGAAACTCTCGTGGAACGCCCACCCAATCTCTTTCAATGCCACCACTGAAATGTACAATAGTTCTTTAGTGACAACATCATTCCACAAGTTAAGCTTCGTAATACCATTAGCAACGTTGAAGTGTTGGTCTTCATGTCTTCATCATTGAAATGCCATTTCAGAATTAAAGAAACTTTATACACAACAACAAAACAAAAAGTAACTCAGAAATATTCCAGTAAATATTCAAGCTTGGGCCAGACAATTCAGTGATCAACATGAGCATAAATCTACCTAAATGGGTTATGATGACAATTAACCAATTGGATTAACCAATATGCCTGACCATCCGATCCTGTTCATGACTGATTATGACAAGCATGGTTTGCTGAAAACCAATTCTGACCCAGATCTTCAGGTCAAACAAAGTATATACTTAAGGCTAAAAAAAAAGTGTCAAAAAGGCTGATTGTTGTTTGGGGTTTATAATGTTGTTTAATATTTCTGAGACAGGCTTTATGCTGCCTCCAGAAATATTACAACAAGGGAAATAAGTTTCACACATTTTACTCATGTGATAAGCGAACACTTCAACAACTTTTCTACCCTTTCAACACCTTGTAATATAAATATAAAGGTAAATAAAGGTATATATAATATAAATTATTACAAAACAAACAAAAGTTTGTTATTGCCAATGGAATTCCTTCAGAACTGTATATAAATGCAACTCCAATATATTTTAGAATATCATCTAGGGACTATGTGAATGCACAAGCTCATTATCTCATCTGGATACTGCCATAGTTAGATCAAAGATTTGTTGCTATGTACCATAAGAAAAGATTTGTCACCATTGTCAGTAAGTGTAACTAATCTTGAGAGGTGAGTGAGTGAGTAGGTTGGGTTTTGTGCTGGTTTTAGCAGACTAAGTAAAGTTAGTCTCAGTGTATCTCGTTACACTCCACCACTGAGTCTAACAAAACCTAGGAGAAGGTCGCGTCAGGTAACCTTTGAGTGACCAATCACCGTTCAATCAAACACGAGACGGTTAAATAGATTTAACCAGTCAGACAACGGCTACTAGTTAGGGATCGGGGGGACTTTCAAAATATTCAGGTCACTGACACAGATTTCTCCACAAACAAAAATCCGCATAAAACACAGTTATTTGACCTGCAGTATATACGCTTTTGGGTTTCTGTTGACATGGTTACCATTAGCTAATATTTCCGCAAGATCACATCCTTGAATATTGCCAAAAACACTACTTTCAGCGACTGTTTACTCACCGTTGTCATGGTTGTACGCACGCCGTGTGCATCACCCGGAAGCAGGCGTACGCTAAATAGTATTTGGAATCGTTCGGAACGAACCTTTTCGAGATAAAATGTTCAAAAGGTATGTGCGGATGTCCACTTTCATGATTTGGTAAGCCGGGTTCTGATTGGTCAATCTCAAAGGTTAGCTGACGCAACCTCCCATGAGGTTTTGTTAGACTCAGTAGTGGAGTGTAACAAAAAGTACTGAGGATAAGTTTACTTAGACTGCTGGTTTTAGCAATATCCCAGCAATATAATTTCAGGAGACATCAGAAATCAGCTTCAAAATCACATATTGTACCCATGTGGAGAATCGAACCTGGGTCTTTGGTGTGGGCACAAGCTATAGGATACACCACCAACTCTACTTTTGAAGCATTAGTAAGAATATTGTTGAGGTCAGATTTTAGAAACACTTGGTGCAAACAACTTACAATCATCCTGTCTTGTATCAATAATGATGAGTAGGTCAAATTTATCATACCATCCTCCAAAACTATTTTGGATTACAAAACAGAGACAGCCATAATTTCAAACCATTCCGCAGTGAACTTTCTTGAGTGCTGATAATTTCTTTGAAATTTGGCACATTCTGTTTGCCATAATGGTCCCGAAACCTATTTATCCATCCTTGTCCATGGCATGCTGAGATCTTCCTACCTTTGATTGGTGCACCACAGCACTGTCCCTGTATCCTGGGCCCACTGGGAGTTGCAGGGGGGAAAGCGTCTTGTCTCAGCCTCTGTTTTCTTCTGGTTTTCTTTCGCTAACTTAAGCTGTTCCTGATAATATTTTAGGTTTTCTGTAGGCTGGCCATTCCAGTCATAGAACTCTCCCTCTACCTTCCCTGCCAACAGTTGCACAGGATAGATACCACAATATCTATACCATAAAAATATGTATGGCATATTCCACTTCTTAAATATAATATCAAGGTGATCTCTTGCAAATAAGGATTATAATTCCATACAGAAACACATTCACATACATGTACTCTGCACTCTAAATGGATTTTGCAAACCCTGTGTAACAACAGCTCTAATTCCCAGCTACTTTTGTTTTTTCAAAGACATTTAACACAAATCGTCATCAATATGTATCATTCTTTCATACATTAAGTCAACAAAAAAAAAGGCATAAAATGTGTAAAAACAGACTTTCACCTGATCTAAGTGAAGTCAAACAGAGAGAGGTTTCTAGTTTGTTGTTTCACACAGCACTAAGCAATATTCCAGCTATATTGCGGCAGCTTGTACATATTCGAGTCTGGACTTGACAATCCAGTGATCAACAACATAAGCATTGATCTATGTAGTTAAGATATGATGACATTTGTCAACAAAGTCAGCGAGCCTGCCACTGTATCACGCAAGTCACCTCTTACCACAAGCATGGTCACAGGGATCTTTACTGGTCAAAGAGAGTAACAAATTCCAAGATGTTGAAAAGACACTAGATATGAAGTCATCGAAATTGAAAACAAAGAAAATATATTCAAAGAAAACTGTCACCAGTGAAATGCTCACCTATACATTTGTAATCTTTTTCATAGAAAGTCTGCCATCCATCAAGTCCTAGCAAATCAGGAAGTTTAAGACCCTTTATGTCTTCCACTAGTCCTTCTTCATTGAATTGTCCTGTGATGAATGCCCTGGTTCCATCACGACCTGAGTAAACACATGGAAAATACATTACCTATTCCCCTATGCTGAAATGTTTAACAACACCTACATGATCTACCCCAAATTTTTAGGTTTGGCTCATCGTGGTATCATACCAAAAGTTTTTGAAAGGTACATGCTGTGACCCTGCCAGGTTAGGAGTTATTTGCAGAAATGCATATTTCTAAGCCACCTCACTCAAAAATATTACCAGCATATGATGGCAGTTTATATATAATCGAATTTACACCTGACCTTCCAGTGACTGACATCATGAGCACCAATCTAAACAACTTGCATTCAGACATGCATCAATGTAATCACCATACCACACTTTCAGTGACCTGTTTGGAACACATGGGTTGCTGAAGACCTATTCCAACCAAGATCTTTATATCTAATAACAATATATTAGTTGCCAAAGATGGTTATTACATTTAAAACAGAATAAGTCAGTTATACAATCATGCAGTGCACAAGGGGCTGTTTCTTCAGTCTTTGGAGTTAATAACACAAGCCCTATCCATTAGCTACCAATGAAGACTAAACAACCACAACTGCTTTGCAAGGCATTAGAGGGAAAACAGTGATATTACCCATGCATCCTGTCTGAGGCCCATGTTCATTGGAAGGTGAACTGAGGCATATTGAACAGTATACTTGGCTAAGGATACACTAGATCCTGAGTCAAGCGTCAAGCTGCCAACTGTCATCACCCTTACTGCAGCTCTATGTAACCAGTGGTGCATAATTTTATCTGATTGGTAACCTTTGCTGCTCAAGAGCCACATACCATCAGAGAGCTCTACAACCTTTAAGAATAGTCAGGATTTGAATTGGACTAACTATCAGCTATCTTTGCTCTTTAATCATCTAATTTCATTTAGGGCCACCAATGCATTTCAACTGATTTCAGCACAACAAAAATGGCTTATGCACATCAAGGTAAACAATCAAATGCCAATCACTTGGAACAAGCACTAAATCCTTGGGATGGCACCTGTGTCAGCCTTTTTAAAAAAAAACCCTGAATATCCTAGATCAGCTTGAAGGTGACAATGCAGATAAAGTGCAGTAATGTAACAGAATTTAACATGAGATACAACATTTACAAGAGGGTATATCAGTTGGATTGTTTGGCCAAATTAGGGGTTTGTTTTATTTGTGTTATCGCCATGTGCATATTCACAACATGGTCATGACAACTGAGTGAGTGAGTTTAGTTTTACGCCACACTCAGCAATGTTCCAGCTATGTGGCGACAGTCTATAAATGATCGAGTCTGGACCAGACAATCCAGTAATCAACAGCAAAAGCATCGATCTGAGCACTTGGGAACCATGACATGTTTCAGTCAAGTTAGCAAGCCTGACCACCCGATCCCTAGTGGTCGTCTCTAATGTCAAGCATAGTCGCCTTTATGGTAAGCATGGGTTGGTGAAGACCTTTTCTCCCCTGGATCTTCGCGGGTCTATGACAACTGATTTTAATGTTTACCAGCAAATCCATGATAGCCTCCATCTGGACCATAATGTTTCTTCCCTTTTGTAACATCATACACTTTTCCTAATACAGCCAAATAAATATCACTTCCGTCTTTTCCAATGTATTGAGACAATTCAGATTTTGAAAATATTCTTTCTGACGTTTTTGATTTTCCGCTGGAGAAAACTTTTGACCTTACAAAAAATATACCCGATTCTACCGCATTCCTTGCATATTTGGGAAGGTATGATTTAACTAATTCTTGATATGGCGTCAGACGTTCAACTTCAAGCATCAAAAATATACTGAGACAACAGGCCAACAACGAGAATATGAATACATATTTTCCCATTTTCTAAAGCAATCTGTCAGCAAATCAGATTGATTTGGGAGAAACACGCGTACAGTCCAAAACAGGTGTGAACCAGCAACAACTTAGCAACTTCCCACAGAGTTATATATGCCGTTTCTCAGATAAGCCTACTACATAAAGTTCATGGAGGCCGCCATGATGAAAATGTAAAAGTGTAACTTCCGCTCATTTGGATAATACGAAATAAGTCAAACAGAAAACGAATGCGGTATTTAATCCAGTAATACTGGCAAAAGGAGTGCAACAAATATGTGCAATAAAAACAGTGTTTGCTGGAACATGTAAGTAAGTTGTGTACTTTTAGCACATCAAAAGTATCCAGAAGTATCATGAACGATTTTGTTCAAAAAGGTTATTTCGTGGTAATTGCGTACACTCTTTGACACTTTTCTTTTGGAGAATATGCATCCTGTAAATATTGTGTATGATCATTTACAGCTTTTTATTGTTGTGCGAATGAATTGTGCATTTGAATTCATGTGGATCTGTTGCTGACAGAAAGGAGAAAATATTTCATTTTTAGACAAAACAAATCTTATGGACAGCAAGACTAGCCCAGTTCTAAAGGTTGTGAAAAAATACTAGATGTTGTTATCCATAAGATTTGTCCTGTATTTCTACATCAACTTCTAAATACTTTACAGAAATTTGATTTTAAGACCATTCAATGTCCGCACGCATAAACCCAATGTATTTTAGAGAACGATAATTTGTTAAACAACATTGTTTACATATTGAACAAAGGTACATATGCCGACAATAATTTCATATGCATCATGTATACATGCATGCAGTATGAGATATATACGCTGGTCTAATGTTCCATAGTCCCTTTCTAATGAATCATTTCAGAAACTTGTCCATCGCCTCTTCGTAGCTTAGCTTAGTTAGTGATAAAGATATTCCTAGATGCTAAGTATATGGTGCAAATGTTATAGATACGACATTTATCAGCCCTGTGTAAAAAAAGCTGGAGTGAGTGAGTTTAGTTTTACGCCACACTCAGGAATAAATGTATTCCAGTTGTAAACAATCGAGTCTGGACCTGACAATCCAGTGGTCAACAGCATGAGCATCGATCTGTGCAATTAGGAACCGATGACATGTGATTGCGTTAGTCGCCTCCCACGACAAGCACGGGAAATGTGTGGGAAGCACGGGTTGCTGAAGACCTGTTATATACCCGGATCTTCAGGGACCCCAAAAATTGGAAGATATTTGGGCAAAACATTATACTATCGTTCACGAAGAACGGATCCTGCAGTTGAATGGATGAAGAAGATATACGTGTCAATGATCTTCAGTCAGAAAAAACGTGTTGAAAGTAAAGAACGTATTTATTACACCTAATACCTAAAATCAAATAGGTTGGTCCAGAATGGGTTGGGGTGCACTTTTCAAGATTTCGCATTGGTTGCCATCTCATCTCCGGTGTCAAGGACCAACATAACACTTTTCCAACATATTTCTAGGATCATGCCATTCACTCTAAGCTAGTACAATCTCTTCGATCACAACGTCTGAACATTGTGCCCAAAACATATACTGCAGTGTATGGTGCCAGGTGCTTTGACAAATTTGCATCAGAGTGCGGAGCGATCAACCACCTACCCTGAGCAACTCAACATCTTGTGACAGTTTTAAGAAGGGCCTAAAAATATATCTATTTAAATTAACCTATAGTCAGTAGCTTTTGTGACTCTCTCTGTAAACCGCCTTAGAGTGTTTTAGTTGCCAATTTTGTATACTCATTATTATTAAGGACTGTGGAGCAATCTTCGATTACTTCTTTCTTGTGTGTGTGTGCATGTCACACCACTCAGTGCGCACAGCCATGATTTCCATGATTTTACATTTCCCCAGCAGCTGATCACGATCTGCTGGAATGATCATAATTAGGTAGTAGTAGTGCTCGTGGTAGTAGTAGTAGTAGTAGCAGTCGTCGTAGAAGTAGCAGTAGTAGTAGTCGTCGTCGTCGTCGTCGTAGCAGTAGTAGTAGTAGTAATCGCCGTCGTCGTAGCAGTAGTAGTAGTAGAAGTAGTCGTCGTTGTCGTCGTCGTCGTCGTCGTCGTCGTCGTCGTAGTAGTAGTAGTAGTAGTAGTAGTAGTAGTAGTAGTAGTAGTAGTGGAATATCTACGGGAGAACCCCGAGATGATTGTCTTTCTTCGGCAATCATCTCTATGATAATTGGGTGAATGCCTATAACCTCGGTGCCCTCAATCTGTGGCGTTCGTTTCTGTCACCTAGTGGCCCCGATCCAGGAATGTCCAAGTTGTAAATACGGCATTGTCCGAATATGGTCTGGGGTTCATCTTCAGCTAGGGTGTTTCATTGCATAAGCGTTGATAACGGTCAAAAAATGTGGGTTATAAATTGTCCTCAGCAGCCGATGCTTGAAGTAAAAGGGGTCTAAAAGGTATCGGAGGGTCAGATTCGCTCACTTGGTCGACACATATCATCGCATCCCAATTATAGAGATCGATGCAGATGGGATTGTATTGCTGAAAATGATGCATGTTTATATGTTGGAGGCAATCAGTGCATGAATAAGTGAGCGGGTGTTAGACCGAGGTTGTATTGTTTTCAGCAATGCAAGCCCCTGTGAATCGATGCTGATGCTGCTGATCACCAGATTGTCTGGTCCAGACTCGATTATTTACAGAGCGCCGCCGTATAACTGGAATATTGCTGAGTGCGACGTATGTTCCTTTGTTGAGTTTTCTCGGTTACTTTTTGTATGAGTATATTTCAGTGCGGCTATACTTACCTGCAATCAGTCCTGTATGTGACTATGACAGTAGTATATCTTCATTATCTTGTAGCTGTTATATATGTTGCATTAAGACTTTTCCGTTCTGCTTTCTTTTAGGATAGTTTTGAACCATCAGATGATAACACAACGAATTATTACTTTTCCTCACCCACAACACTAACAAACACAAAAGTATACATTTCTCTATAAATTCACGCGAAGAAAACGTACGTGCGCCTGTAATTTGTTGGGCTTGTTGATTCTGAACCTGAATAAATTAGT
Source organism: Haliotis asinina (assembly GCF_037392515.1). Taxonomy (NCBI): domain Eukaryota; kingdom Metazoa; phylum Mollusca; class Gastropoda; order Lepetellida; family Haliotidae; genus Haliotis; species Haliotis asinina. The sequence continues at coordinate 96,071,120 of NC_090280.1, forward strand.
AACTAATTTGAAACTATATGACCAGTCTATACATTTGCCATGTCTGTCGTGTGCGTTTTGACGCGACTAATGAATAGATACATCTTTTTCTTTTGCGCGAACCCCAATTAACTCGAGTCACATATTCAACTCACTGGGGCGGCGAGGTTGCTAAGTGGTTAACACTCGTTCGTTTATCATGCCGTAGACCCGGGTTCAATTCCCCACATAGATACAAGAGTGAAGCCTATATCTGGCGTCCTCCGATGTCATATGGCTAGACTACAGATAAAAGCAGCGTAAAACTACACTCATCACGTACTCTTTTATATATGTCCTGCTTATGTTGCTACTTATTCACGTATTTTCAGTATATATATTTATGAAGGTAGGAGTGAGGGAAAATTTCAGTGACTTTGTAAAGGTTATTTACAACTTGAGTTATTTATCTTCGATATTTCAATCAAAATTTGACCAACTGGTTCGTCCAGAGAACTACGTAAAATTGATGAAACAATTAACTCCTATAGACCTAAGTGTAATAGGACTCTCAGTCGTCTCGCATAAGGTCGCTTAATTTCCAGATACTACTTGGTGGTAAAGTTAAACCAGACATGAACATTGTCCATATGAAGCAAGTTTTAATGCGCATCGAGAAAAAGCCATATTCCTGTACTTTCAAAGTAAGAATGTTTGAGCCTGGGGCGACATAGCGGTATTTGAAACAGGACTTACCTCCCTTTCAGTGACGTCACTGGTCAAGGTATCCATCATGGCGTCTGCCTGTGCGTTGCATTGGGTACCTGATTCGTTGTATAACACAGCCGTTTCAGCTATCGTAGCTTCATATCCAAGGGGCAGAAGGGATTTAAAGGTTCTACCAGAAAATGTGCAGTTTGATATTTATTATAAGGTAAGGCATATTTTGGTAAATATAAACTGTAAAGTGGGAGCGCACATTCAGTTTCCTACCTGAATTTCCTGGTATCAGGTGTCAGTTAAAGTCAACTCATTCATCAACTATGAGCCAGTTTGTTAAATGTTTATTCAGATACTATCCGATTCGTGAATTACATCGACATCTCTCGTTAACGCAGAGTTAGCATAAGAACCTTCAAAGCTCCCGATTACCAAGATCGCAGTTCGTAACTAGTAATGCAAGAGAAGTAGACAGTCACTGAGTAACACTACTTGATTACTTACAGTTTAATGGCAGTAACATTAACACAATTTTGTCCAATGGTCTAACACCAACAGGTACACTATAACTGCATTTAGATACTAGCTATGATGCAGTTTGATTGATGTAACTGTATAACTTATATTTTTCAGCTCTACAGTAAGGGGAGGCTATGTCAGTTGGGAATGGAGTTCAGCGATTTAGATACATTTGCCAAAGTTTTAAAGGTCAATGACAAAAGGTTTGTATCATTGTTTTCATATTTTTTATAAATGAAATAGTATACTGCAATGCAACAGGAAGTATACTTGATTTCAGTGTTAATTAGTGTCTGTTTATGAATAAATATGATTGTGTATCCTTTTTTCCATGTAAGTTCTGTGGTTTGGTTTACGATTAAAATCGTTCAATAATCGATTACTGAGCTTTGAGGATCAACCTGCAGATTGTGAGCAATGACCAGCACAGGTATGAATGCAGATTGACCTTGGTACTTGAAATCAGTCAGTGACGTATGCTTAGTCTTCCTCTGCTGCACATAAATATCACCATGATTGCATCACATGTATTGAATCAACTCCTAGTCACTAAACCAGGGATTGGGAAAGGCAGGGGCCATGAGCCATTTTGCACATTAGAATGAAAAAATAGCCCATTAAAAGAATTTTGAAGTTTACTATTGAAACAAGGGGAGTGTCCCATTCTAAAGTCAGGAAATGGCTAATAGTAAAAATCTTGGACATGGCCCATTGTCAAAGTTCTGTTTCCCAATCCCTGCTAAATACACTTGCCACTTATCAAGTCTTCTTTTGGTTAGAAAGCCTGCAGATCCGCATTAGAAACAGAAAAGTGTCTCCAGTACTCATGGTTCACCCTGTAAATTTCTGTGGGATTTTTTTCTTTGTCCCAGCGTGACTGATGGAAAATACATTTTCTTGTATTGATGGGGAATATAATTTATGGTGTCCTTGTCACAAACCTCAAACATTGGCACCAGGTACCCCCTTTGAACCATGTGTATGTAAGATTGGAGGCGAGTCCCAAATCAAATGATTTTGCCTTTTTACTGTAGGTTTTCTCCTTGTTTTACAGGCACCTACTACACCACTGTTTTCAAGCTTTGATGGATCATGGTTTACGGGCATCAGGAATACTGGCTGATTCTTTTGTTGTCCGTTTGTCAGAAATAATGAAGAAAGATCAATACACTAAAATAAGATATCTACAGCTTGGATTTAACTTAGGTAAGTTTGTTTATGCTGTCTATTTGTATTTAGTCAGGCTTCACGTACACTACCAAATATCAAATGATAACGGTTGGGTTGAGATCTAAATAAAAGTTGTTGACCACATGTTTGTAGAAATATCAAAATGGCTGTTCAAATATCTGGTCACATCTTTACCACCTGACCTCATCATTTCCTCTGTTTTAGGGAACAGCTTCACCATTAATATCACTGGTCGTTAACAGAATTAGTGGGCTAGTTGTCTATGAGTTGTGTCTCTTTAGACATGCCACATGGTGCGGGAAATCTGAAATCATGGGTTAGATCTCAAAGTTCACCATGGTTATTTTCTGATGTTTGCACCATACACACATTTGTATGTTTCATTAAGTTGATAAGTAGTAGATGACCAGATTACCCTTTTAGTCTTTCCTCTTGCGTGCATGAAGTTATGGGTTACAATTGATCTTCAGCAACCCATGGTCAGAGGCGTCTAACGGGATTGGGTAGTCAGACTCCTTGGCTTGGTTGACACACATAATCATATCTCAGTTGCTTAGATCGATGCCCAGGGCATTTGTTACTGGATTGTCCAGTCCACTCCAGACTCGGATACATTCAGACTGCTACCATATAGCTTCAGTATTACTAAGTTGGTGTTAAACAGCAAACCAAAAACTTTCCTCCCTCATCGAACTGGCACACCATCATGTCACTGAAATATTGTTCAGACCAGCATTTAACCCCGCTCATGGTTTTACATTTCATGTCAAAATGAAATAAAGAATATGTTAAGATCAACTCTGTGTTTTCACCAATGTTGTCATCATGTTCTCTATTGTTAGTCACTGATATTTTCTGCTTTCAGGTGGTTTTCTCAGTGATGCAGGCTGGTTTCAAGACAGTGAACGTGTGTACAAAGCATGTGCAGAAGTGTGTCAGGCAGAGACTGATACTGGCAGTCTATGTAGAGCCCTTGAATGCAGTGTCAGGTTTGTTGCAACAGAATAACAGTTTCTTGTTTATGTATGGAGTGATGGGGTAGTTGTGTGGTCACTTGTCCCCTGTAGACTTGGGTTCGATTCTCCATGTGCGAATAATGTGTGACGCTCATTTTCGATCTCATAGATGCTCAAGTAACTTGTGGCACCATTTTTCGAGTTATCCTTGAACATGTTAAACTTGTTTACCATGCTACTGTATATGTGTGTTCCTACTACTGCTTATACAAGCATGTTGTAAATCTTTGAAATAATGTTATACTAAACTAATAACTACTACTAGCACTGAGTACTAGCCTTGGGTTTCTAAACACTGATAAGCCAATCATCTGCAATGAAAACTAGTGCAAGAAATATGTTTCTTAAACAATTCTTTTGACATTAACCACAGTTCTGGGTTTCAATTGAAAAGATCATACGACATTCCTTCTAAATGCTCAAGGTCACATTCATGCATTCATTCCAAGTGACAAAGTCAACAGTCAGATATGGGAAAATACTAATTTTGGTTGTTTGACACTTCCACTCCACTTCCTCTGAATATGAACAATTGACCAGGATGTGATGTACTGCTATTTTTTGAATGGCCAGGACCATAAACAAACAGGATAACTTTTCATGGTGCTTTTTATGTAGAAACTTTTCACATTAATCAGGGATTAAAATAGAGAACTTTGACAATGGGTCATTTTCTGGATTATCAGTGATATTCTGAATTTAGAATGGACCACTGCCCTTGTATGAATAGTAAACTTCAAAATTCTAATGGGCCATTTTTTATTCTAATGTGCAAAATGGCCCATGGCCTCTGCCTTTGCCAATCCCAGCATTTCAATGATTTTTCATGTTCATTCACAGAATAGATTTTGACTGATAAGAACATTTCTGTTAAATTTGAAGTCCATTGGCCTGGTACATTTAATGTCTTGTTTGCCCATATAAACAACAATCACATTGGGATGACAAGCAAGTGTAAAGATTGATCCCCGAACTTTAAAGTCCAGGGTTAAAAAATTCTTGTCCTGACTAATTTTCCACTAGCCTTGATTTTATGACACAAAGTTTGATGTTAATGTTTTCTGGACTATTTATCGAAGAGTGATATATTTCAAAGAACCGTTGCTCTTCTTTGTTATTATTGTGAAATTTAATAGCTACATTATATACAGATGAAATGAAATCCAAGATTATTTGCAGTTTGAAACCATAAGTGGAAATTATCTAGTAGTCCACTGACAAGTAAGATACCAGTATTTGATTGCCTGACATGAAAACTGACTTGTCCCAGGCGTCGGGTGATGGGACCCCTGAAGTTGCTTAGCTCAGAAGGACTGTTGTAGTAAATACTAAGTCTGTGGTGTCAGGTAATGTTTTCTGTTGTTACAGATTATTGCATGTACAGAATGCCAACTGTAAGTACAGAGAGGCAGACCAGACATGCAGGGAAGCATTCCGACTGATGGAGATACTGGCCCAGCATGGAATAACAGTCAGCAAGTCGGCTCTCTACACAGAATGCTGTGCTTTGCTATTTGCTGAAAGTCAGTATGATGAGGTCAGTAATGGTTATGTGTCGAGCGAGTGGTTTAATGCTGCTTTCTGTAAATTTGCATGTCAAGAAATATCTTGTTTGGGAATTTTAGTAATGGGTTTCACACATTGTATCTGTATTGGGAACTGAACGGAAGCATTCAGGATCAAGGTATATTATTACCACAAGGCTTCTTTAATGCCTCCTGTGAAGATCCAGGTGAAATTGGTCTTCAGGAACCCATGCTTATTGTAAGAGGCTGGATTGGTTGATACATGTGACTGCATCCCGATTGGTGCTCATGCTGTTTATCACTGGATTGTCTGGTCCAGACTCAATCATTTACAGACTGGCGTCATAGCTGGAACGTCACTGAGTGGAGTGTTAAACATTTAAAAAAGATTAAACAAATCTAAACTTCGGTTCTTCTCCTTGTTTGCAACTGGGAGAATAATAACAATTCCTTACTCTACAAAAGAATACACATGTGATGATAAAACATTTGATGAAAGAGTCATGTTTCTTGTGTCTATGTAAAGCACTTGCATATATACAGTCAGATCCCAATGAGTCAAACGCCAGTGTCCTGAATGTTATGCAAAGCCCAAAGGTCCTTGCAGTCCCGACCATATAATCTACCATTATAGACATACCTACGTCGCAAATACATTGAAAAGTCAAATTTACTACTTGCTTCCCAGTGATTCGACTCATCAGTATTTGACTGTATGTGTCACTGCTTCAGTGTTATTTTATCTTCAGCTGATAATGGCTCAACACTTTATGTGGCTGAGAAAATCTCTGATCAATGTTGCCATATGTGTATCAACATTGTCGTTTGACTGTGCATTTCATTTCCAGGCTTACAAGTATTGTACACTTGCTCTGCATGAACTAGCTCCCTCTTTGTCTCATAAGGTAAGCATACATATATCATCAGTAATCTTTAATGGAGTAATATTAACTGACTGACATGTTGGAATTGCTTTTCCAAGTCCAGTTTTTTTTTCAGTTTTGCTGCCCCAAATAGCACTGTTTTATAGGAAATAATAAAAAGTTTGTTGTTATAATTAAGCAATGGGCACATAACTGGCATTATTATCCTAGTTTTGATAAAGTTAGTATTTTTATTTTAAATTTTGACTTTTACAGGAAACATGATGGTTCTGATAGTAATGAAATGATATGTAACTGCTTTTGTAATTGATTTGGTTTCATTGCAGGAGTGTTACATATCTTGTCAGGAATTTGGTACAACAAGTATTACAGTGCATCCATTGGGATAATATGTTTGTGCATTGCGCCATTTGTGCGTATAGGATGATCATTTCTGAGTCATGTTTAACCCTGCTGTGTCTTTTCGAAGTGATTCTTTGCAACATATTTTATGTTCTGTATATATATATCATGTACATATATATATCAGTATATATGTCTCCCTGTTTGTGTCCCAGGCTGTGGTGGATGTGTTACGGCAGTGTTCCAAGGCATGTGTTGTAAAGAGAGAGTTTGAAAAGGCGGAAGTGCTTATCAAACAAGCAGTTGCATATGCAAGGTAACTTGTACATTCTGCTCTCTAGTAACATTTCTGATGTACTACAGTGTACCAGTACAATTAGCTGGAGTCCTATGTAGATGTTATTTCATCAGCGTGTGTGTCACACTGACATTGCACAGTGAGTGTTTGAGTTCTTATGTTTCCTCTGCATGAAAGCAGAGTGGTTCAGTTACTTTGACTACATGTGCGTGCAAATCCCTGATGGAATTCCACCCCATGAAGTACAAGTATTTCAATTTTTACTCCCTTGAGTGTCATGAAATGTTGATGTGACGAACAAGGGGGTTAGTTACATGGATATAACATCTTTTTCACAATAAATGCATTATTTTGGTGTAGATTGCTTGCTTGAAAATGGTTTTGGTATCAACACCAAATCCTTGCATATGTTGCTGTAATCCAGTTGTATGTACATTGAACTATCCCCTTTGTTTATTTCAGCTTTGTTAGTGTACCATTCATTACATTTAACAACTTTCAAAAGGCAGTGTGGTATTCAGCACTTTCTAGTATGATGTCATTCCCACATTGTGACAAGAATATTGAAACATGTCAGCATCGGCATGTGTATCACCTAGTTGGTATGGTATGGCCATTAGAGACTGTTCTTTGGCATGTAACTTTAGTCGTGTTTTTCCATAATTAAAAAAATGTTCTTTTAATTTTCCAGGGAGCATTTTGGAAGCCATCACCCGAAGTATTCTGATGCTCTTCTGGACTATGGGTTTTATCTCCTCAATGTAGATTCAATACCAGGGTCTGTGTGTGTATACCAGGTAAGAGCTGTTTCTTGTGTTGAATTTATTTCCAGAGTTAGTGTTAGTGGGACACATGTAAACCTATGAGTATGACCCAGCATTTGAAATAATCACCAACCCAGTGCTGGTTGTTATTGTATCAGGCCGGAAGTTGTAAGTATTAGCAGGCCCTGGTGGCCTGCAGTAAATTATCTGTCTTTTATTTTATTTTTTTTAACGAGAATCTTTCTCACAATTTTTTTCTTTATCAGCATTTGTGAATCATCCATGATCCACCATGTTACAAAGACTTACAGTTTCACTACCTGCTATTTCATCAGTGCTCATGATGTTGAACACTGGATAGTCTGGTCCCGACTTGAATATTTTCAAGCCACTGCCATATAGCTAGAATATTGCTGAATGTGTCATTGAAAACAAACCAACAAGAAAATACACTATAATGTAACTGAAATTCTCCCTACAAACATTCTACTATTACTTTAATAATACTTTATGATTGGTGAATTATCAGCTGTGTATAATCAGGTCTCTGATTTTCTGCTGCTAATTAAATCTCTTTTCATGCACTATTTTCATTTGCTCACCAACATGGTGGACACATAAAGACTATTTAGAGATGGCAACAATATAGTGGCATTAAACAACAAACAAACAAGGTGCACTGATCATGACAGCAATTTGTATGTTTGTATCTCTGTGAAGGTTCTTGTGCATTTGTGGTAATGTAAGGTCACTAGGATTAGGACCCCTCACCTGCCATGTCACCTCTAGTAGAAGCACTGGTTCCCCTTTGAACATGTTCTTACCCAATGGTTGTCTTGCTTGTCTGCATGCTCATCTTGAATGCTATCTCAGAAATCAATATAATACTGGTAATGGTGTTATTTCTTTATTTCTGGACAACTTCATTCACTTGCAAAGATTTATGACATTTGATATATGTGTTTTTTTTGTGGCTAGATTGCCCTGGACATCCGTCAGGCTGTGTTTGGAGGTAATAATCTGTATGTGGCCATTGCCCATGAAGACCTAGCATATGCATCGTATGTGGAGCAGTACAGTTCAGGCAGATTCCAGAAGGCCAAGTGAGTATAGCTGTAATTCATGTTTACCATTTACCATTACTGGGATTACAAAAAGTAAAATTTAATGCAGGAATGTCATTCTGACAGTCTAACTCTAAGTAAACTTAGCCGCAGTACTTTTCGTTACACTCCACTACTGAGTGTAACAAAACCTTAATGGGAGGTCGCGTCAGGTAACCTTTGAGATTGACCAATCAGAACACAGCTTACCAAATCACGAAAGTGGGCATTCGCATATACCTTTTGAACATATTATTCTCGGAAAGGTTCATTCCCGAACGATTCTGAATGCTATTTAGCGTACATTCGCTTCTGGGTGATGCACAGAGCGCACATTACAACCATGACAACGGGTAGTAAATAGTCACTGAAAATAGTGTTTTTGGAATATTCAAGTATGTCATTTTGCGGATATTTTCGCTAATGGTAACCATGTCAACAGAAACCCCAAATCGTATAAACTGCAGGTCAGATAACTGTGAATATTTGTTTGTGGAGAGATCTGTGTCAGTGACCTGAATATTTTGAAAGTCCCTCCAATCCCTAACTAGTAGCCGTCTGATTGGTTAAATCTATTTAACCGTCTCTCTATTGATTGGATGGTCGTAGTAGCTGTTATCTGATTAGTTAAACCCGTTCGTCCTTCTCGCGTTTGATTGGACGTTCATAGGTCACTCTAAGGTTACCTTATGCAACCTTCTACTAGGGTTTGTTAGAGTAAGTTTACTTAGACTGGTCATTCTGAGCATTTCACGATTTTGGTTCCTTCCTGAGTGGAATATGTTTGAGATGTTTCTAGTTTACAATTCAATTCAATTCAGTTTATTGTATTCACGGCCACAGGCCCATATACAAATAAACATTGTGTCATACATATATACGTTTGAAATGGAAATATAACACACTTGGCATATATAGTTTACATTTGCTCTTTCATCTTTTCGTATCTAATGGAAATGGCATGTTTACAAAATTTACATAAGTTCCACACAGTTTCACTTTTACAATCAGACATAAGTGTCAATCAGACATAAGATTGCAATTCTTGATGTATTTCTGAGGAATATATTGTTGTCTAATTTCATTATACAGTGAGCATTTTAAAATAACAAGGAATTCATCTTCCTTTTCATTTAAGTTACAAAGTTTTCAAATCCTATCCTCTTTAGGTATGTTATTTCTACATCCTATATATACCTGTAATTGGGCGCCTCCAATTCTTAGTAAAGCTAAGTATGGCCTCATAGCTGAAAGTTGAAAATTTGTAACATATTTTTCTGGGAACATATTGTGTTTATATAAAGAATAATTGTCGTATCTAGTACTATCGGTTAAAACTGAATGCCGCTCTTGTATGGAGACATCTTTAAGCCTCATCTTTATCATATTCAAAAATAGTTAGCAATGGCCAACCTCTTGGTAAATCCATGCATATCCAAAACCCAGCTTGAATAGTGATTCTCTAATAAACGATACCCAGCTAACTCTTTTCTGTATATCTAAACAAAAACATATTGTAAGCTTTTTTGGGAAGTCTATTATCTGACATGTGGAGTAGTGATAACCAATATCTAATGCATCTAGTAAACGTTTCTACATGGACTGGGAATCTTCCACAATCACCAGTAACCATTGCATTTGGTGTATTATTTGGAACTCCCAAGAATCTTTTGCAGGCTGTTATTTGTATTCGTTCTAAAACATGAAACTTCTGGTAGCCCCACAATTCTGCACCATACACACAAATAGGTTTTATCTTCGTATCGAATATTTTAAAATACAGCTCATAAGATAGATTGCCTAGGGGTTTCATTGACCTCAGTAGCTCATATAGCACAGCTTTACCCTTAATACAGACACTTTGTACAGATTTCTGCATGTTTAGATTATATTCACGAAAACACTCCACTCAAACACATCCCAGCTGTCACCTGTTAACCATTGTTTTACGGGTAACACAGCAAGTGCTAGGGTATGTGCAGCCTTTGTCTCCCTGGCTTGCTTTAATTAGGGTCCCTTTAGCATGTTTAGTAGTCATGCTCCTTTTCACTATATATATAATTTCAGTTGCCCATGAGTGGAACCCTTTTAGATTTTGAGTTGATCTTTTTTTAAATCACAGTTGTGAAAAAAAGGTGTATTGTTCCTTGAGTTGAAGTGAGTTGATACAGTGATGTGAAATTTATAATCTCTTCAAGTGTACTGTGTAATTGTGCAGTTTTCCTTTTTTGCAGGGATCATGCAGAAAAGGCGATAGAAATTTTGTGCAATATTCTTCCAGTAGATCATTTATTACTTTCCTCTTCAAAAAGAGTCAAAGGTTAGTATTATTAGATCAGTATATTGTCCTCAGGAGTTGTTTCTCTGCTACGTGTTGTTTCCCTGCCTGGTATTTGTCATTACAGAGATACGTGTGGATGACTCTATTGGCACCATAATTGATTCTGAGGTGGATTTGAAAAGTAACTGTCTTGTTCCATTTTTCAATTAATTATCAAACCTGACCTTGCTTTCTTCTTGGTAAGAAGTGAGGTATGGGACATTGTAAGTTCTTGAGCACATATATGCCTTAAAAAGGTTCACATTGAAAATATGTTTTTGTGTTAAATGTCCACAAGACATCATATATGTTTTTTTGTCAGCTCTTATCCTGGAGGAGATAGCCATTGACAGCCATAACAAGAAGATGGAGGACCAGCTACTGCATGAGGCCCAGGACCTTCACCTTCAGTCCCTAGAACTGGCCAAGAAGGCCTTCGGGGAGAACAATGTCCAGACGGCCAAACACTATGGCAACCTTGGCAGACTGTATCAGTCCATGCACAGATACAAGGTGAGTGGATGCATATATCGGTGCAAGTGATCTGTGCGTGTTGTCAGCAGCAACTTAATGGATTGTACGCTCATTGGTTCCTTATCATTTGAAAGTGTGTTATTTGTTCATATTATCAATCACTGAATTCTCCTATGTAGACTCAAATGTTTTGTGGGGAGGGAGGGTTTGCTGTCTAATGCTGTACTCAGGAATATTGCAGCTGTATGGCTACTTCCTGTAAATAATTGACTCTGGACCAGAGAATCAAGTGATCAACAACAAGAGCATTGATCTACACAACTGGGATATGGTGGTATGTGTCAACCAAGACTGTGAGTCTGATCACGAGATCTTATTTGTGGCTCTTTCAAGGCGACAAGCATGATTTGTTGAAGACCAGTGGTAACATGGATCTTCTCGAGTATTCAAACGTTTTCAGACTGCCTTCATTACCAAGCAATGCATCAATAAAACAAGATATGCCACTGCGGAATTAAATTTCGATCAATCCTTCTATTCCATAAAACATCACTATCATTTAGAAAAATATATTTTCCGTGAACATCACCCAGATTTCCAAAGAAAATATTTACAGTCAGGCCGCGTTAATCCAGACACTTCTGTTTCTCATCAAAAACGTTCGGATAGTGAAACGTACGGACTACTGAAACAAACTTTTATGAACACAACTACAGTAGAGTTACTTCCCTTTGACATGGCAATTCAAAAACATATACGAACGTATACAAGTTTCAAAAGGCTTTATTACAGTTTGTAGACAACAACTTGAATATTCATATAACAACTAATCAATGCATGCAATCATGTCTGGATAGATTATACATACATGTAACAAAACTCACTTGTGAAAGAAATTTACATGACGATAACAGTTCTGAATGGTGGAGCTTTTTACTTCGGACCAGGCAGTTTTCACAAATCGAAGTGCTTCTCGGAGATTAAGCGTTTATGGCACTCTTGTGACTGGCAGCATTGTCACAAAGTAAGATCACATGTCAACCATGTGATTGCATCTGTCTGTCGAATGATCGTAGCCAATCACAAAACATATCCGATGTCCGAAATTGTACGCTTGCCGATAGAATGTCCGAATTCTTGACCACAGTGTTTACACATAAGATTGAAACTGGCTTTAGGGTTTTCTCTCTTTCGTGCAGCAGTAATTTCACATCTTTTACGCTTAGGGGCGGGACTTGCCATTATGACTGACAAGCGTCATGTGCAGCTGATCTCAATTTTGACACGATCTGTGTTTTATACAGCAAATAAGCATGACAGGCATTACTCAAACTAACCAAAAGTGAGACCTTCTAATTGATCAAAATCACAAACTAATGACATGTTCATCTCGGAAGTGTCACTTAACAATTACCACATGAATGGGGCGCACGGGGTGAAGGGATTATCCGAACCTTTTTGATGTACAGCCCGAGTAGTGAAGCAAAACTGTGTGTAATTAGCTAACCTGTTACTGCTGATTAACGTCTGGATATGGAGAGTGGAGCAGCGGATTATTGAATCAACAGGTAATAAGTTTACGTAGTAATCAAGATTGGTTACAACTAGTTATTTTTTGGATATCGCAGGAATCAGATTGTCGGGGTCCGAACTTACTCGGCCTGACTGTATGTCTTTTTCAAAATGATTAAACCAACATATTGATATTGTGAGTTTTCCCATTCTGCACTCTCTCATCTTTCCTACCTCTCTTTGCCTAACCCTCCTTTCCTCCTCATGTTATAAATTCTGTATGTTGTACATTGTAATTCATAGTCTGTAATTTGTTTGTGTTCAAACGAATACTTGTACAACATTGCTTTTGCTTTAATAAAATAAAAACCCAGTTACTTTAAAAGCCAACGCAATGTTCTGTGAGGACAAGCCAATTCTTGTAAATGATCCTCATTTCAGTCTGATTCGAAAAAAATGAAGCAGTTTGTATTGTTCTGTCATGGAATCATCATGATATAATATGTATTTTCAAATGATAGTGATGTTATATGGAAAAGTTGATTGAAATTTAATTCTGCAGGGGCATGTCTTGTTTCATTGATGTATTGCTTGGTAATGATAAAAATGTGGTTTCCTAATACACTTGCCTCAGGGTCCCCCAGTAAAAACTTTGTAACAGCAATTTTGAAACGAGTGCCAGTCTTCAAATTGTACCAGTTTACTAACTGAGAGATGAAATGTTTAGTTTTCTCACATATAGAGAATAAGTGCTCTAGTGTTTCTATTTCTCTGCCACATAGAGTGCAAAGGTCATCCTGATTAATTCCTATTCTACAAAGAAATGACTTCACTTGAGACTTATTCTGTTCATTATTTTGTGTTGAAAAATGGTGACAGCGTTTATTATTGTAAAACAGTCAGCAAGATAAGTGTCTGATAAAACAGCATCAAGCTTAGATTCCCACTTGATTTGAAGATTATCCAATGATATTGTCAGCTGAGTTACATATTTGTTTAATAATAGGACAGTCAGTATCGGATAATTCATCATAATGAGGTATTGCCTTAGCAAGATCAAGATACTGTTCAGGTATATACTTAAAAAATCTGAAATATAGGAGATATGTTTCATGAAGTTTAAATGCCACTTTAGAAAGTAAAAAAAGGTTTCACATCACCAGTATCTTGCTTAGTTTTCATTCCTTTTTTATACCATGCAGCAAGCAGACCTATATCAGTACATGGTATAAAATTCAAGATTGGTAGACATAAAAAGTCTCTAATGCATTCAGTCTGTGTTTTATTAGAACATGTGTAGCATACTACAACATCTCTCCAAAACAAATTTTTAACATTTCTGGCGTAAGGTAAAAGTTTTTCTCTTTCAAAGTTAGAGATCGATATCCCCGAAAGAATGATATAATATTTATCATTCTTTTTTCAGAAGAAGTCCTCTTAGGGGTAGATATATAGCATTAAAATGGCCATTTAAAATGCCTACGACAGTTGTAACAATATTGAATAAATATTTTACAAAACAAAAACTCTTTTTCATTCATTAAATGGAACTTTGAGTGGTGGCTGTGGTCTCCGAATTCGGCTTTCATGGGAATCCCCAGCCACGCCTATGGCGTAGGTGTGGGGATTTCCCTAGGGACTGTGCAGGTACCGACTTCAGCGTTGGTTACCATCCACTCCAAGGTCGCCAGTGTCGGTCATGTGGGTTCCATTCCTACGGCTATGGGAGCGTTGCCGGCGATCCGCCACCTAGCGAGTCCATAGCTTCGGGCCATTCAGCTCTGCTGGGGCCTCTCTTTCTTACAGATGTTCTCCCGACCGATCCCCCGGAGCTATCCTTAGATGAAAGATCTGAGGTGTCGTTCATGGGGGGTCGCGTCGAGGAGATCATGGAGGAAGGGGAGGACCGGGATGGGCCGAGCGAGTTTTCCTTTTCGCTCGGTGCTTCATTGAGGCAGGTTCAGGAACGCATAGCTTCCGACACCTGACCCCGAGGAGTTCCATCTACCGGGTGAGGCATTGGCCCCAGCCAAGGTGGCGGATTCTCGGCTTCGCATCCTCCCGTCCATTTTGGCAGAGGTTGTTAACCCTCTTCTCACAAGTGAGCAGTCGCGTTTTGTTTTACCGGAACTAGACCGGGTGATCTCAGCTTGTATAACCCTCCAGTGGTCGACTACTGTATCTATGCATCGGTCACCCTGGGGGGTTCGTCGGGCCGCTCTTTAGCCTCGGCTAGACAAGGGCGGCGCCTACCACCATTTACGTCTTACGTTACTGCCTTCAAATCGGCATACCATTCGTTTGAGGAGCAGTACCGTAACGCAGCTCCATGTCTTAAGGTGACAATACGCGCTGCTTACACCTCGGTGTTGCAGCGTCAGCTTGTGGACGGCGGCGGTGTTGAGGAGGAGTGTACTTCTCCTACATTCGCACAGCAACTTACGGAGGTGCGGTCTCATCTGGCACAGGATTCTAGCCCTTGCTAGAACAGCCTCACACATGTTGTGCACGGCCCTCGGTGCTTACCTCTGCTTTCCCCCCGGCTCCGGCCAAGGACTCTGCTAAGTGGGCACAGCCCTTGCAGGCGCGGAAGGGTAAGGGTAAGGGTAGGGGCAAGGGCAAGGGCAAGGGCAAGGCTGCGACGCCCCAGCAGCCTTTTCCGAGGAACGGGAAGTCTTCCCCGGCTTTCCAGTAAGTCATCCTCCAGAGCCCTTGCAAGTGAACCCGAACCAAGCAGTCAGAGTACTGCCGAAGTCGGGTATTCATTGTCTCCTGCCAAACCTCCCTGTGGGTGGCCACCTTTCTCACTTCCTGTGGGAATGGGAAAAGGTAACCTCCAACCCCTGGGTCCTATCCACACTCAGGGATGGCCACTTACCACAGTGGAAGAGAGACCCACCTCCTTTTTCCAGGATCCGTGCCAGTAGTTCTGGAGAAAGCTGAGGTTCTCCGCACCGAGTTCCAGTCTTTACTGGACAAGGCGGCAATCGAGGTGGTTCCGGGGGGTCAGGAACAAGAGGGATTGTATTCCACTTATTTCCTGGTCACCAAAAAGGACGGATGGTTCAGGCCGATTCTCAATCTAAAAGGTCTGAACAGTATGCTGCAGGTACCGTCATTCAAGATGGAGACACTACGGTTGGTGATCTCATCTGTAGAAAGAGGTGACTGGCTTACGTCCATCGACCTCAAGGACGCGTACCTGCATGTCCCGATGCATCCCGAGTTCAGGAAGTACCTGCAGTTTTCCTTCGACGGGGTATGCTATCAGTTTCAGGTGCTTCCCTTCGGCATCGCTACGGCTCCGAGGGTATTCACCAAGCTTGTGTTAATCCCAGCTACCAGCTGGACAAACGTTCACGTGAACATGCTCGGTTTTGCCATACAGTTCTCACCAGTGGGCAGAGTCGTGATTCCCCTAGCTGAATGAGCTTATGAGATCTTGATTTTGTTTAACATGAAATGTTCCTGGTGATGGGTTTTCATGAAACCATTCTTTTTTATTGGTGACGGGTACCCTCTGGTGGTGGTATTTTTTAAAAAAAAAAAAAAAGAACTACCTATAGACGGTTTTTCACTTTAGCGTTGACATGTGCTCTTATTCACCTTTGCACTGTTATTCCTGGCACTACTTTGCTGGTTTGGGGGAATAATGACAGTGTATGGCATGAGGTGTTGTCATATGTCCATCACCTTTGGGGTTCGTTGTCGATTTGCTCTTTCGACCCTATATTTACCACGCCCCTGCGTGATTGACATCAGCGGTTTGGTGATTGGGTAAGTGTATTTCTCTATCTCTCGCAGCTTCGGCAGTGTATGAGAGTGTGTGCAGGGTACACATTAGCAGACAGAATGCTGCTCCTGACTCACGTTCATTGGGAGTCTGTCTTATGCTATATATGTACCCCAAGGAGGACTTCTTCTGAAAAAGAATTATACAAACCTGTAGAGGTTATGAATTCTTTGAAGAATGTCCTCCTTGGGGTACGGCCACCCACCTCCCCACATTCATGAAAAGTGAGGTATGAGATACACGACGAGAGTTACCTGCTCTTGGCTGTTAAGGGGCCCAGGTAGAGGCCCTGTAGGGATGGTCTCACAAGACAAAAATGAGTTTTTTGTTTTGTAAAATATTTATTCAATATTGTTACAACTGTCGTAGGCATTTTAAATGAACATTTTAATGCTATATATGTACCCCAAGGAGGACATTCTTCAAAGAATTCATAACCTCTACAGGTTTGTATAATTTTCAAACCCCTCTTTTCATAATCACTTATTAAGATATTTCTTTTTATTTTGTCACATTTGCCGCCCCAAGTAAACTTGAAAAGCGTGGTATTCAAACGTTTAAAGAAACATGGAGATGGGTTGGGAAGTGCCATATAAAGGTGTGTGAAAAGGGGGATAATCTGTGATTTGATAATCATAATTCTACCTCTCAAAGTTAAAGATCTACTTGACTATGAAAATAATCACTAATAAAAGGCACCCGTGGCGAGCCACCTCCTCGTGGTGGGTGCTGGGTAACGCCAAGAGCTCGCCGACATCCCCGTAGTGGACCCGGGAGGATATTTGGTCCACCAACCCGTTTGCCGTGGGTTGCAGCCCTGTGTCGGCGGAGGAGGGGATCCTGGTGGTTGAGAGCAATAGGAGCTTGCAACCGTGTTCCTGTTGCTCAATACACCACTTCGGCCCTGACTTCGCCTAGACGGGTGGTCGAATAGGCCCGGTTCGACCAATCGGCTGGTCATGCCAAGCCCTGTGCATGGGGCATTATTATATTTATCAATGCACATATATCATTTGGAATCGTTGTAAATTTGGACTTGACTATATAATCTAAAACATTTTGAATTTGAAGTATGTTGTTCTGTAATTTGCCTAGAGTCCTATGCCAGAAGGCGGTGGCTCATGGGCCAATCTGGTAGAATTATTAATCTCTTAATTCTTCTGCTGGAGTATATCATCCGGGTATCCTTGGTGCTGCAAGCTGGAGGCCCGCTTGCTTTAGCATTGTCCTTGTGATACTCCATGGTGGGTGGGGAGCTCGGATGATGAATCATATGACACCAATCATGGCTTATGAAATACCCCCCCAAAAAACCAAACGTCCACTTGAAATTGATCCCGTTGATACTTCTCATAGACCGTCTCTATCGATTGAGTATTGGCCACGTTTCCTCGTTATTGAGACTCCGGACAAGACACCATTGAAGTTGAACCCTTTCGCAGTATCTAAGGGCATTCAAGGTATTGCTGGGGATGTCAAGAACATTAGACGCTTGCGTTCGGGTGCATTACTAATAGAGTGTGGCAAGAAACAGCAGACAACCAATCTGATGAACATTGAATCTTTTGTGGGCATTCCGGTCACGGTCTCTGCTCACAAGACCTTGAACACAAGTAAAGGTATCGTCAGAGATCGTGATCGGTTGTTTGCTGACATGTCCGAGCTTGATATAGCATGCGAAATGAAGGATCAAGGTGTGCTGTATGTGAAGCGCTTTTCCACCCGAAAAAACAATGAAACAATCCAAACAAATACCTATCTGTTTTCTTTTTCATTGCCAAATGCTCCCAAATCAGTAAAGGCGGGTTACTGCAATATCCAAGTTGAAACCTACATCCCCAACCCGCTCAGGTGTTTTAAATGTCAGAAATATGGACACGGTGTATCTACCTGCACATTGTCTGTTGTGTGTGCTCACTGTGGTGAGAAGACACACACAACAGAAGATTGTGACAGTGACTTTAAAAAATGCACTAACTGCTCTGGCGACCATTCATCTTCGTCAAAACAGTGTCCAATATGGAAAGAGCAAATGGCGATTAACAAAATAAAGTTCACCCAAAATATCTCTTTTTCTGAGGCAAAGAAACTGGTGAAGAGATCTGACCTTCTAGAAAGTTATGCTACAGTAGCAAAATCATCATCTGAATCCAACTCTAAAATAACAAAATCATCCACAGGATGCCAAACTACCTTGACTTGGGTCAGTTCCGACTCCCCACAGGTGTTATACCCTGCTATATCATCCCAGACTGAGGAATCACTTCCTACTACATCAGAGTCCTCTGATCATAAGTCATCTTCACAGTCACGCTCTGAGTCTCATTCAACAGCTGATAGACAACAAATTGTTAAAACTAAACCCAAACCTAAGTCTGATGCTTCAAAGCAACAAAGTGGCAGAGCTCCTAAGGGGTCACAAAATAAAATTCAATTGTTTAATAAATATGGGTATCTTGAAGATATGGACGTTTCTGAAAACGTCCATTCTAGGGCTTGTCACCCTCCAAAAGAGTGCGGGGTAGATCCCCAAAAAATCCCCCCAAAAGATAGTTTATTCCAACAATATTGTACAATGGAACTGCAGAGGTTTGAGGACTAATTTACATGAATTACAGCTATTAGTCCAAGATTTCACACCTTCAGCGTTATGTCTCCAAGAGACATATTTAAAACAGACAGATGCATTTGACCTTCGCCATTTTAATGCATATCATTCTTTTTCACCTCCGGGTGATAGAGGTGGCGGGTCATCCGTTCTAGTCAGACAAAACGTTATTCAAAGCCCTGTATCACTTAATACTAATATGCAGGCTGTTGCTGTGAGAATTACTTTACATGTAGCGTTTACGCTATGCTCGCTGTATATTTCGCCGTCTTCGACGTTTGCCAAAACTGATCTGCAAGCTCTCTATGACCAACTCCCGAAGCCCTGTATTATAATGGGAGATTTAAATGGGCACAACCCTCTCTGGGGTAGTGTAAATATAAACGCTAAAGGTAAGTTGTTGGAGGACTTCTGTTCTGACAACAATTTATGTATTTATAATGATGGCTCCAATATGTATTTACACCCTGGGACAGGGACCTATTCTGCTCTTGACCTGTCACTCACAAATTCAGAACTACTTAATGAATTCGAATGGTCAGTCCATGATGACCTCTGTGGAAGTGACCATTTTCCTACTATATTAAAAGCTGTAACCCCATCCGATGTTCCTCCATCATCAAGACGGAATTTTAAAGAGGCTAACTGGACTTTATATGAAACACTGTGTGCTGAAAAGCTTAAACCTGAACGTTTTACTGACGTTCCTGATGCTATTAAATGTGATGATGAATTGAACTCCATAGCTGATGAGTGTATACCAAAGTCCTCTGCAGTTCCACACATAAGAAAACCATGGTTCAACGATGAATGCAAACAAGCTAGGAAGGCAAGGAAAAAAGCAGAACATTATTTCCGTCGCCATCCTATGGTGCATAATTTGAATAAATTTAAAATTTTAAATGCTAAAGCACGGCGTACTTTTAAACAGAACAAACGCCAATCTTGGCAAAATTATGTATCTAAAATAAATTCTCGGACACCCATGTCCAAGGTATGGAATATGGTCCAGAAACTTAAAGGTAAAGGTACTAAATCTACTGTCAATCATCTTAAACATGGAGATCAAGTACTTACCGATAAATCAGATATCGCAAATAAACTGGGTGAAACCCTTGCTAAACACTCTTCCTCTTCTAATTATTTACCTAAATTCCAGCAGTATCAAAAACAACAAGAAAAGAAAACTATTAATTTCAACTCAGATAATGGGGAAGATTATAATGAAACTTTTTCTATTCATGAGCTCCATACTGCTCTTGATCAAGCTCATGATACTGCTACAGGAGCTGATAACATACATTATCAACTCCTGAAGCACTTACCAGAATCCTGCCTAGAAACTCTCCTAAATATTTTTGATGATATTTGGACATCGGGTAACTTTCCTTCATCATGGCGTGACGCCATAGTAGTACCCATACCTAAACCTGGACGTGATTATACCGATCCATCCAATTATCGTCCGATTTCGTTAACTAGCTGTGTTTGCAAGACCATGGAACGCATGATAAATAATCGACTTGTTTGGTACTTGGAAACAAATAACCTTATAACTGATATACAGTGTGGTTTCCGTAAAAACAGAAGTACTGTCGATCACTTAGTGCGACTGGAATCATTTGTTAAAAATGCACTGATTAATAATCAACATGCTGTGTCTATCTTTTTTGATCTTGAGAAGGCATATGACACAACCTGGAAATATGGTATTTTAAGAGATTTACATGACTTCGGCTTGCGAGGTCATTTGCCTCAATTTATTGCCAACTTTTTAAATAACAGACAGTTTCAAGTTCGAGTGGGTTCTACCCTGTCTGATCATTACAATCAGGATCAGGGTGTTCCACAAGGCAGTATTCTGTCTGTCACACTTTTTAGCATCAAGATAAATAGTTTATCAAAAGTTTTAAACGATTCAATTGATGGATCGTTATTTGTGGATGATTTTAATATTTCTTGTCGTGGGAAAAATATGCATACCATTGAACGGCAACTGCAGCTTTGTTTAAACAAAATAAATAAATGGTGTCTTGAAAACGGCTTCAAATTTTCTAAATCGAAAACTAACTGCATACATTTTTGTCGTAGATATAAACCCCATAAAGATCCTGAACTGTCTCTAGATGGGACGCCCATTAAAGTTGTGAAGGAAGCCAAGTTCTTGGGTCTAATCTTTGATTCACATTTAACTTTTTTACCACATATTAAATCACTTAAAACTAAATGCCTGAAAGCACTTGACTTGTTGAAAGTTGTTTCAAATTCAAAATGGGGAGGGGATCAAGCTACCCTTCTCCATCTCTATCGATCACTAGTTCGTTCTAAACTTGATTATGGCTCAATCGTTTACGGGGGAGCCTGCAAAAGCAATCTTAAACTTCTTGATCCTGTCCATCATCAAGGTCTGAGACTTTGTCTTGGATCTTTTAGAACTTCACCTATTGACAGTCTCTATGTTGAAGCTGATGAACCTTCTCTTGAGCAGCGCCGTATAAAGTTAGCTTTACAATACATTACTAAATTATACTCTAATCATTCTAACCCTGCATATAACTGTGTTTTCAATCCCCTTTATGAGGATTTATACAACAAAAAGTCTTCTCTTGTCCCGCCTCTGGGACATAGAATTACACCTTTTCTTTCTGCTGCTGGGATTCAGCTGGAAAACATAGCTCCCTCCCGTCTTCTTTCTTCTACTCCCTGGCAGTTGGTCAGGCCTCAAGTAGACCTAACATTGACCACATTTAAAAAATCAGAGACTAATGAATTACAATATAAGCAAAAATATAATCAATTAAAACATAAATATAGCAATTATAAATCCTTATTTACAGATGGGTCCAAGGATGGTGGCGCTGTGGCTTGTGCCACTGTCATTGGATCCAGAACAATATCTTCTAGATTACCAGTTAGTAGTTCTATTTTTACAGCTGAAGCTAACGCCATATTAACAGCTCTCAAATATATTCAAAGACACCCTAAACGTAAACAATATATAATCTATTCAGACTCTCTTTCTTGTCTCCAGGCGATTAAAAATTTATCATGTAAACATCCACTTTTAATTGACATTATTGAATTGTATAATAATCTTGCTACTGGCCAATACGACATCGTCTTCTGTTGGTTACCCAGCCATGTAGGCATTTCAGGGAACACAATGGCCGATCTTGCTGCCAAGGCAGCACTCAACAAATCTGTGACACCGCTTCTTATTCCCTACAGTGATTACAAAGCCACCATTAGATCTTACATCCGTGATCTGATGCAAAAGAAGTGGGACACCCAAGTGGGTATAAATAAATTACATGAGATAAAACCTTACATTGGTTATACCCACTTGGGTTGTCAATCCAGATTTGAAGAGGTCATACTACGACGATGTCGTGTTGGCCACACTAGATATACTCATGCATACCTGTTGAAAGGTGAGGATCCTCGATTTTGCATCCCTTGTGATGAGAGAGTCACGGTCAAGCATATTCTGCTTGACTGTGTTGAATTCTCCATCACAAGGGATAAATATTTTACAGTTAAAACAATGAAGGATCTTTTTACCAACGTTAATTCTCATTTTATTATAGGTTTTTTAAAAGAAATTGATTTTTTGGGTGAATTTTGAATAGTATGTTTCTGTAAATAGATGTATTTTAATGATTGGTAGTTTGAATTAGTAACTTGAATTGTTGGTGGCTGTACCCTCAAAGGGGGTTGAAGTATTGTAAAATTATTGTCCTCCTGAGAGGGTACGTAAGTCCACAAACATTCACAGTAAATTTAAGTCTGCCAGGTTTTTAATCGTAGTATTCATGTTGTTTTAATTTTGGCTAACCTTTCGTACAATCGCCAGCAGCTGAGGGGATGATGTAAATCCAACTAGGGTCCATGCAGGTAGCAAAGGTACTGTAAGTCCCCATGGTCCCTAGTGTGGTGATCTACCTTCAGTTGTTGGCGATCTATAGTCTGTTTTTATTATGTATTGTCTAAATAGTGCTATTAGTTTTAACTTTCCATACTAGTTTTACTTAAAACTGTGATATGCTAGTTGTTTTACTGTCCTCCGTTGACAGATTTTTCCATATGCATATATTTAATTTAAATGTTCTCGTCACGATATGGCTGAGATATTGCCGATGTGACGTTAAACATTAACTCACTCACTCACTCACTAATCAATATTGAAAATCTGGCTTCCATTTCATATATTTCACTTTCCAGCATTTTCTCTTCTTTTTCATTTTGTTTTTTTGCTTAATTGAATACCCTACAGTTTTAGTTCTTATATTCATTTTAAGTATGTCAAAAAATAATTGGTCATTCACTGATAATTCAATATTTTCTAAGTTATCCAAATCTTCGGAGGTATGGTATTCAAGTATAGTATCGTGCATAGTTTCTTTAACCTGTTAGCAAGATGAACATAGTCACGGTCATGGAGTAGTGATGATGTGAATATCCAGTAGCCCGGTTGCTGCTCTATGGGACTCAATGCAAGCTCAAGTGGAGCGATTGAATGATCAGACCTGCAACTGACATCTGTGGATATGCAAGAGTTGACGTTCACATGTGCATACACCTAGCCATTCAGGGGAGGCAAAATCAAGTAGCTGCTAAACTAGTCAAATTCATTTTTAGTCTATTTCTTGCCAGTGTTTACCAACACTTGTCATGTTGTGGTGTTGCAGGAAGCTGAAGAGATGCATTTGAAGGCGATAGAGATCAAAGAACGACTGCTAGGGCCTGAGGATTACGAAGTGGCTCTGTCTGTCGGACATCTTGCCTCATTGTACAACTATGATATGGAGAAATTTGATGAGGCAGAAAAACTTTATCTACGTTCAATAGCAATAGGTAGGAACTGTTTGATAAAAAGTGACACAACTGTGCATGGTTATTGTTACTCTCAATTTGTGAGTTTACATTGATTTATTCATTTAACCTATGAGTAATGTTTCCACCAAGTTATCGGTAGGGACTCAACACCAAAAAGTACAAGAATTGGACTACTTCAATGAGAAAGTGTGTCCCAAATATTACTTACACTTGGCCACTTTCTTAAAGGCATTATGAAGTAGTAGCTTTCAGACATAGGAGCCATGCCAGTTTACTCTTGGTTGAGAGGTACAGAATGTACGTGATCTTGCTACCAGTTGTCCAACTTCAATTTTTGTGGAAGTCTAGGTGGTTGAGCAGGATATATGGCCTGCTTTGGCTGGCTTATGATTCAGTGCGAGTTTGGATCCCAGTACTGGAATCTGTAATAACTTAGAGAGTGTAGTCCCATGTATAATGAGCAGTAAACCGAAATTTAGTTTACACTGGTGTTAAACCCAAATTACTGAGTATTACTAGTGGACACTGATACTGTTGAATTTTTCTGTTTGCAGTGATTTGATAAACACTTGCCTTTCTACTCATTTATGTATTCTTTGGGATTATTTCTGTTTTAGGCATGAGATTTGCCAGGTGAAATATTCATTAGTAATGATACCCACTCAGTAAGTCAATATTGTAATCACAGTCCAGATTGTTTGCAGCTAACTGGATGTTTTCTATGCTTGTAGGTCAGAAACTATTCGGTGAGGGCTACAGTGGTTTGGAATACGACTACCGTGGGCTGCTGCGCTTGTACCACAATGTAGGTAAACAACAGCTGGCTTTACACTATAGCAACATTCTACAGCGATGGAACCACATAAGAGACTCACACAACATGGAGGAAGTGAAACCTCTGGACTACACTGTCACACAGTCTATACACCAGATTATCGATGCCTACTTCTGATGTGGTGTGTTGTTGATGTTTTCTGTCAGTCACTGCCAAGACTCAAACAATGTTAGTTACAGGAATCAATGAGCTGGCAGCATGTTTCTGTGATATACAGGATGGTGAGAAAAGATTTCTTTCTGAACCCTCACCCACATAACTCATAGCAAAGTGGGAGACCTTGTGATAGACAACATACAGAGGATCAGAAATCTGGAGGCTGATTTCTTTGCAGTCTGTCAGTTGGAACTGAGTGGATGAAGAATCACTGTAGCTATGAATTCTATATTGGTAATGGTGGGCTGTGGTAGTAGCTGCAGTTTATCAGTGAGACACAAGGTGGCAGGACCCCTTTATCAGCCTCGTCAGTGATGCTGTGTGTTGTAGAGCTCACGAACCGTGATTCTAGTTACAACGAATGGAAGTCGTGAGGGTGCAACATCATGATGTTGACACTGCCGGAATTACAGGATCTTGTTACTTGGGACATACATTGTGGTATGACACATGTATTTATTGACTGCCGTGTTCCATGTTACGTACATTATCACAGAACTGAAGAAGATGAAGCTCAAGGGGAGATAATTCATGACACTGAGGTATGGACAATGGAGACAACCTTATCGGATATATTTGTCAAAGTGACAAGGGCATTGATATGTTTTAAATTTCAAAATGTAATTGCAGCTATGTGTGTTTGTGTGGAAACTGTTAGAAAGACAATTTTGATATGTTCTCATTCTGAGCATATTTCAGCTATTTTTTCTAATGGTGGACAGTCATGGGCGATGTATTAAAATCATAATATGATGATCATTTACAGAAGACAGGATGTGAGAAATGTGTTACAACATGTCACTTGAATCATGTACATTGCGATCACAAAGAATCAAATATTGCCAATGAATGGCCTGCATGAAACCTGTCATTGCTTCATACATTATTTTAATGTAATGTTCACATGTATTTTCTCTTGTCTATTCTCTTTATTTATAATTTATTCTTTGTTTTATGTTACTTATGATTTAGCATGCAATCTGCGCATTGTTTTGTGCTGAGGTTTTGACGACATCAAAACTGCTGAGTAGTCAAAAATTTGGGTGTGAGAATGGCTGCAGGCCATCCTTAGTAGTGCTGTAGATTTTGTTGATTATCATATTTTCCAGTGTTTATACCATAGTGTCGAGACATCAGTCATTTTCACCATGTTGACACTTGTCATTCATCATGGTCATGTTCTTGTATTATTTACTTGTCCTGACTGTATATTCAGTTAATACTGCATTTGAGTCATAGCAGCATTGATTATACTGAAGTGTTTAGAACAGCATCTGGGCATGCTATGTAAGTCTGTTCTTAGGATAATACATGCATCAGAGGCAATATCAATATTTTGATTACAGCTGTTTCTTGATTAATACTGAGGAACTTTAAACCATGGGGACTTGCCTGTCATAATTTGTCAATGGTCATCACAGGCATTGCAACTCGTATCCTTATAATCATAAATTGCAGTTTACAGCTGAATAGAATTGTTGGCTTGACAGAACAGTACCATTGAATTTCAGTTCCCCAAATGTAACCATGGTCTTTCCCAGACATACACCACCATGATGGCTTTCACACAGATGAATGTGATGTGATGTAAATTAAAGCTGTTCATAGGGCTCTTAAACCAGTCTCACTGACAGACACTGTGTCAGTAACCTGTTCAGGAGCAGTGGGGTAGCCTAGTGGTTAAAGTGATTGCTTGCAACAAAAAGTCATGGGTTTGATTCCCACATAGGTAAAGAAGGCAAAGTCTGTTTTCAGGTGTCCCCTGTTCAAGTACTGCTTGGGTGGTGGGGTAGTCTAGTGGTAAAAGCATTCGCTCGAGTTCATGAAAACTCAATTTGATTCCCTACATGGGCAAAATGTGTGAAGCCTGTTTTTGGTGTCACCTGCCATGATATTGCTGGAATATTGCTGAAAGAGGCATAAAACTAAACTCACTCACTCTCTCAAACACTGCTCTTCACACCAAAATTAAACCATCTGGAAACCTTGAATAAGATTCCATATATGCTCCCAGGCTTCTCCACCAATTTTCCTGAGAGTCCCTCTTTTATATGAACTCTCACAAGACTAAATCCATGTTTGTTTTACAGACTGAAAACTGACCAAGTCTGATTCCAAATGATGTATGTTTTGTTTAGCCTTGGAATGTTACAAGTTGAAGCAAGAAACTGTTGAAACAACACGCTAAAATAAAGTTGTCCCCAAGTCATGCAACTAATTCTTATGTTGTACTTATTATCCAAAGAGAATTTCATGATTACATTACTAGTTTTCCAATCAGAAAAGACTGAATATGTTGTTGACAGCATTTGACTAGGACCTTTTGAACAATATTTATTTAAAATGGCGTTTTCTTCAAGATAATTTCACAATTTTCTGTGACAACTGGAGCCACTTCCACCAGTGTCAGATATTTATTTAAGAAGTTCCTGTAGGCTTTAAGCTTCATGTTGTATCACCAGTCAATTTCCAGAAGGCTGCAGTTTTGTTCCAGTACCTCAAAAAATCTGCTGAACATCTCGGAAGTGAGAAATCTGGACCTTGCAATATCTTCTACAGGCTTTCAATAATCCTGTTTAGAGCTGGCTAAAAAAAATGGTAATCAGAAATATTATCGATTGGAAGGTATAGTGTCATTGATTTTATCATACAATGCAGTTGCAATGATATAGTGTGCTAATTCATGGACACAATTCACTTATGTTCAGGATATAGTTTTGTTCATAATCCATACATGAATATGTAAATGTGAAGTATGGTGATTTCTTTCAGACATGATTACCATTTTTGTCCAAAAAGTTATTGCCATGATATTTATAGATAATCGATCAATATTTAGTTAATCATTATCGAACTCTTGATCTATATGACTACTTAGCTGTAATCCTCTCTACACATTCGATCGACCCATGTCAGTTTCTAATTGATCAGTCATGTTGTTTACATGCTTTCCTAAAGGGAGGTAATTATCAGGGATGACAACAACCCACCTTGAACCTGTACTGTGTAATTTTAAGGTTTGCACAAAGCTTACAAATTGTATAGTACATTTCTTCCACAAGTTTGAAGCAGCCTCATTTTATTGCTTGACGAGATTGCATCTACAACTCATATCAACTGTAGATTCTATGCATTGAGGTGAGTGTATGAATACAAATCTGTTACTCAGTTACAGTGATGTTTAGTCCCTTATGTGTACAGAACAGATTGTGATGCTGGTACTCACCAAAGGTACCAGTAACCAGAATAGCAGTCTAAGGTCAACTCACCTTGATGAGTGCTTGTTCATTGTCTGAGTAACAACTAGACTTATCATAATCCTGCAAAATATAACCTGTCATAAACTGATGAGTTGTCTTGGAAGTTAACATTGGATGTACAAGGTTGTAATATGTGTCACTGAATTCAGCTCCATGGTAACTGTTAACATGAGAATTTTCACCAGTTGCTTCAGAAAATTAAAATGTATGTTTCCTTTTCATGGTGACGACAGGTTTTCAGAGTTAAAAATAAGTGGTTTGAGATCCTTTAATTCTTATGGTTCAATGTTACGGGTTTTGAATTTCAGGACCTCAAATTTGGATTATGTATGTCAAGATTATCACAGGGCTCCCTTCATTTTAATTTCAAGAGTTTTGAAATTTGTAACATAACATACATAGTGCTACCAAACATGTGTAGACCTCACAAAGGGCAAACCATTCATGATTCCAGTGATAGGGTCGGTCAGTTCCTCAAAACAATGCCATGGGAGAACAGTAAGCAGAAACGTTGGTTGCTGAGAGTAAAGTAACATTTTCACCCAAACCTATGATGAGGTAGCAGAACCAGTCCCAGACCTCTGGTATTCATGTTCACTGCCTTGGTGTCTCTACCAACATATGTTCAATGAAATTTTTTATGCACTTAACCAGAATTTCTGCAGGAACTGAATTAAAGAATTATAAATATTTCATGTTTCAAAAACCTGATTGTACTTGTACATAAGATATTTTTTTGCCAGTGGAGAGTGGAACAAAAGGCATTTCTTCTTTCTGTGGGCTTGTGGTTCTAAAGTGGAATAACATCTCAGGGCAAGAATTGACATATCATCTGAAAGAATTAGTTTGTTCAATAACAAGAATCTAAGTGTTTGTATGGCTTCCAGTACAGAGCTTACAGTGTCAACTTGTAAGATGCAATGCTTCCAAGGTGTTTTGTATGAAGTATTATTTTCTCTAGTTATACCCTCTTTAATAAAATGAAAAAACAGGCATATACATTTCTCACCTCAAGTGGTTTTGTGTTTGTGTGTTTACTTATTCAGCACTGATTATGTCATGTGATGTGTTGGTTTTTCTTTGCTTGATTTTCCATCCTAAACCAACTGTCTGTGTTTATGTATTGTGTTACTGATTCAGTGTCATTGAATCTTAAGGCAACTAGTCTCTATACAAGTATCAGCTAATATCAGTCCATACTTCTGTCATGATCCTGTTGAACTTCATTTGTTGAAGATTGTTGGGTGCAGTCACGATACGCATTATCATTACATTATCTCATGTTCTCAGAAGACATGTGTATGAAAATGATCACTTGTCATATAAGACTGAAGGTAAATAAGGGATACACAAGAACAGTATGTGAAATGAGTTAATTTTACAAGTATGCTATTAGAAATATACAAACCTTCAGAAAATCTGTACTTTACCTCTCAGAGTATGCTCAAATTTGAGTGAATACATGCCACCATATACAAAACATACCATTGTACTGCAAGATTTCTACTGTGCAGCTGTGTTAATGTGGGTGTGATCATACACCCCTGTTGTCAAGGTTAGTAAAGTTGTAGTATTGTGATGAGGGGCATGCATGGTTTTATATGTTTCTGGCTCAGTGTGTAAGACCTAATTAAGGACTCCCCAAAACTCTGACTACCCTGAATCATAATGCTACAACAAATCTTTCTTGCGAAGTGTTTATATTTCTCATTAATATAAACTTAAAACAAACTGAAATTCAATTGCATATTTTACTAACATGGTACTGACTAGTCCATCTGATGCATTGGTGCATGGTTCACTGACTGCCGGGGAGGCATTTGTTTTCCATTGGGAGGGGTATTCTCCCTCACAAAGATTTGAGGGTGGTATACAGCAATGCACCGGGTATACATGGTAATTTGTTCACAGTCATGTGAACCAATCTGAGATGAACCTTCTTACTTGAGGTAGGATAAAGCTACTTGCCATGAGGCTGTTGAGACGCCTGTTGTCAGAGGTTACAGGTGCTTATTACAAGTGTAAAGACAGTTCAGACACCTATTGTCAGAGTTTACAGGTGCTTAATTGCCTTAAGTGTAAAGACTGTTCAGACACCTGTTGGCAGAGGTTACAGTTGCTTTCATGAGTTTTAAGGCAGTTTGTGTTCAGACACCTTTTGTCAGATATTTTAGGCTTGGTGCACATATGAAGGAGTTTTCTGAAGTGTTGCAGGTAGTTGTCTTGGGTGTGAAGGTAGATTTGGTGTTGGGACAGGTGTTACAGGTGGTTGCCTTGGGTGTGAAGGCAGACTTTGTGTTGAGACAGGTGTTGCAGGTATTTGTCTGGGGTGTGAAGGCAGACTTGGTGTTGAGACAAGTGTTGCAGGTGGTTATCCTTCATGTGGGGGAACCTATGTTCACTTGGCTGTTAAAAGTTTTTGCCATTAGTAAGGAGGCAACTAGGGTGTTGCAGGAGGCTGCCATTACTTCAGTGAACAGGCAGATGTCATAAGCATGGGAGAAACCTGAGGGGAGACACATCTGTTGTAGATAGTCTTCCTCAGTTATCAGTGAAGGGGCTCAAGTGTGTACTGCATACAGGAACCTTTGATTTTAGGTTCATAATGGAATGAAAGAAAGCCAGCAAGTTCTTTTGAAAAATGGAGAAGCTAGGAGTAAAGGTGGTCACATGTTCTTGAGAATGCATTTTCACTGTAACATTAACATTATATATTGTAAACTGAGGTATGAACAGACACTTGTGATCACAACAAATGTCAGGCAAGAACTGACTGACAAAGCAGGCTCTGGACATCCAGAAACTGTGCCGTTCTCTCAGCAGTGGTGACCAGTTCTAATGGGATATCAAACTTGTTTTGCACAGTCTCAACCTTTGTGTCAGTTCCATGACTTCCTATCAGCTACCAGACAACTGGTTTGTCTGAATGTCTACTTTGACAAATCACATCAAAACTACAGGACACACAGCTTGCTTATGCAGCCATTTTGTCTCCACAGAGTATACAGGCAAGCATGCAATCTGCCAAAGGTGAGATCTTCTTGTTCTACTATCCTGAGCGTTGATGTTAGTGAAATGCCATGTGTAACAAGTTACAGAAGTGGAATGTTCACTGTTGCCCTTTCTGTAATAAAAGTGTCATGGAATTATTAAGTGTTGTGTTGATATTAAAAGAGCCTTTCATGAATTTTCTTAATCATTTGTCACTGATGACAATAGGAGGCAAAAGAGTGAGTAAGGCTTTACAGTGCTTTTAGTAAATATTCCAGTAATACTATGGTGGGGGAGCACCAGAAACAGACCCAAATAAAATATGTGTGTGTGTATATATACATATGTATTTATATACAGAGTGAGTTTAGTTTTACTCCGCTTTTTAGCAATATTCCAGCAATTTCACGATGGGGGACACCAGAAAATGGGCTTCACATATTGTACCCATGTGGGGAATCGAACCTGGGTCTTCGGCGTGGCGAGCGAACGCTATAACCACTAGGCTACCCCACCGCCCTACAGAGAGAGAGTGAGGTATATATTGATGTATGACATTCTGGAACTTTGAACAGTTTACACGAGTCCGCATTATTCTAGCTATGACACTCAATTTAAGCAAACAGGTTATTGATAATATGACCAACATCAGAACTTGTTCTGCAATGATACAAAGCCGGATCCCGACCACTGGATCCAAGGACCATCTCAACTAGCAGCACCAGTATAATCTGGAAGTGTGTGTAAGTGAGTCTAGTTTTATGTTGCTTTTTGCAATATTCCAGGAATTTCATGACTGGTGACACCAGAAATGGGCTTTACACATTGTACCCATGTGAGAAAATGAACCCAGGTCTTCAGCATGACTAGTGAAAGATTTAACCACTAGTCTACCCCACCCGCACCCTCTTATCTGGAAGAGATGAGAAACCCATGTGAGAAAATTATCACACGAGTGAGATCGATTTCTGATCCTGTGATCGGCCACAAAGGTCAAGCAATGATGGACTACTTTCCTGATTAAAATTCATGGATAATTTACTTATGCGTCAGTTGAACAGAAACACCTTTCACCCTGCTGTTTTCATGATAGCAACATAAACAGGTCTTTCTACACACATATAAAATAAATATAACATGAATCAAGTTATTTTCTAATTCCATTTATGTAAACTCTTGACATAAGTCATGAATTCTAAATGGCCAGAACAGTCAGTGATACTTGTGTAAACATAATGAGAAAATCGCTGCTAGCGATAAAACCTGGGGTTCCCTTCAAATATTTAAAATGCACAACACTGGTACTTTTACTGAAGAGATGCGACTAGTGTCATGTATCATCTTGCAATACTACCTGACACGATAACATCGGTGCCTGTCCAGTTTGAGACTGATTTGCCTCACTGTTTCTTTGATGAATTGATAAAGATGACAGGTTTCACTGACAAAGATGATGATTCTTTCGATAGATCCACTACCAGCCCCGGCCAATTCCAATGTTATCAAATTCACTCATGACGTTGAGAAGCGAAACAGACTCGCTTAGTAATCTCTATGTGTTACTGGAGTAATATTAAAAGCTCTGGAGATGATGCCAACCATACATCCTGCACACCATCTTAATATATCAGTTACAGAAGATGAATTGCACTAAAGGCTTAAATAATTTTATACACACTTGACACTGATGCAGAATTACTGGCTTTTGACTGCTTCAGGATGCTATTGTGATTCAGGGGAACAGGTTATTCAAGTTCATGGTCACAATTAGAGTACTGTGCCATGGAGAGTTACATCCCTTGGGCACACCAGAATCCCATGACTTTCAGCAAAGTGGTAAACATCCAAACACATTCATCGCTTTATGATTTCCTCTGACACCTGTGAAGATCTAGGTTAGAATTAATTTTCAGTAACCAATGTTTGTCGTAAGAGGCTTCTAATAGGACCAGGTTGTCAGACTTTCTGACTTGGTTGACACATCATCAGTTCCCATTAAGTACACCAATGTTATGATTGTGTTGATTGTCTTTCCAGACTCAATTAATTATAGGTGGAATATAACTGAGTAAGGTGTAACACTAAATTCACTCACTTTCCGCTGACATGAAGTTGATACACTGTGATGCAACTGGAACCTGTTCGTCACAGTGTAGAGCCAAACTGTCAAATATCAAGTAAGTTGTGGAGAAACTGTTGTTCCAGGAGTAGCAATTTTATTTACAAAACAATACAATCTTGAGTAACATTACAAAGACAGCTTATTGACACTCAAAATTGGGATTACCTCTCAATCATGAATTTATGGGCTATGTATTTTTCTTTGTCTGTTCATGTCTAAATACATAATTGCATGTTCTGTTTACAGTTCAATATGCAAATAACAACAATATGATACTCCATCAAGCCTATAGAGCACACTGCTGTCATCACCATGACTTGCACATTTATCCTGAAATTCCACCTAATCGTAGAACAGATTTGGCAACAAAATATCATTTAGTTTATTTGTAATATTTCAGGTTTTATTGTCTCCTAAGTCATTTGGTCGCTGTGACCAACCAGACATCAATTAATCAGAACATCACCAGCGAACTGGAAATAGGACTTCATACAGATATGGCACTACAAAATTTTCACCCACACTTTCATTGAAATTGATACAGCCCACAGAAGCTATCTTGCAAGTGATGTCAAGTTTAGAATGCAAAACAACAAAAAACAATCCAAAGCAAACAAAAAACACATAAGCATGTGTTCATTTGCTCTTAATGTCATAATTAAAACCTAGTTCAAAAAGTATTCTCATCAAGTTCTAATTGCATATGCATTAACATGATTCTTCAGGTGGCTAAAGTTGGGCAGTAGCATCTCTGACACAACGGCTAATAGATACAGACGATGCAGTGCTTGTTTGGAAACTTTAGAAAGAATTTTCTATTAGGCCAGAACAATTATATTTCTTGTTTTATGGATTTTTGTCCCTAGAAACCCCGAAGGCAGGAGGGAAAAAAACATAAAATACATTCCCCAGTCAAAGAAATATTCCTTCTAAATACACAAAGTATCTTACTTTAGGAAATCTATGAAGTGTACATACAGGGCAAAAAACTAAAAAAACAATCTAAAAGTTTTTCTTGTAAGTTTACATGTTTTTTTGCCAATAAAAACAGTTGGCTTTTATGATATGTGAAGGAACAATTAAATTCTTTTTCTTATTCTTAAAAAAATATGAAAGGCAGATCTGTAAAACAAGAAATAAAATTGGTCTGGTCTTATCTGACATAAAATACTTGCAAAAAGATATTTATGGCCAATGAAAACATTAGGATTTTATTTTTTGAGCAGAGAAAATTCACTTTTATTTTTTTTCTAATTCTTAAAAGAATACAGCAGGTGGACCTGTAAAACAAGAAATACAATTGGTCTGGCTTAATAATAATAACTATAATAATAATATTTCAGGGGGACTCCTTCAGTCCTTTGCCTTTTTGTCTGTCTCTAAATCCCTTCAGTTTTCTGCTCAATAGGGAGGAGGGTTATCATCCCAGACCTCCTCAGCACAGATCCCCAACACCACTTACTCATCTCCTCTACATGGATGACATCAAGCTCCTTGCCAAAGGAGATACCAATTTGAAAGAACAAGTTCTCCTTGTAGAGTCCTTTTCTAATGATATTGGCATGACACTTGGACTCGACAAATGTAATACTCTTATGACAAATGTAATACTCTTATGCACGTCAAGACTCATCATAAAAGCAAGGAAGTCCACAGCTATTTTAAGCGTGCCAAGGTTGTTGGACACAATCTGAAATTTGAAGTTGGGAGTAAACCAGGTGAAGTCCTTTACCAAGTCTGCCCATAGTCGGTCCTTTGTGGAGAAGCTTCCTGAGAAGCCATTGCATCATGTGTACATGCAGTGTGTGGAACAGAACAGCAATCCAGCCGACTCCTTTGCCTGGCTAAAGTCAGCTGGTCTCAGATGTGAAACTGAGGGCTTCCTTTTTGCAGCTAAGGACCAGTCACTTCACACTCGCAATCGCCAGAATGTGATTCTAAACCAAAATGTGAACATGAAATGTCATCTTTGCAATGAATTTACAGAGACTGTCCAACACCTTGTAAGTGGATGCCCTTCCTTGGTACAAATAGCGTATCTTAAAAGATATGATGGCATGGCTTACTGCTTTTACTATCGTCTCCGCCATGCCTATGGCTTTGATCCAGAGGTCCATCCATGGTACGACCCTGAACATGTCCAGGGCGTCCTGGAAAATGATGCTCTCGAACTTCTCTGGACTAGGCCAATATACAGCCTGAGACGAATTCCAGCCAACAAACCTGATCTTGTCCTTTTTGATAAAGCCAATGAAATTATCTATATCATTGAATTTTCTGTCCCTTTTGACAGCAATGTGATTGGTAAGATTCAGGAAAAGCATGATAAATATGCAGAACTTGCCTTTGAAAAGTCTCGCTTGCATCCCAAGTACACTGTCATCAGGCTCCCCATTGTTCTCTGTGCCCTTGGTTTGGCACCTTATCATCTCTTGGCGCAGATCAGGAGAGTGCCCGGGCTCTCCACCGGGAGCACAGCCCTTCTGACAATCTGGGTAATGCAGAAGGCTGCAGTGTTGGGGAACCTTCATATTCTCCGGAAAGTTCTTGGCAGTCTTTCCTGGGAGAAGTCCCATTCACTGTCTGTACTGCATGTAGAGGGGGCGAGGGTCCTGAGCTGATGATGAGCCTTACTGGCCTGACTGTGCCAGGATCACCCGAACCCTCTCTGCTGCATATCTATCTTACTCTGTAAAACATAATAATAATAAAATCACTGTCTTTGGAAATGTGAACCTTAACTCAAGCATCCAAACAGGCCCTGGCTCCACAGAAAATAACACAATTCCATCAAATTATTGAAGTGATAGATAAACAAGACAAGACAAGTAATAACAGTAACTACAGCAACATAATTTTGGTGAATCTGCTGAGAATATAACTTATCAGTACCTATATACAATTCACAATAGATAAGAACACTGTTATTAATGTATCCCATAAATTGGAAGAAATGTGTTTGTTTTATACAGAAAATGTATCAAACAAACTTCTCTCAGTCAACCTTATGTCACATATACACACACACTCAGAACTTGCAGATACTCAACCACATCAACATCCATGAGCTGGTTTTAAATTATGCATGAGATATTGTCATTATTTATCAACAGATTTTACATAAATGCATGATTATACTGTTGATAAAACATCTTACCACAACAATGTGTTTTCCACATGGAAACTAAGAAACAGGTTGCAGTTTAGCCATCACCAAACAATCTGTTTATCGTACAACTTCAGACTTTGTTCTTCAATCACAGACAAATATTTCCCAAAAATCCATCCTCATTATCTCAGGGCTTGCATGTCAATAAACCTACACAAACCTCAGGATCCATTTCTCCAGTTCATGTGATGAAAATTCACATGCCACGAATTTCAAAAAACATTTCATAACCAATCAGTCTACGGGGAACGGAAATGAACATCTAGCAAAGGAAGTCTAGTCACTGCATTTTATAATGGACTTGTAGACATCCTATCCCTTTAAATTTTTGGATCGCCTTCTGTTGTGTGTCAGTCTGTTTGTCAATGTTAAACATTCCAAACTCTATGATGATTAATGGGACTGGGCACCATGTTGTAGATACCATGATCCGAACATTTAGTCTGGTCGGTATCTTGTACTCTGATTGATTGAGTGCTGTATCAAATCAAAGTGGATAAAGAAATTCAAGGCAGGTGATCTGAAGTCACAAGAATCCAAGGGAATGGATCTTGGGGTATTTTTGGATTGCTGGAATGTGTCCCCTGAGATTCAGAGGATGTGACAGATCCTTCAACTATAATTGCAATAATAATGCTTGAAGGGCCTTATGTCATTTATCAATGCCTTCACCATTTTCACAGTTAAATGTTCCTTCTAACAATGTTCCACATTTGGTGATGGGTGAATATTTCAATTTACACTCAGTTTTGTGTGACCCTTTCAAAATCAAGCCAGCAAGAGCCACACAATAAACACAATGGCAACCCACAGGAAAACTCTCGACAGGAACTGTTCTTCTGCATGCTGTGGGGAGTTGGCTGTTGCTGAAAAGAAACATACACAGCTTAAGAAAGAAGCTGATATTTGAGAATAAATCGGGACAGTCTTGTGACTAATTAATATTCTAGACAGCGTATTTATTTCATCTACACATTTTCATCACCATGGGTTGGGGTTTACTGGTATTTGTTGTCTAATGCTACACAGTAAAACTCCTACTGAAGGCGGCCTGTGCATAGAATACCTCACCAGATATACAAGTGATCCTTATTGTAAAGAACAATTCACAATGTTGGGGTAAGATGACATGCAATTGAGTCATTGACTATGTCGTGTCAAAGCTCCACTCGGGACCAATTCGAACCCGGAATATCTACATGTTTTAGTTAAACTCTGCCTGACAAACAGCTCCTCCTTATTTGACGCGGTTCCCAACATACAGAAGATGCATTGCAGAATAATTAAAACAAACTGGCCCTAGCTATACAAATGGACACAAACACTTGCTTGCAATATCTATACATAATGGTAATACTCACGTGGACCAGGTCGGCCATCATTGAAGTTAAAGGTTGAGGCAAAAATGCCAAAGGGAAAGGCACCAATACCAAATGAGAACTGAAATCCTCCATCACCGAGGCCAAAGCCACCAAATCCCTGCAACAAAAGAATAGGAGAACATATTACAGACAAGCCAAGCAAAGGTTATACTGGAGGCACCAGGTACATGATGTCTGTGAGTGAGCATGTACTTTCATACCATTTTCGCAATATTCCAAAAATTTGATATAAGCTAGCTTGAAAGCCCTACAATTTAGGTGTTTGATTCCTAAGGACCCCTACAAATTTTCAAAATCACTATGACGTGTTAAGTAACTTCCTACCCCTGAACTTGTGAAGATAAAGGTAAAATCCTGCCCATACCCAGAGAGAACATACATCACCATACTATTACACACAGGAAGTAGCACATCTTTTAACCAATTCATTTCTTTTAGCTTTATAGATTTCAATCTTTATATATTCATTCTTAGTCATTCAAATATATATACATATATGACAGTTTGCTAGATTATTGTATCCCATTTGCTCATGCTGTTGATCACAGGACTGTCCGCTCTATTGGCAGACCACTGTATTAAACAACAACCAAACAAACCTACCCCTGATCCTTCTGGTTCTGACCGCTGACCAGGTGGGCGTGGGGGAAGCTTCTCCCTGTAATTAGTCATAGTTCAACTTATTCATACATACATAAGAGCACTAAAAATGAGATGATGAAAAATAAGCAGTGTTTGAATTTAACAAGCACCTCAGGGACTTCATGTTTTTAACTTGTATCCTAACCAGTCTCATTCTTTAAGCATGACAAGTGCATGGCAAGGATTCCTAGACTTCAATGCTTGATTTGAAAAAGTGTAATTTTCTGAATAAAATTGATATTTTATACTTATCCTGACTCATGCATAATTGCTTACTCTAGGTAGAGGAGCAGCTGAAATCCCTTGAAGCGGACGTAAAATCACACTCACCCAAGCATTACCTCCCTTTTCCCACGCACATGGTCAGCTGGCTGCCATTCTACTTCACTCTCTCCTGTAATCGCCCGACACGAGAATGCGAGAATTCAGCGTGTCTGTGAGGGGCGGCTAGGAGGGCTCTCGCCATGAGTCAGGATAAGGATAAAATATCAATTTTATTCAGAACATTACATATTTTTCCTTATCCTGACTCATGCTTAATTGCTTACAGAATCTGATGGAAACGGCGGTGGATCAGGCCATGCTGGATTCTGCTGGCTTATCAAAATTACGTCCAATAATTTCCCCCCCAAACGGGAACTTGTAACAGCGATAATTCAGTCTTATTCTTCTCATATTCGTTGTAGATTTGGGGGGGAATCACATCCAGTCAAAAAAAGGTTTGTTGACTGGTATGTGATGACACTAATATCGAAGCTAGTTGCGACCTTTCTTCACGTTTAATTATCTTCATAATGAATGAAAGGTCATAATCACTTATGCCAGTCTGTTCAGCGTCGGGGAACTGTTAGTTGCTGAGCAAGTGGTCCAAACTGATGAATGTCAGTGACGTCCTCCGTGGCTATGTCTCGCAGATAATGGTTGGCAAATACTGTATTTGACTTCCAAAAGCAGCCTTCCATAATAGTAGATAGCAAGCAATTTACCATGTAGCGCTAGTGTAGAGGCTAGAGCTCTGACTTCATGTGGGTTAGAGGCTCATTTCAGACAAGTCTTAATACGGTCCTTATGTGAAGACAGAATACTGATGGTTGGCCGTGCATTTGTTTTGTGTGGGGATGAATGAGTAGATTCTTCCATTGGTAACTGTAGTGTTGGTTGTCTTAGCTCTTCTATAAGTGTTGGAAACCAATCTCTCGTTGGCCAGTAAGGCGTGACCAAAATCAGTTGTAACCTCTTTTTTTGTCTGATTTTCTAGACGACTTTTGGTAACAATACTGGAAGGGGAAACGCGTACACTTTCCGTCCTTCCTATGGAATGCTGAGCGTCCATTGCCAAGGCTAGGGGATCTGGTACTGGCGACACAAAGGTTGTCCATTTGTTGAATCTCGTTGCAAATAGGTCTCTTTGCGGTAATCTGAAAGTTTGACTGATCAGCTGAAACTCTTAACGATGCAGCATCCATTCTGTTGGAGATGGACGTAGGGGATGAGATAAGGCGTCTGCCATGACGTTGCAGGCTCCTGGTACGTGACATGCTTTTACTTGAAGATTCAGACTGTCGACTAGGTTGAACAGTTGAAATGTTAGGCGTAGCAGAGATAGTGATCTTGTTGATCCTTGTTTGTTTATGTAAAACGCTACTGTTGAGTTGTCGGTGTGGATCATTAATAACTTGTTTCTCAATGCTGTCGTCCAGTGGTGGATGGCATGAATGACCACTTTCATTTCCAACTGGTTTATATGAAGAGCTTGTTCCTCTCTGCTACCTCCTCTCCCAGATGAGCTCCCATGCATCCTTGTAGAGATGCGTCTTCGCAAGTGGATTCTGTCCTCTGTTGTTGAGATGAAGATTTAAGAATCGTAAAGGACGCAACTGCAATCTCCTTCTTCTGATCATATCTTGTGCTGACGTGAGGAGACCTAGTAGACACTGCCATTGTCAAAGTGTTAGCAGAGAGAGTAGAACTTGCATTTTCATTTCTTGAATCTTGACCCATCGGTCCTCCAGAACTACAATCTGATTCAACATAGTGATGAAACGAATCCCTAGGAATTTGATATCTTGTTGACGTTCCAATTCCAACATTAGGTGATTTACTAACCAACCCAGTTGTGTTAGTAGCCATGATCGTGAAGTCTAATTGTAGTCTGAGTTGACTTTTCCGTTGATGCACTTGTATCCCATCATCCAGATAAAGAGAACTGCGTAGCCCCCTGAGGTGTAAATAATTGACGATGGGCTTGGTTGTCTGTGTAAATAGCCATGGGGGCCGAAGATATTCCAAACGGTAGGAGTGTCCATAGATAATGCTGACCGTTGGAAAGGAAATACAGATATTTTCTGGATTCTCGATAAATCGGGATATGCAAGAATGCATCTTGCAGACCCATACTGGCTAGATAATGTTGTAAATGAGACAGAATTTCTCTCTGGAATTCTTCTTCAGTACTAGGAAAATTGGAGAGTAAAATCCGGCCGTTAGATTCTGTGGCTGTATTACTTCTACTGCTCCCTGCAACAGTGTTGATATAGCATTGGTCAACATGTCTGGTTGATTGTTTGCATAGATGATGGGAGTTGGTTGTTTTGTGAGCGATGGTGTATCCTCCAGCGGAATCTTGTAGTCATCTCGTAGAATATATATGACATAGTTGTCGTTGAGGATTCCCCAATTTTCCCAGTAGATGTCCACCCACTTGAGACAGTTGCATCGGAATGGCTAGAGGTGGAAGACTCCAGTCGTGATGATCTGACGATCTCCCTTACGTCTGATAACGTTCACTTCCTCCATAGGGGCGACGAAATGAAGAAGACGATTTCTTCTCTCAATTGTTGAAATGTCCCTGGAAAAGTTGCTAGTGTGAGGTTGATTAAGGACAGAAGTCAAAGTGGCGATGGATTTTATCATCATAACTTCCCTTGAATCTTGAGTAACTGATCTTACTGCCCCTTCAATCCTTCCGTCAAATACCGTAGGTGCAGACCTTTGGGCTTCATACAAGGGCTTTGTGAAGTTCTCACTCCATGAGGTGGTGGACAGGAGCCCCTGCCTACGAAGTAGATTAATTCCCGCAGCGGTAGAAGCCAAATGTTCAGACATAAACTGCTGATCCTTCCTCTGTGTAACAAGTGCCGACAGGATCATCCTCCCTTCCTCATTTACTAAATTGCTAAACTTAGCGATGACAGTCTCGTTGATAGCTCTTGACCAAGCTAATCCAAAAAAGGTGTGTCTTGTAGTAGTGTTCAGTTGCGCCAATCTTTTGTCTTCCACCTTGTAAAACCTATTACGAGCTGGGTTGATGACTTTATAGCCTTCATCGACCTCAGGCGCTCTGATGAATGGCTCCATGTTATGAAGAGGGAAACGACGTGTGTTAAAAGGCGGCAGATGTTGCTGTCTTGAACGCTGTAGACAGTCTCATGAATTGTAGATACAGGAGGTATCGGTGGAAATGTTAACGTATCAATGTCGTCAGTCTTCATCATGTATGTGTTGAGCTCCTTGGTATCCTTAATGGGGAAGCCAGGTTTAAACTGTCTGTGATGCACGATGTGATTTCCAAGTCCGAAAATAAGACTTCCTCCGGTGACAATTCATGCTGATGTCTAACGTCATTCTTCCCAGAGAAAGATGAATTCATAGATCGCCGAAGGTCCCGACTGCATGAGTCTGAGTCCGAAGGGGAGGATGACTGCATACAACGTCTTCTATAAATAGGGGAGACTGAAGGAGACCTTCTCCGCTAATGAGTCCATCCACGAGTGCACTCATGCGAGCGTGTGACGTCACTCATGCGAGTATAGCTACTCATGTGAGGGCGGTGCGATCAATAACGACTGTGTTGAAGAGTTGTCTATGATGTCCATGAATGCAGTCGACATCTACAATGTCTGTTGTAGGTGTTGTGTTCTGAGGTGTTGATTTGGTTGCCGATGTCTGACGCAGGGTGTCTTCACTCCATATCATTAACGGAGACTCGTCAAAATATTGACGTTCTTCTAAGGGACTATCTGCTCCCCGAATGACTTCTTCATCAGCGAGGGATGATTCTGCGAAGATCTCAACTTCTTAATTTTCTTAGTCTGAGACGGTCCTGTCTCAACGGATGATCTCTTCTGAGTCTTGGGAGGGGACTCGCCCGACCCTGGACACGACCTTGGAAAAACAGCTGGCTTCTCGCAGGAATGAATCCCAGCATCAACAATTAAACGGTTACCAAACTTTATCTCTTTAGATTTAGACATGGATAACGCGAGCCGACGTTGCTTGTCTCTAATACGTCTAGAAACAGACCATAAAAATAATAAGAATTCTGCTTCAGACAATTTAATACAAAAGACACAACGAATGTGAGCAGAACATAAACATTTACACGCTGGGCAAAGTATGTGCAGGTCAACCGCCAACAGCGGTAATCTGCACTGAAAACATGATTTCATCAACTCAAACTAAGTCTCAGTTAATGAAATACATGTTAGAAATAGACACAATAATTACAAAATTGTATAATAATAATATTATTAATAACAAATATATACAAGCCAAAAACCATACACAGCACAAATTTAGCTAAAAAATTTTACAGAATGAAAGACTTATCGCCGTGTACAGGACCTCAGTTGCCTCCGGCTGCCCTCGTCGGGCAATTACAGGAGAGAGTGAAGTAGCATGACGGTCAGCTGACCATGTGCGCGGGAAAAGGGAGGTAATTCTTGGGTGAGTGTAATTTTACGTCCACTTCTTTTAGAAGGGAACTTCAAAGGAATTCAGGTGTTCCACTACCTTCGCTAGGAAGAGGAGAGTAAGCAGTTAAGCATGAGTCAGGATAAGGAAAAATTTAAAGGCTATAGTAAACATGATTAACATCAAAATCATTGATAATGGAAAGATTAAAAAATAATAGCAATGCAAGTATATTTACATAACTGTACCAATTCTGGAAAGGCTTCAAGATATACTATTAAAAATGCATTTTGTAAAAATGATACTGTCACAGAACCAAATTCATCTGAAACCTTGAATAATGAATGAAATCAAACATGAAGGATAACTGATCTGTTTTTGCCATATAATATTATTTATATATGTATATCTATACAGCGAATATAGTCCATCCCATCTACACTCAACACTACATGGTATTTTCAATCTCAACTCCTTGGGGATCATGGGTTCTTTTAAGTGCACAGGGCTGTGTATTGCACTCGAAATGTTTATATTACCTTTACAAACATTCCAGTTTAGCTGTACATGGGTAATGGTGGAATGCAGTTATTTGGCCAATTCATACAAACTTGACTTGAAACATGTTGAAAGTTAATTGCCAATGCTTTACCACAGGACCAAGAGTGCTACACATGTATTAGGGCTGCAATGATTCATTCAGGCCTCAATTCGACTTTTGACCCCAGGATTTGATAATTTTCAATTTGATTCTTCACACAAGTAAAACGTCAGATGTCACTTAAGTCTTAAGTGTTCAAGTGAGTCGCCTTTTTAGCATAAAATGCATCATCAACTTGGTGATGTCTACTAACAACAAAGCTCACTGGATTGTTAGCCCAGCTTCAAAAAATCACATTTCGCTTCCGTCCTCAAATCTGCTAAAGTTAGATTGAAACTTACGTTTTTGCTGTGTGGAAACAATTAAAACAGATGTTGCAAAATTGAAATAGAGATAATGGTTATTGGAAAGCGAAACAAAGATTCCAGATTCAATTTTTGATGAATTGAATCACTGCAGCCTGAATATTTATAAATAATAGTTAGCTGGTTTATGGTGTTTACCCTGTGATCATGGTGAGTGAAGCATTCATGTTGGGGCATACAAGCATAGAAGTACTTTCTTCCACAATCAACCAAAATTTTCAAGCATATGGATAAATCTAAGATTACATTTGGAAGCATTCTTTATAATACCCAAGAGAGATAACCATAACTTGTAACCTTTGGATTGGATTTGGAAGTGGTATGTATCCCTAATGATCATTAAAGTGTACACCATACTTGATTTACAGCAGGATACAATGGCTAAAGACAGTATTGCTTTTACAGTGTGTGAAATTTATGCAAGTCCTGTAGTCCTTGGTCAGTAAAAATTCATTAGGACTACTAAATAATAAGTTTGCATTCATCCTGATGACCAGTGAATTTTGCATTGATAGTTAAGTAAATCAATGAATGGTATTTTGGATAAGTGCTGTACAAAGAGGATATTATAATTATTGTTTACTCACTGGTCCATTGCTCTAGAAGAAAGTTCTGAAAGTTTTCTTTCCCTGTCTTATCTAGTCCAACAAAGCTGATATACATTTCAAGCATGATACCAACTCATGCAAGTGCGAAGTCAGAGCAAACCCGAGCAATATGGAGCCAATTAGTTTTATAGCCAGGCACTGAGGAAAGAGTTCCCCTTTCCCCCTTTCAAATATATAAAATTAATATAAAACAAAATCTAACACAACAATTTCTTCAAGTTTAATACTTGACGATTCACAAAAATAACTAAAAGCCGAAAAT
This sequence comes from Haliotis asinina, assembly GCF_037392515.1. Classification (NCBI taxonomy): domain Eukaryota; kingdom Metazoa; phylum Mollusca; class Gastropoda; order Lepetellida; family Haliotidae; genus Haliotis; species Haliotis asinina. The sequence goes on from NC_090280.1 coordinate 96,116,069, forward strand.
TGGCCTACCTTTAGAATACAGCACCACAAACTTTAAAGACACGTCATAATACTATTCTACGTAATTGCAAGTGATTTTGTTCAAAAGCATGTTCTTGAAACAATGCCCTATGACGCCGGCATAGCAACAAGGCTGTCAAGCTCAGCAAGTGTGTATAAGCTCCGCTCACTGATGTTTCATCTCTACCAGCCATGTCATTACAGAAACCCAACGATGTTGCGAGTTTCCAGTAGTAGTTCGGGGCGGAGGCGCAATTTTTCGCAAGCACCAGTTTTAAATATTTTCTCTTTTTTGACTAATATGCGCATATTTCTTTGTATTAAGAGGTGCTGAGGTGTTATATTTAGTGTATTTATATATTTTGTATTTTTAAATTTAGTAAGAATGACTTACACTGGTCACATTGCGCCATGTTTTATTATTTGCAGTTTTGGTCCATTAAAATAATCTAAACATATTCTATATTTCGGTTTCAAACGTAACTATTTGGATCAAAGGAATTATAACTGTAAACTAATATACATACATATCTTTGTCATTCAGTAATTTGCACCATTACAAGGAAATATTTATTTTTTGAAGCCGTAAGAATTCATTACACTGGATTTGTCAGCCATGTTCGTGCTGGTTCTGGGAATGTATTCTGTTTATTAGAATTATTCCAAGGCTTATAAGGGTCAGGTTTAATTTTAGGTTTAGGGTTTAGGGTTAGGGTAAGGGACCTAATCCAATATAGTAGGTAAATGCATGAGTACCCATTGTTTTCCTTTTCCACTTTTAATATTTTGTTCACAAAGAAAAACGGGAGACCAAAAACGTCAAAAGTTAAATAAACAATGAAATGCTTTAATGTTGAAATTTAGGGCTGATGGAAATCAACCTCCAGCAATTTCACATCTAGATCTACACATTTTCAATACTGATTTGAAGTCTAACTCACCCTCGTGCCGTCACCAAATATGCCCATGTCTCACACATTCCTTAGCGCGATCCACCTTATCCTTACTGGGTTCCCTACAACTTTTTCTGTCACAAAGCACACAATGATTTTTATACAAGCACGTCATTCATGCATGCACTGTGAAATCAACGTCTGACGCCTGACGTCAACAACCGTTTTCAGTTCGAACCATATCGGCTAGATATCCTTTTAGATTATGAAATAGGACGATCGTGCCAAATGATATCGGGACCATTTGGCAACCCTTAGTAGATTGAAAGCACAAGGCACCATGTCTACCAATAACCTTTGTAATTGTCCGCAACCAATTTGATTCTTTCCATTCATTTCCATGACGTCACAGGAATGACTAGCTAAATTTGCACACTGTGCAACAATGTGGACGTAGATTAGTCGGTTAGCTGTCGGGCTAACAATCCGAAGGTCGCGGGTTTGCGTCCAACGGATTCTCACAAACTGGTTGCCTGACTCACTAACATGTGACCTACGGCTGGGAACGTCCTCACGAGAAATTGTGGTGCTGAATTCTAAAGGTGTTCCCCAAAATTAATTACAATATATAAGGTTTAACCATGTGTTACCTCTGTTTATCTGCGGAAGAGAAAAAAGTCGAGGAATGTGAGGAACTTTTTCCCATGGTCTTGCCACTAGTATATACATAATGCAGACAGGTCCTTAAAATTTTAGCCATGCCCACATATCTATAACATAAAGACCCTTCACATGGTATCATCATGATCATTATCAATGTTCAGAGTAATCCTTTGACTTCACCAAATCAAACATGCTTCATACCTGGGATCCTGTGGATTTGGGTTTCCCCTTCCATAAATAGGAATAACTTTGTCTTTGCTTATTCCTGCCTTACAAACAGGACAGGTCTGCCGGTTCGGGCGTGTTTCTATCCACTGGTGGAGACACGCCCAACTGGGGAAAAAATCAATAAGTCAGTGTCACTTCAATAAAAAAGCAGGTGAGGACTTCTCCATGTGATCATAAACATTTCGCCAAGGATATGATATATTTAGACACCTGATTGATACATATATTACATCATTACATTATGAATGAAAAAAATATAGGCAATAAGCTATTGAAGTTGAATGAATATATGTGGCATTTTAGCTATCTCTGACAAGCTGAGATCTGGCGTCTTGGTTCACTTGAGCTACAAAATAAGGCACTCGAGATTAAACATTTTAGGGTCTGACGCTACTCATGTCGTAACAACAGGACATATCATTCCATACTTTTAGTTTGTTTAACGGAAGATGTTCAACATACGTACCAAAATAAATGACCGCACAGACTGACAACTGGGTCGTGGGCAGTGTCCAGGCATATGTTGCACTCGTAAACGGAACCATCATTATCTCCATTTTGATTAGATGAGCCTGCGCCACCACCTCCTGAGTTTGGTGTTTCAGTTGTGCCACTCATTGTTAACCGGTAAATTCTACAATAATCTACATCATCAACAACATTTGTCACGGCTTCTGCTATAGGAAGCGGAATTAGTGATGTGTCTTACGCATGCGCGAAAGGGCAACTACAAAACATGTATTGGGCATATGAAACGAAATACAACCTGAAATCAGTATACTTGTTTGTAAATAATTGACACTCTATGCGTTAACATGTTAAGTTTTAAATATCATATGAGTAGACTGATAAATATTACAATTCAAGTGGCGGTTGTTTATTGAGGTCTATCCACTACACGCTTCCAATAGTCAACCAACTGAAGAGGCCACAGGTCTGGAGTACATAAAACATTCATACATAAATGTTCTCCCGAGTGATAATGTTTACATTTTCAGATTTTATTCTGTTTCTTTCTTTGCAATGATGCATGGTATATAAACATTGATAAGTTCTGAAGTATTATACTGGTTGTACCTGACAGTAATGAAATGAATTTAATAGCGTTTGGATATCTGTAAAAATGAACTGGTAAATATTTCCTTCTGAGATCGGAGTACAGAGGACGCGTCCAATAAATGATTTAGTATTTATTCTGGTCTAATGCATAGAGAACATAGGTAAGAAAGATAAGGTATATCTTTATCGTCCAAACGGAAATTTACCCGAAAATTAACCGGCAATAAAGTGTGCCTTTGTTTGCATAGAGATATCTTGAAGACATGCCTACTTTCTAAAGCTATTTCTGGGATTCTACAATTTTATATTCACGCAAGGTTAATTGGTCTTGGACACAATGCTTGCACATGTATTAACTTTTTAATAAGGACAAAGCACTGCAAGGAACAAAGATCATGACATTCCAAAGTCCACAGCTTCTTAAAGTGAATATCGAAGCTTTACACGTTGTGGCAGTTACATTAATTACTAGCATGTCATTCTTGATACCTTTTTAAATACTCCAACTGACAGTTCATCGACACATGTGGGCAAAGGTATATACTGTGTTTGTGTATACTGTGCATACTTTGCCTAAAGAAAACAAGGCAAAAGCAAACTAAAAATAGCTTCGGGAGGAAACCTAAAATCTGTATTCATTTGTTTTACACTTCTAAAAATTGATGAACCAAGATGTCAGCTTACAGCAGACGATGCATGTTGTGATTGCAACATCTGCTCCTGTCTTTCTGGCAGCTTCTCGAACGTTGGGATCCACGCGGGTGAATTTAATTGGAAGGTTTCTGTTTATCTGTGTACACATTTCAGCTTTTACAGTTAAATCTCTTACCGACAAAGTCGACATGTCTTGCAATTCATGCAACCCCTGTCAATTAGCCAGTGTCACTCACCGCCACTTTCGCTATCAGGTGTCTAATAGTAAATAAGATTTCCGAAATTATCATGCAGTCAGTACTGGCCAAATACCACAGCAGCACTGCCGTATGTTTCACATGTTCGTTATCTTTGAATCAGTTGAGTCAATATGTTCGGATGGAAATACAGCCCAGAGTAATATTGATTCATGTGATGATGTGTACGAGGGGATATCAAAAAGTTTTGAGCCTCACCCTGAAAAAGCAAGATTTTGGAATTCATACTGCTTTATTTTTCAACATGGTCCCCTTCCAACTTCACACACTTCTCCCATCTGGTTTGCCAATTACTGATTCCTGATGTGAAGAACTCCACATCTTGGTCCCCTAAAAAAACCCTCAGCAGCAGCGATAAGCTCATCATCATCCAGAAATTTCTGGCCTTAGATGTGTTTTTTCAGTCAAGGAAAGAGGTGGAAGTCGCTAGGGGCTAGGTCTGGTGAATAGGGAGGGTAAGGTAAAATTTCGTACCCACACTCGCACGCAGTTGCTCCATTGCAGCTCGACTGGTGTGGACTTGTGCATTGTCCTGGTGAAGAAGAATCCATCGCTGGATCTTTCCTCACCACTTCTCTTTAATCGACTGGCGTACCTGATTCAGAAGGTTAGCATAGTACTCTCCATTCATTGTCGTACCATGAGGCAAGTAGTCGATGTGGATAACACCTCTACTGTCCCCAGAAATAGTTGCCATAACCTTCTTTAGGGACCTGGTCGATTTGAACTTTTTTGTCCTTCTAGAGGTGACATATTTCCATTCCATTGACTCCTGCTTGCTGTCAGGGTCATAATGATGAAGCCAGGTTTCATCACACATTACAGTTCTAAAGTTAAAATCTCCTGGGTTGGCATGGTAACGAGTCAGCATCGCGCCACTGATGTTGACCCGAAAAGCTTCATGTCATCAGAAATCATTCTTGAGACCCATCTTGCACACACCTTGGACATGTGGAGATTGGCATGGAGTATGCTGTGAATGGATCCATATGAGAGCCCGGTTGCATCTTCTTATTCGTGCAGGGTGATACAATGATTTCCCATCACTAGCTGATGCACAGTGTCAAAGTTTGCTTGGGCGGTACTGTTTGAGGGACGTCCTGGACGGGGGTCATCATCTAAGCTCTCTCTTCCTCGCTGAAACTCTTTTACCCAACTTTTGATGGTTGCAGCAGAAGGGGAAGACTCCTTGTAAACAGCAGTGAGTCGCTCTTCAATCTGCTTGGCCGTGTTGCCCTCCAGGACAAGAAACTTTATTACTGCTCTATATTCAACCTTGTCCATTTTTCACATTCACTAGAGGGTATATCTCTTCTACAAGGCACTGCCATTGAAGAAATGCATCCAGCTATGTGATCGTACCGGGAATATGTAGCTGGGACACTAATATGCGTTAGGTTCCCTGCCCATTACTATTTGTCAAGTTTAAATATGCAAGGCTCAAAACATTTTGATATCCCCTCGTATCTGGGCTGGGAGTGATCCCCCAAAATGGTATGGACATACCTTGTCTGGACTAGACAATCCAGTGATCAACAGCATGAGCATCGATTTACCCACCTGGGATATGATGACTTGTGCCAACCAAGATGGCCAACCTGATTAGCCCATTAGTTTACTCTTATGACGACTACATTTGGGTTGCTGAAGACCAGTTCAGCAAGGATCTTCACGACTATCTTGGTGATAAATCTGATGGTTTAACTTATATTTTAACCACACTGAGATGATGTAACAATTTCACAGTAGTCACTATTTTCCACACATAGCAGGCAACTCTTTAGGGCGTCATCTCCACTTCATGTGTTTGATCCAGTGAGTCACAAAATTCCAAAATAAATAGATTCCAATGGTTTCTACTTCGCAGAATGTATTAAAGTATCAACTACACAATGGCAAATTCAAAAGAACTTGGCTCAGTATCAACCATATTCTCAAGATTAGTAAATGAACAATGAGTTAAAGTTTTGTCTGTTCAAGTGCAGCAACTATTCATTATAATATTTGTGAATACATCCATTGTTATTTTTATAGTCAGAGTTTTAGATCAAAGTAAGTGATCAACAACATGTAATACAAGACTATGATAACAAATGAATCATTCCATGTGTCTATATATTGTTTATGAGTATATTGTGTGTGAGATATTTCAGTTTACAACACCAGACACAAGATGCTGTCACCAGTGTTTGGAAAAGGGACTCAATTATTAACCTTTGGAAGGATGTGCCCAAGGTGCTTGAGAGAATCTTGGAAGAGTATATCTTTCATGAGATACTGCTGCAATTCATCATCCAACAAGCTTTATCCACCCACATCCATTCACCAAATACAAGTGATCCATGTTTCTTCAAAGACCAGACTTCTTCAAAGTCTCCTTACAACTGGCAAGATTTCCAGAAAAACTCCACATCCTAATTTTTCCAATGGCATCTTACCGATGAGTCTGTCAACAAGCCTGACTCGTTCTTATGTTACAAGTGTGGGCATTCAAAAATCTGTAACTGGCCTGGTTGCCAAGAGACCAGCAAGAAAAAAAGTAACGCCTTCTAAAGAAGCCAAGGTAAATATGTTTATGGGTTTTGAACTTTTCTTGAGGTACAGTGAAGCCTTCCTAAACCACCACCCCATGGAACCCCCCTTAAAAATGCCAGTTTAGACAGTGTGTTCGATTACTCAGTGATGATCATTTTCCAACATGGCTGCAATTTACACTAGTCAATCACTAATCACTTTATCTTTATAATGCCTCTGATCTTTTGTAATTGTGCAACATATTAAAATAATTTGGATTAAGGGACCTTGATTGAACAGGCCATTTCCCATGCCAGTTTAGACAAGTGTTAATTACAATTAAAATTGCTGGTTGGGAGCAGAAAGTCACGGATCAGACAAGGCTGATTAGATAGGTGCTAGTGTTGACTGGTTTCACTGTATTGTTTTTTCACAACAAACCACATATTTTGACTGTTGTGTCTTCAAATCTTGGGAGTCAAGTATGTATAACTGATAAACATACGCAAGGATTAATCATTTAAGTGATATCTTGTCAAGTGAGGATGTGAACTTGATTCATGCTTTCAGCTGTAGTTTAGTTGGTTGTCGGTTTATGTTTTGTGGTGTGGTAAGCTTGTTAAATCTTTCACTCGTTTACTTCTCATGCATAAGGCACTGGTTCCATTCCCAACAGGAAACAATGTGTAAAGTACTGAAGCCCATTTCTGGTCATCCTTGATATCTCCAGGGAAAACATTCCGATGAATCTCCACTATGCCCTTGATGCATCTACAGCTAAGCCCGTTAAATTTATTACCTCCCTTGGCTTGCTTTTCATCCAATCAAGTGTATACGTTGGGAAGGTGAATAAACCAATCACAACTCACTATCACTTTTTAAATTATCTAACCAATGAAAACTGGCTACACAAATCATGCACATGTTCTCTGAAATAGGCAGAACAAGTCCAATCAATGTGTCTGAGTCACACTGTAAACAAACCTTCTCAGCTGCGACCACTACCATTGTTGACACTGGCAAGCTCAGTTGTAATGACGGCTTATGTGATTGGCTACTGTGAGAATACGGAGCCAGCAAAGAGAGGTAATACAATTTTTGGACCGAGCCGTAGATGCATCCAGGGTATGGTGGAGACTTATCGGAACATATACCCTGGAGATATCGAGGATGATTTCTGGTGTTCCCCAGTCTATGTAAATGTAGTCTCAGTACTTTTCGTTACACTCAACTGCTGAGTCTAACAAGACATAGCAGGAGGTCACATCAGGTAACCTTTGAGATTGACCAATCAGAACACAGCTTACCAAATAGCGAAAGTGGACATTTGCACATACCTTTTGAACCTCAGAAAGGTTTGTGCCCGAACAATTGTGAATGCTATTTTCCATATGATCACTACTGGGTAATGCACATGCAACACGCTACAATACAGTCAACAGTGAGTAAACAGTCGCTGAAAATAGCATTTTTGTCAATATTCAAGGATGTCAGCTTGCAGAAATTTTAGTGAATGGTAACCATGTCAAACGAAAGCCCTCAGCATATATACTACAGGTCAAATACCCATGTTTTATGCAGATTTTCGATGGGACCTCCTACTAGGTTTTGTTAAACTAAGTAGAGGAGTGTAATGAAAAGTACTGAGACTAAGTTTACTTAGACTGGGTGTTCCCTGATATTGTTACAAGCAGGGTACAATTGTACTCTGTCATTTCCATGAGGAAGGAGAGTCCAAAGTGCCTTATTTGTAAGTTGTTTTTTTTGTCTTAAGCATTGGTAATAAACAGTCTATTGAACAATCTCTGGATCATTTTATTTTCTCTTTTGTCCAGCACTGACGATTATGCAGGGGCACTGGGTTTTCTAGGATAATGAGTATCAACCTCAGAACAATTCTGGGATTAGAAGCCATTACATTGTCCAAAAGTTTACTGTGTGTTGTTTTATGAAAAAGATAATCACTCACATAAAGATATTTTTAAAATTAACCTAGTTTATAAACAACCTCATGATAATATTCACTCACAGAATTTTTTAATGTGATCATCTATGTTATAGGATGGCAGGATGATGGTGACAGCATATGCCATGGCTGAAGAGTTGAACTTAGGACAGCTGAGGAAAGCACTAGAAGCTCAGGGATTGTATGTCATACACGAGCTCCCTGTCGGTGAGACACCTTTAGAGATTCATATATTTACAACTCCCCTAAAACTGTTAATTAGCAATATTGATGCTTCTATCTCGATATTTGCTCCTGATAAACGTGATACGTGTTTAATCAGCATTCTGAAGTTGATGAGTAAATTACAAAGGGTATAATTATGGATAACAACCTCTTGCACAAATGCAATGTTCAGATGGAGATTCTTGCACTGAATCTAGCTTAAATTGCGAACAAAAGAGTCACCTAAATCTTTTTTCGAAGGATTGCTGAAGAGCCTCTTGAATTTGGATTATTATAACATATGTTATATTTGGGATTAAAGTACAGATTCTAGTACTTTTTGGCTTTAACGCCACCTGAGATTAGAACCCACATTGTCAAAGTCAGGTTCCTAATAGCAGCACACAAAATCAACGATCTAGCCCACTAGGCCACCACAGCTTCCACAAAAAAATGGACAGACAACTGGTAATCTTGCTCATTAGTTTGTTTATCCATCTGACAAGATTAGATTTATAATTGTTATGTGTGACCATTTTCTAAATAGCATTCTGTATTCTGAAGAAACATTACTCTCCAAAGAAGCAGCTTATGCACCAGTACAAAAATCATTTCATTTTCTCTATCTTCTCAACTTAGCTTCTGTTTTGATTACTGGCTTTTTCTTCTTGTCCAAAGATGTGACAGGAGGCCTATATGCAAAGGCCAAGTACAAAGTGGATGAAGAACTTAGAGAAATGTTTTTCTTCAAGTAAGTTTCCGTTTCTCCATTACTAGATCAATGACAAAAAAGTCTTGCAATTTAAGAAGAAGTTGCTATTATCTAACAAGTATATCCATTCAACATCACATACCAACTACAGGATCTGTAATCAAACAGATTTATGTCATGAAAAATGCTGTCAGCAGCCTATTCTAAGCTAGTTATGTTATTTTGTTAAGTGCCCAAACAAAACTGGAATAAGTTTATTCATTGTCATTGTTGTTTTTTATAAAAACCAGTTTGATTATTTTTACCCCGAGGATTATATTTGGGTGCACAGAACTGTAAGGGAACATTCCTACCCCCTTGCATTCAAAAAGTACAATGGACAATAGCCTCAATATTCATCAAGGTGTTTGCTCCTAATGCCAACTATTTCATTTTCAAAATGTGTGAAATGTTTCACTTGTGTACCCTGCCATATTCAGTGTCTTACCCTGCACAAACTTTCTAACCCTCCTTGTAAAATATGGCTTAAACTATACTGTTTACCATTGATATTTAAGCAGAATCATACCAATATTCTGTCTGTAGGATCACATGAAATGCATTATAAATTTATCAAAAGTTATTGAACTTAACCATGTAGGGTATTAAACCAGTGTGCTGAAGACTATGAAATGTGAGAAGTCAAAGTTTTGTTTTCTTCAGGGAAGGATCTGTGGTGTTTTGGAATACTCCAGAAGTTGAGGTAAGTAGTTGTATAATCACAGTAAATGATAATATCAGCCTTGGTAGAGACTCTTTAGTATCCCCTGTCAGGTCATACCAGGTCATGTTAGGTCATACCAGATCATGTCAGGGCATGTGAGGTCATGTCATATCAATAATATAACATGAATACACAATGCCTTTCAGAGGCCTCTTGGGCATTTGTCGTGAGACGTCATTTAATTTTATTACCAAATATCTCAGTTAAGACAGATGTAGAATTTTCATGCACCAGTTTGTATCATACTGTCAAGGTATGTGTGATGTCCAGCAAGTGTATCATTAGAGTACAGTTAGTTCGCATGAAATTGAGGGAACTACTGGGTCACAATACCCACTTGCACAAAGAGGATTGTAACACTCATACTTCAGCACAGACACTACATAACCTTAAGGCATTCTTAGAGATAAGATTTGTGCAATGGGAATCTGGAGTTTTCTTTTGTTGTCTTTGAATGAAGGGACATTGAGTCTTAAAGCTTTTATCCTGAAGTGGTGATAGGACACTATGACTGATGCCACCTGATTGGTTGTGGTCAGGTTTTCATGATATCTCTGTAAGACCTCATTGTACTGTTGCAGAGAAGTGAAGTATTGAAGTTTCTCAGGAGACACTGTGAGGCTCCCTACGACCGGAGTATTGTCATGCATGAAATGGAGGACATGCCGTTTATCATGACAAGGTTGGTAATGGACTAGTCATGTAGTTGGTCTTAGACACTTTCGATCAGTGACCACTGACCATTGAATGATCATGGTTCATCAGCTATGAACAAACTGCCTGTCAAAGAGAAAACTGTCTAGGAGCATTTGAGGACTTCAATTGAAAAGGACTTTAAAATGTTTAAATTTTTCCATAATTTGTTAGTTGTTTGTGTGTTTGACACTGCACTCACCAGTAGTCCTGCTATATGGTGACTGTCTGTAAATAATCGAGTCTGGACCAGACAATCCAGTGAACAACATCATGAGCATCAATCTACTCAATTTAGATATAGTGATGTGTCAACCAAGTCAGCTTGCTACACAGGTTGTTAATGGGATTTGAAACCTGAATGAGTCAGAATCCATGATTTAAGTTAAAATTGAGTAAGTTTGTAGATTCATGGTAGAAAAATATATTTATATTTTTTCAGCGAGACAACAAACCTGGTTGGTGACTTGATCAAGATACAGGAGAAGGAAGAAGAAGAGGGCCATCAGATTCTGGAGAAGTACACCTTCTCCAATGCCCTGTCACAAGCTGGTAAGAAGATGTCAGTCATATCACAACTGGTGCAACTCCACCTCTGCAAAACTGGTACCGTTATCGTCATTCCTTGTGTGGAGTTGTTTGCCTTTGTCCTGAAGTAAACATTGGATTTTTTAGCTCGAGTGTGTGAGTTTAGTTTTAGGCCGCTTTTGGCAGTATTCCAGTATTATCAGACCTCACACCAGAAATGAGCATTACACATGTGACAAGCAAACGTTTTAATTACTAGGCCACCCCACCTTGTGGGTTTGAATCCTAGTTTATGTTTCTAGGTTTGTCAGCACATTGTCCATGCTCATGGCTTTCACCAAAGTGGTAAACATGTGAGATCTGCATCACTTCGGATGTTCCTCAAGTCAGAGAAGTGGATAGTAAACTTAGGAGTTAGTTTCTGTTAGGCTGTGACTACTTCAAGTGGTATTAGTATTAGATATTCTGTTCCTCTAGTGAACCTGGGTGTGTGGGAGGCGACTCTGGAGAAGTTTGTGGACCTCATAGAGCCAGTCACAGAGGTGAGTCTTTCCCTGGCAACACTTACATCATTGATTTGACTTGTCCATTTCAGTATCTAATCTCCTAATAGTGAGATCTTCTACTACTTGTATATGGTACCTCTCTACCTTGCCATTGATTTAAAGAAAAAGCGAACAGACAAAACACATATATTCCTGCCATAAATTTTGACTGTAGATGCAATTGACACACATCCAAATAAACACCTGATGCAAGTGACATGGAGTATATAACAAGATATTGGTGCATACCTTACTTAATAGTATTTGGAACTGACTGTATAAGTTTTTCTCCCTCCTTCTTCATCTTCATTGATGAAGGCCTGATCAAGGCAACCAGCACTCTGCTTTTGTTAACATATGTCATTATCCCAAATAAGTAGATAAATGCTCTTGATGTTGATCAGTGGATTGTTTGCTCCAGACAAGATTATCAACAGACTGCCATTGTTTAGCTGGAATATTGCTGCAAGCATCATTTAACAAGAAACAAATGTTACTTACATTTTGTATTTTCATCAGACAGTATACATGTCACCATAACTTTAGTATCTCAGTTTTGCATGTAAGCATTACATGTTTATGACAACTGTTGGAAACTGCAACCTGAATGTTTTCAAGGTGTCAAATTCTTTTACACAATGAAAATTTCACATGTGTGCACAAATTAGATAATATAATTGTGTGCGTCCATGAAGACATCTTTGAATACATCTGAGAATACATACTTAAATATATTGCTATGTATCCATGGATACATTCATGAGTACACATGTGAATACATCCACTGATACTTCCAGTGAATCAATGAATGTAACATTTACATCACAGGACTTGAGGGATGGGAAAAAGATCCGCATGTCAAGACGTGAAGTCCTGCGAAGGACAGGAGAGCTGTTTTCTTTACGGTACCATTTATTCAAACTTAATTTTTTAAGTTCTCTAAACGTTGAAAATGAATCAAAAGATGACACTGTGGCTTAGGCACCATCCTTGATAATTCAATGTTTGATATTCCAATATTCCATAATGATAAATACCCAGCTACATTCACTAGCATTTTAAAACAATGCATCTAATATATGCCATATTCTTGTTGAAATGTCCAAGTCTAAGCATGAAAGGCAACATATCCTCATCAAGAGTGTAAAAGTGTAAAAACACAAACAAGAAAAATCAAAATCTTTACACAGTCACAAGAAGTCAGTAATTCTGAACACTACTTGTTGATTGTCATGACTTGTAAAATTTATATTTTTGAAAAACCAGACACATGGTAAAATGTCAGTGGTTTTCAGGTTACATGTCATTGTATTGCATTTGTAGACTTGATGTTATATACACACTGTAGTAAAATAGCTTGAATATTGCTCAGTGACAGATTAAAATAAAAGTACAATGTCCACAAGGATTTTTGCATTCAAGTTCATTGCTTTGTTCAGGCATGTGATAAATCTGAGTTCTGACCTGCTGGATACACCAGACTTCTACTGGGACAGGGACGCGCTAGAATCTTTGTACCAGAAGGCCTGCAACCACCTCAACATCAGCAGAAGAACCAGGGTAGGCACCCCCACATCTCCACCTACTGGCCCAGTCACTTTCCCACAGCCACTCCCACAGCCCCACCGACAGCCCCACTGCTGGCACAGTCACATTCCCACAGCCCCACCCTCAGCCCCATCGCTGGCACAGTCACATCTCTGAAGACCCACCCAGTTCATTCTCCAAGCACATGAAAATATGACCCTGATAAGTAGATCATTATGTACAGTAATTGTGTCCCTTGGGCAGGCAAGAGCCCACGATAGTGGGTTCGAATCCCAGTTTCCTCCTGTTCATGTTTCAATGTTCCTGGGTTTGTTGGCACTATGTCATGGATTTCACTAAATTGGTGAAAGTCACAGTCCTGGTCTCCTTTCATCCCACATTAATCGGGGATGGTCTTCGTTACGAACTGTATGAAGCTATCAGCCACAATGAAGAAAGTTTCCGCAGGGGTGACGGGCAGGTTGTGCCGTCTTAGGTGAGAGGTACGCTGGATGAACAAGTTACTGGTGTTTGCTCAAAATGTGTTACTGGCAGTCGTCCTGATGGTGGTACGACTTGTAGCAGATCTTGCATTGGAAGGCCGTATCTCCGTGATTAGTCCTGTTAAACCTCAATAATGCATCTTTGCACGAAAGCTTTGCGTTGCAGACGGTGCACATGTAGTGGGTGTCAGCCATAGTGAACGGTGGTGACTGGACCAACAACCGTGTCTAGTATAAACGAGTAGTAGTCTGATGTCATGGATTATGACGTCATAGACGTTCCGGTGTTGGCGGTCTTGGAGTGACGTCACAATATAGACACCTGGCTGGTATTGGACCTGACATTACAAAGATGAGTTTGAGGTCGCCCCAGATTTGTCCATGGATTTGTGGTTGAAAATTCTCAGAAAGAGACAAAAATTGGTATGAAAAATGGGGTAAATTTCAACCAACAATTTTATCATTGAAACCTTGCGGACTGAACGTGTGGAGCTCAAAAATCCACTTAAGTTCTGTGGGGGTCTCTGACCACCACTGAACTCCGACGCTCCACGGGTCTCAACGATAAAATTGTTGGTTGAAATTCACCCCATTTTTCATACGAATTGAAGACATTTTAGGGTCAGTTCAGTAGCCTAGTGGTTAAAGCTTTGACTTATCCTGGTTCTGATTCCCAGTCATCACCTTGACATGTCATTATGGGAGTATTGCGAAAAGCTGTGAGTGAGTGAGTTCGGGTTTAGTCGCTTTCACCAATATTCCAGCAATGTTATGTTGGGAACACCAGAAAGGGGCTTCACACATTGTACCCATGTAGGAAATTGAGCCGGGGTCTTCAGTGTGATGAAGTGGACAAATTAACCATTAGGCTACCACATAGCCCAAAAGCTTCATAGAACCATAGAACTATAATCAGACACTGTGTATGTTTGAAGGTGATGAATGAGAGACTGAGTCATCTGTGTGAGCTGATGGAGCTACTGAGCACTCACCTGAATGACACACACCACACACGGCTGGAGTGGATGATCATCATCCTCATCCTGGTGGAGGTAAGGATGTCCCAGTCATAGTAATTCTGTGATCAACCATTCTGGGTTTGTATATGTCATTCCTACCTATGCTTGTTATAGGAGGCAAATTAATAGATCATGACGTCACACTGGACTTGGTTGAATGTTTTCTTTGTGGCTTAGTGTCACACTTGTAAATGTGATGTCAGTCTGTAAACAATCAAGCCTTGACCAGACAATCCAGTGACAGACATCATTTATTATTGATCTACACAACTGGGGTATGATGGCATATATCAACCAAGTTGGTGATCCTGACCATGTCAACCCATTGGCTGCCTCTTGGGACAAGGATGGGTTGCTTTGGACTATTTGTGTTCAGTGCCGCAGGTTTAGTGCAAAGCAGGGGATACAGCATCAAGCCAGACCAATTTTATTTATTGTTTTACAGATTTTTAGAAGTTTAGACTCACTTAAAGCATTCACTATATGTTATGTAAACATATATGGTTACATCAAAGATGCATTTCTCTGGGGAATCAACAGCAAACTGTATGCAGATGCACAAGGATAATTCTTCAGACTGATGAAAGGCATGTGCAAATGTTGTGCACGTGAACTGCTGCATTTGGGTGTAAAGTTTTGTTAAGAATTTGCCAATGTCAACAATAATCTTTTCAACAATACAAATTGCTTTTACAATACATCATGTTAAACAGTTCATGTAAACAGCATGAAATATTTTGCAAAATTTGGTTTAGAACAGTTGATTTGAGTAAGTGGCTACATTTACACTCGTGAGTCTTTGTAGTGTTCAGGATCATACACCTCAAAGATCATTACTGCCACAGATCTGTATTTATGTCTCTTTGTTGCAGGTTGTGTTTGAGATTGTGCACTACATAGAGCGTTACCTGTCTGCTAAGGAACAATATCCACAGGACACCATTGTACAAGAAAGTCAACCATCTTCATGAACTGGGTGATGGATATGTTTTCTGTCATTACCCAGAGGTTAAACATAACAAAGTTCATAAGTCTGGTGCAGATATCATTTCAAGCACATGCCATTTAGTATATTGCTTATGTTATCCAGACCGCATTGTACATGACATGAATGCTTTTGTGAAGTAAGGTTAGAGCTATGTCACATTAAACATGGCTTCATAGCTGAAGATTTCTTGATGTGATTTAACTTATGACTAGAGCATTTTTCCGAGGGGAAGCAGGTTAAGCAAAACTGAAAAATAAATGTTTGACTGTTGCATATGTGTCATGCTGCTTTATTTAAGTCAATTCATGTATTACCTAGGCTCTTAATTCAAGAATTGTGACATATTTCTTAAAACATGCTAGGAAAATATTCTTGTGCTATAGAAAATAATATAGTGCACATTGATATGTAACATGGAATAATGATATATTTATGTAATGTATTTAGTGTATGTGACCCATGTTTGAAGATGGGCCTGTTTTTCTTGATCTGTAACAACACCTTAAACTTTGGTAAGGAAATAGTCATGTTTCATAGGGTAGAAGTAGGGTTGAGTAGATGGTGCTATATTATATATTATGTAGTATATTTACATATTTCTATGACTGTGCTCTCCCAATATTAATTACCAACATGTAGTGTTTAAATTTGTTACATTTATTTGAAAAAGTTGAACTGTGACGTTTTTTCCTGGCTGCCTTTGTAGAAAGCAACCTTAGCACTACAGTCGTAAGTCTATGTTAAGGTATAGGAGTTTTGATCCCCTTGCACTAAGATCGTTTGTATAACAGCCACCTGAACACCGTCAGCATGCTTGTGATAATTTTTGGGTTACTTTTCTTATGCTGTGTAATATTTTTATGACCTTGCAAGTAATCTCAATGTCAATCCTTCAATCCCATCCCTTTCACGTGATGTCACACAGTGTCTGATCTCCCTAAATGTGCACTGTTGGGTGCGAAGAGTTCTCTGATGGATGACCATGATTCGTAGCTTGACCCCTGAGAGTTTCTAGGACTTCAGTCCTACCTCACAATAAAGCACATGTGATACAGATATGGTCTCACATCAGGCAAGTGAGTTTGTTCAAACATGCCTCTGTTCACCCAGCAGAAAATGGGTACCTGGTGGGATAAGACTTGTGACTATATCCTCCTAGTGCATTACAGGCAGCTTGGGTTATCCAGGAAGACATGAGACTGCCCCAATATGTTCTTTAAGCATGCATTGTGGTGTATGGAATTTGACGCTATAGAAGTACACAATATTATTATCAATTATTGAGCTGACTTTCTACATTGCTGTGTCTAATGTCCCTAGATGTGTAAATGATATACCACTGTTTGTGCCTTGAGATGTGAGTTATGGCTGCTGTGTATTGCTGTGTCTAAATTCAGTCACAGCCATCATGTATCATCAGCAACATATAGGAAATATTCATAACGTGTTTGTTTGCGTTTCTGTTGAAAGTGGCTCAAATACGAATCAGAGTAGGTATACTATGTATATTCAGATGCGGTAAGATTTAGATCTGCATGTGAAAGAGGTATTCTGGATATGTTCAACCTGTTGTAATTTATATATCTTTTCCACATCCGATGTCTGAAGCAGCGGCCTGGGAATATTTGAGTAATAAATTCACCCAGTTACACCCTGGCATATGTACTAAGATTTCTTAGACAAAGTTAAAAAGCACCAAATCTGCACACTTTAGAATCAACCATCTTTTAAATCATGAGTTAGTAAAATAACTGCATAGCTTACAGTGAGTGAGTGAGTTAATATTTATCGTCGCATCGGCGGTATTGCAGCCATATCGTGCATAGCTTACAGTATTGATAAGAGTGTGATTTGTTTTGTTTTGTTTTGTTCGTCTGTTGTTTAACTCGCCACTCTGCTATTCAAGCTATATGACAGCGGTCTTTAAATAATCAAGTCTGAACCAGACAATCAGTATGAGCATCGATCTGCGCAAATGGGATACAATGACAGTTGCCATTGTCACAAGCCTTTCCACCAAATCCCATGAGATCAGGTCTTATGACAAGCATGGGTTGGAAAATCAGTTTTGTAGATCAAGATAATGATTTCATTTTCGGGCAGGCCGCTCTCATGAGGGCTCAGACGGTATGAAACACACTGAGACCAGACGAATGGATGACAACACCATACAATACAAAGAAATGGCGCAAAGGGTTAGTATTAAAACTTGTAATATACAGTCATGAATGCTAATGCTTTTGTAGTCAAAACTGCCAAAGAAAAGTTGAAAGGGGCAATAGAAAGTCAACATTGCAGTAGATTCAAGTAAAAAAGGATGGAGATAAAATTCAAATAAGAACTCACAGACTAATTAATATATACTTACTTTGTTTTATTATCAGTATCTAGTATTTAGTATCAGTATGTGGTAATAATGTATAGTGTGATAATCATACATTCATTTGTTTGATCAAATATTCATAGGTAGTTCAAATTCGATAATTCACACGTGACATCACTCCACATATAATGACGCCACACATCATCAGGCAAGTTGTTAATCTTCTGATTTTCTGAACAATCTCGTACCAGGTAGCTATAGAGTATTTGACAAACCAGTTCATTTCTAAAATCGGTTTGATCAAATATTCTGAAAAAGGGTGTTAAGCTTAAATCCCCGAGTATTTTGGTTTCTCTGTATACCTATCAGTCACGAGACCATTCACAACTGATTAAACACGTTAATCTTGATTAGATCGCCGACAAGTGTGATTGTCACTACTGCCTCTGTCAAAACCTCTTGTCATCATTAAATACGCAATTGTTTGGTTGACTATATTCATAACAGACCGCCACCATGTACCTGGAATAATGCTAAGAACCACGTGAAACTAAACTCTCTCTCTCACTCACTCACTCACTAAGACACTGTAGCTGCGTTAATTTGATATTCCGAGTAAGTAACATTTTAAATATTGGTTTGATTTATATGCTAACTGTGATACTCAACATGTACTCAACATGCAGTTTTACCGTCCTTTGTCTACAGGCATTTAACTTTAGTCAACATATTCACATCGATATATGACTGCAATGCTGCCCATGCGATGTAAACCTTTAACTCACCGATTCTTTGCTCGGCTGTTGATGTATGCTGGAAATGAAATTTCTAATAATATCCCCTAAGAGATGAATACAGCATTAGTGTTGTATCGATATAATGTTAAAATCGTAACCTGCTAAATACCTCGGATGTATTTAACTTCTGAGTGAGTTTAGTTGCACGCGGCCTTTAGCAATATTCCAGCATTATCAGAACACCAGGTATGGGCTTCACACATTGCTCCCATGCGAGGAATCCAACTTGACATTTCGTCGTGACGAACGAACGCTTTAACCAATAATTTACCCCACCACTTTTTAAGAAGATGTATTATATGGACGAGTAATTTAAACATATGTGTCAAATTCTATCCTTATTTTTATACGTTCTGTCAGGCTGTCACACAGATGAAAAAAGTTCCACTTCACATCCCACAGTTCTTTCATTCTTTTGAGTTCACTGAACATGTTTTCTTCACCTGAACTTTTGTTGGAACTTATGGCTCAAATCGACATGGACCTGCATCGGATATCATTTTTAAACGTTCTCCACGTCAGTTTGTTTGTATCTTTATGACAGTTTGTTATTGGAGTCATCAGTCTATTCTTGTCTCAAAAGGCCCCTACAATTCAATAGCGAATAGTCCTTGTGTGATGTTCCAAAACGGTATACTCAATAGAAGAATGGCATCGAAATGATGTTGATAAGCAAAGTTTGCACGTGACTGCACAATCGATATTCTAAATGAAATCCTAAAGGTCACAGGCTATTTGTTAACATTCGTTTTTAATAGCATTCATTGTAGTTAGACATTTGTTATGGTTACACAACACCAAATGCTTACTTTTATAGTAATCTTATAGTGTTTACGTACAGGCTGTTAACAGCCATTCCATGTACTCATGGGTACAGTAAGGCCTTTAAACTGCAATAAAACACAACTTCCAGCACACTCGTCCATTACATTTTTATGTGAGGCACATCATAAGGAATGTAGATCGTAAGAAACTATTTCTGTCTTCAAATTCTTCCCTTCCACATGCACTAGTCAGATTCGTCTGAGAATTGTTCTGTTTTTTCACTTATCCATTGGCTTGAGGCCATTATTGTGTGCTGATATTGTATTTAATTCCGTTATGTTCAAGACAGTCCTCTTCTCCAACTGATGATCTGTGATGAGTTCAAATGAGTGAGTGAGTGAGTTAATATTTACCGTCACATCGACAATATTACAGCCATATCGTGACGAGAACAATTCTTTTATGACGAGAACAATTCACTTAAGAAAATGAAAACATCTGGAAGAGTAAAACCTGTCGAAAATGGACAGTAAAATTGCCAGACTATCACAGGTATGTACATAAAACTAGCATATACAACTAAAACACTGTAATGAGAGAACACAATACAATATAAAACACCCAACAACTGAGGGTAGATCACCATACTAGGAACCGTGGGGACTAACAGTACTTTTGCTACCTGCATGGAGCCTAGCCGGATTTACACCAGCCCTTCAACCGTTGGCGATTGAACGACAATTTAGCCAAAATTTAAAATAACAAAAATACTACGATTAAAAACTTGGTACGTGAAAATGTTACTTTGAAAGGTCTGGGACTTACGTACCCTCTCAGGGGGACAATAATTTTACAATACTTTAACCCCACTTTGAAGGCACGGCCACAAACAATCGCACTTGCTAATTTAGACTACCATTAATGAAATAACAGTTTCCTATTTACAAAACATATTATTCAAAATTTATACATCAGTCCTATGTCTTTTAAACAACCATTTATTAAATGATAATTTATTTTATTAAAAAGATCCTTAATTGATTTGACACGGAAATATTTATCCCTTGTGATGGCAAAATCAATACAGTCAAGCAAGACAATGCTTGACCGTGATTTCCTCATCACAAAGGATACAAACCGGAGGATCTTCGCCTTTTAACACATACTTATGAGTGTATCTTGCATGACCAATCCGACATCGTCGCATACTGACCTCTTTAAATCTGGACTGACAACCCAAGTAAGTATAACCGATAGCTGGCTTAATTAGGTGTAATTTATTGATACCTACTTGGGTGTCCCACTTCTTGGTCATGGATATAAGATCTAATAACAGCTTTATAATCAGAGTATGCAATCAGAAGTGCTGTTTTAGATTTGGTGAGTGCTGCCTTTGCAACAAGGTCAGCCATTGTGTTACCAGAGATTCCAAAATGATTGGGTAACCAACAAAAGAGGATGTCGTATTGGCCAGTAGTAAGATTATTATACAATTCAGCAATATCAGTTAAAAGTAGATGTTGAGAAGATACATTTTTAATAGCCTGGATGCATGAAAGAGAGTCTGAATAAATGATATATTGTTCATAATTAAGGTGTGTTTAATATAGTTTAGGGCTGTTAATATGGCATGTGCTTCTGCTGTGAAAATGGAACTGCTGTCTGGTAATCTGGAAGATATTGTTCTGGATCCAATGACAGTGACACAATTATATAATTATATAAATTCCCACACGGGTTATTGAAGACACAATCATATGCAGGGTTGGACTTGTTTGAATACAGTTTAGTGAGTTACTGCAAAGATAATTTAATACGGCAGTGATCAAGTGAAGGTTCATCTGCTTCAACGTATAGACGTTCAACAGGAGAAGTTCGGAAAGATCCGAGACAAAGTCTTAGACGTTGGTGATGGATCGAATCAAGTATCTTGAGGTTGCTTTCACAGGCTCCACCATAGACAATGGAGCCGTAATCCAGTTTAGACCGGATGAGTGACCTGTATAAATGTTGGAGAGGTGATTGGTCCTCAATTGGTTTCAATTTGAAACGACTTTCAAACAAATCAAACGCCTTCAGGCATTTGGTTTTCAGGTATTTAATATGTGGCAGAAAGGTTAAGTGTGAGTCAAAGGTGAGACCAAGGAACCTAGCTTGACCATTCAAATATGAGTCAGGGTCTGTATGAGGTTTATATTTGCGGCAGAAGTGAATTCAGTTTGTTTTAGATTGAGAAAATTTAAACCCAATGTCAAGGCACCATTTATGAATTTTGTTCAGACAGATTTGTCACTGTCTCTCAGTAGTTCGCATATTTTTGCCACGACAAGACTATGTATTTTAATGCTAAATAAAGTGACAGACAAAATACTGCTTTGTGGGAGTAAAAACTCAGATATAAACTCAGGCAAAGGGCCCCGTAAACCCAAATCATGTAAATCTTTTAAAATGCCGTGCTTCCATGTTGTGTCATAGGCTTTTTCTAATTAAAAGTATATCGACATTAATCCTTGTTAAGAAGGGCATTTTAACAAATGACTCCAATCGGACTAAATGGTCAATGGTACTGCGATTTTAACGAAAACCACATTGAATATTTGTGATTCTAGGTACCAAGTTAATCTGTTATTGACCATGCGTTCCATGGTTTTGCAAACGCAGCTTGTCAAGGAAATGGGTCTGTAGTTGGATGGATCTGTATGATCCTATCCAGGTTTAGGTATGGGCACAACTATAGCATCACGCCAAGAGGAAGGAAAGATGTCCAAATTATGAGATGTCCAAATTTCATCGAAAATATTCAATAGTGTCTCTAAACAGGAGTTAGGTAAGTGTTTCTGGAGTAATTGTATGTTATCAGCTCCTGTTGCAGTATCGTGAGCTTGTTCAAGGGCAGTATCAAGCTTATGGATGGAACATATTTCGTTATAGTCGCCTACTGTGCGCAGACGGGCTGTGGCAAGACCGTTTTCATATTGGATTTGTTGGAGGGGTACTATAATTACTATTTTCTAAAAATAAAAAACAGATTACTATATTATAAAATGGAGTGCGATGAATTGTTGAAACAGATGTTAGTTGCTGAGGAACAAAAGGACAACACAAGCGAGACAGACTGATAACACTAGTTGTGGGTGGTAGGGCAAAACGATATCTAGGCGAAAATATAACTGCTGATAAAATTCAGAAAATGTCAAATGCGGAAAGAAATGAATTATACGTTAGGTAAGAGACACAACTCAGGGCTGAGATGACAAAAGTCATAGGTTTTACTATTACCCGGAGTTACACCGGCTAAGCGTCGCACTTTTTACCAATCCCACCAGAACGTCGACTTAGAGATTATTTGTGGGAGGACTTAGAGAAGGACCTGTTCACCAATAATGCCTTGAGCTATATCAGTTGTGCTTTATATCACAAATACGGTATGTATCTAGTCCCGATGACGGCAGCGATCATCATGGCAAAGCATTGTAAATTTAATAAAACAAATAATATTATACAAGATAGATGCTGCCCAGGAAGAGATAACCAAGGAGAAAACACCGGAGCTGTCAGGGTTACCCCAACACCCCCGGTGTGCGGACAGCCAGCTGCACGCCCAAGAGCCAGTGACGTATGTCACCAATAAGAAGAACCAAAAAAGAGCTGATGCTGGTAAAAGAACGTCTTAGCACACAAACAATAATTACATGCGGAGGTACCAGACATGGGTGACCGTAGGTCGTGTAGTAGCCGCTGTTTTCTTATATAATGTTATTGAAACCAAAGTGGGAGCCTTACCCCCAACCACAGCCACCAACCCAGGAGATCGACCCTCATATCATGTTATAATCAAAATTACATTTTCATCAACATATTATGTCTGAGGGAAAAACGTACCATACCACATATAAGTGGTTTCCAGATTAGCAGTAAAACAACCAACTATAAAACTCGACTTCGACCTGCAAGATAGTTTTATGCTTACTATAAACATTGGTATGGCGATGGCCACCAAGGACGTTCTGTTAAAACAAGGTATTATATCTGAAAGTATTTTAAAGTAATGTATATAATATGGCCATGATAGTAATGATGGTTGG
Source organism: Haliotis asinina (assembly GCF_037392515.1). Classification (NCBI taxonomy): domain Eukaryota; kingdom Metazoa; phylum Mollusca; class Gastropoda; order Lepetellida; family Haliotidae; genus Haliotis; species Haliotis asinina. The sequence goes on from NC_090280.1 coordinate 96,139,754, forward strand.
TGGAGCTCTTGTGAATGCCCTAGAATTTTCCGGGAGTAATTTTCTTTTTTCTCAATTAAGAGAGTCAAACGTGGCTGAAGTAGAAGTGGAACAAAAATGACACAATATAGCTGTAGAAAAACTACAGGCCACACAGGCTGAATACGCTCTGAGACAAATGAAGAGACTAGATTTTATCAATCATCAACTCCAACGCGAAATCATTCCGTTAGAACTTTCAAGGACGTCGATGAAGCTATGAAAGAATACTACGTCTTAACCGGTAAACAACTGGAACCATTAGGTAATGCACCAACGATGTCTCAGTATTACACTCCTTCAGAGCTTCAGAAAGATTGGGAGTTGGTCTTTGTGGCACTTGGTTTTGCAGCGACAGAGTTAATTGTTAAGCAATTAGACTGATTACACAAATTATTATTATACCTAAAAAAATGAGAACAGTATCGTATATTTGCAATGGGTACTTATGGGGAAAACTGAAATTTGTGGTAAAAAGGGCCACAATGAGGGTTATTGTTGTTTTCACCGTAAAGGTTATACTAACTATATGTGGTCGGCGAATGGTATAGGAGTGAAAGGTCATTACCACTTATGTAAAGCCCATGGCGCGGATAAAAAACGATTTCAGCTTATTTACGAGAAACAAAAACAAACTACATCCGCGAAGTTAAACGCTTGTTAAAGATCAAGGTATGATTTGTAGTTCCTCACGTATGAGCCCTCTACGTGGCCCATTTTCCAAAAAGTATAGGTTAGATTCCCCATTTTTAATATCCACTCCATGGATATTGTACGTTTTCATAGACCAGACAGGATCTGTTGCACGTTTACGGGTGTCTCCCTCGTATTCACCTGGTTGATGTAAACATCTAACAATCTCGCGATCTGGAATTTTTTTTCTTTTTTACAATGGGGTGCTGCTGCCTCTGATACAACGAATTTCATATGTATTGTTTCGACTGGTCTCATATCGAGTAGACCACCTGAGGAAGTCGTACTACCCATTCAGTGTTTCGGGGTTGGGGGGGTGGGGGGTGTGCTAATTCTAAATCACGTGAATATTGGAGTGCAAACAAACATTCGCCTATGGAGTGATCGAATCTCTCGACTATAGCTTGACTTCAATGTTCTCCGGCCGCACCAAGCCTTAACTTGACATTGTGTTTGGTGAGCAGTTGTGACACAAGGAATTCACGACCTGGAATGACCTGGATTGACTTGCAGCTCCGAGGGCCACGTCTGCTGCGGACTGCATTTGCATATGCGTTCGAGTCTGCGGGCTGCTTGAGTCCCATCCTTCAGTCAAGGGTTCGGCTTCCTTGTATCAGCTGGCTATGTCTGAGAAGTCTTATTTAAAGTCAACCCGTATATCTTATGATGTGTTCATCTGGTGTTTGAATGTTTTCTTCTCGAATAGGACGTGTTTGTAGAGGGTATACTTGATATGTCGTTTCAACATGTTCTTTTTCATACCTTTAGCCTTTCTTATTTCAGCGTCGTCTGCTTTTTGATAGCATATATCTTATGTCTCAATCCAATGTATTTGGTGATTGTATGCCCGCACATTCATCCATCATCTTACCTAGCATCTTTTTGTTGACTTGGCTATGCATGGAGTGGTCTCCCTGGTAATCACTGGCGTCGTATAGATGTAGATTTGTTTTCATATCCTCGTACACGTCCTCGGTTCACCATCAGTAGGGAAGCCGTATCCGTGTACAACATTTCACACCTGCCACCGTACTGCTTCTTGAGCTCGTTGTGGTAAAAGTCATACATCAGGTAACCTCACGTTAAATTCTCCATCGTTTCGCCAAATACGGAGTTGTTCATTACTTTGTACAGGTTTTTTTCTCGAAGTTGTTGGTGGCCAGCTTTCTCAGGTCCGTGTTCATCCTGATGTATGGTTCCATCCAGCGGCTTTGATCGCACTATGAACTTAAGTCAGCTTCATACCCAGCGACAGATACAGCTGCAAATTACGATAGTGAATGATATACTTTGTTTTGTTCATCAAATTCGGTACCAGTTTTTCAACATTTGTCAGCGGCCCATACATCAAGTGTATTTGGTACTCGGACATCAAGTCTTGGTTAACCCTCAAACGTGTGGGGGTAGCTGTTTTGCAATGTGTGCAATTCCTCTGGATATTCTAAGTCCACTTCGAGTATATAACCTGTTGGGGATACATCCACACCTCCAGTGTTTATTACAGATTGAAAATTACACTATTATATTGCAGCCATATCATGAAAGTAATTATGAAAATATAAATGAATTAAAAGCACATACATTGTAAAACCCTGTCAACGAAGGACAGTAAAACTAACTAGGATCTCACAGAGTAGAATGTGAAAGTAGTGAATAGACCTAAAACATTGTATCTATAGAGGACAGTACAATATAAAAATGAGCTACATGTTGCCAACAACTGAAGGTAGACTTACAGTACATTTGCTTCCTGCATGGACCCTAGTTGGATTTACATCATCCCTTCAGCTGTTAGCAATTTAGACAAATCTAGCCATAAAGTAAAAACACACCTATTCTACGATTAAAAAGCTGGAAAACTTAAATTTACTTCAAATGCTTTTGGACTTATGTACCCTCTCAGGAGGACAATCATTTTACGGTACTTTAACCCCACTTTGAAGGCACGGCCACAAACAATCGCACTTGCTAATTTAGACTACCATTAATGAAATAACAGTTTCCCATGTACAAAACATATTATTCAAAATTTATACATCAGTTCTATGTCTTTTAAACAACCATTTATTAAATGATAATTTATTTTATTAAAAAGATCCTTAATTGATTTGACACGGAAATATTTATCCCTTGTGATGGCAAAATCAATACAGTCAAGCAAGAGATGCTTGACCGTGATTTCCTCATCACAAAGGATACAAACCGGAGGATCTTCGCCTTTTAACACATACTTATGGAAAAACGTACCATACCACATATAAGTGGTTTCCAGATTAGCAGTAAAACAACCAACTATAAAACTCGACTTCGACCTGCAAGATAGTTTTATGCTTACTATAAACATTGGTAAGGCGATGGCCACCAAGGACGTTCTGTTAAAACAAGGTATTATATCTGAAAGTATTTTAAAGTAATGTATATAATATGGCCATGATAGTAATGATGGTTGGTGGAGCTCTTGTGAATGCCCTAGAATTTTCCACTAACGGTTTGAGTTACTAACTTAATCTTCCAATCTTAAAATATTTATCTATTTACAGTTCAGTTAACAAATCTAATTCCTTTAAAAACGCAATAACTAAATGAGGGCTAATATTGCTAAAAAGATCTTTCATAGTTTGTGAATTAAAATACTGATCCCTTGTGATGGAATTCTCAACACAGTCAAGCAAGACATGCTTGACTGTGATTCTTTCATCACAAGGGATGCCGAACGGAGGATCCTCACCTTTCAAAAGGTATTCATGAGTATATCTCGTATGGCCAATACGACATCACCACATAATGACCTCCTCAAATCTGGACTGACAACCAAAGTGGGTATAACCAATATAAGGTTTTATTGCATGTAATTTATTTACATCCACTTGGGTGTCCCACCTCTTTTGCATCAGATCTCGGATATACGATCTAATTGTAGCTTTATCATCAGAGTATGAAATAAGAAGTGGAGTCACAGATTTTTGAGTGCTGCCTTGGCAGCAAGATCGGCCATGGTGTTGCCAGAAATGCCTACATGGCTTGGTAACCAACAAAAGACGATGTCGCATTGGCCAGTAGCAAGATTATTATATAATTCAATTATTTCTATTTAAAGTGGATGTTTACATGGATGTTTTTCATTGCCTGGAGGCAAGAAAGAGAAACAGAATAGATTATATACTGTTTATGTCTAGGATGTCTTTCAATATATTTAAGAGACGTTAATATAGCGTTTGCTTCCACTGTGAAAATAGAACTATTATCCGGTAATCTGAAAGATATTGTTCTGGATCCAATGACAGTGGCACAAGCCACTGCGCCTTCATGCTTGGACCCATCTGTAAATAAAGATTTGTATGTATTATAGTTACTTTTTAATTGATTATATTCTTGTTTATATTGTAGTTCATTTGTTTCTGATTTTTTAAACCTCGTCAGTATTAGGTCAACTTCGGGTCTAACTAACTGCCAAGGTGGAGACGAAAGTAGACGGGAAGGAAATATATTGGCTAGCTCAATGCCACAAGGAGACAGAAAAGGTTTCACTCTAAGTCCCAGAGGCGGAACAAGAGGAGACTTTTTATTGTATAAGTCCTCATAAAGAGAATTAAAAACAGTTAAATGCAGGATTGTCCTCATTAGAATATAGTTTTGTTATATACTGTAAGGACAGTTTTATACGTCGTTGAGTAAGACATGGCTCATCGGCCTCGACATAAAGACTGTCAATAGGAGACCTTGATGGTGGATAGAATCAAGTATTTTGAGGTTGCTTTTACAGGCTCCACCATAAACGATGGAGCCGTAATGAAGTTTCGAACGGATGAGAGATCTGTATAAGTGGAGTAGGGTAGTTTGGTCTCATCCCCACTTTGAATTGGAAACAACTTTTAACAAATCAAGTGCCTTCAGGTATTTAGTTTTAAGGGATTTAATGTGGGGTAGAAAAGTTAGATGTGAGTCGAATATAAGACCCAAGAACTTGTCCTCCTTTACTACTTTGATGGGGGGTGTCATTTAAAAATAATTCTGGATCTTTATGCGGTTTATACTTTCTGCAGAAATGCAAGCAATTTGTTTTTGTTATAGAAAATTTAAACCCGTTTTCAAGTGACCATTTTTCAATTTTATTGAGACAAATTTGTAATTGCCTCTCTATTGTATGCGTATTTCTACCTCTACAAGAAACATTAAAATCATCCACAAATAGTGATCCATCTACTGAATCACTTAAAACCTTAGAAAGACTATTGATTTTAATTCTAAATAGAGTCACAGACAAAGTACTGCCTTGTGGAACACCCTGATCTTGATGAAAATAGTCTGAGAGGGTTGATCCCACACGTACTTGAAACAGTCTGTCATTTAAAAAATTAGATATAAACTGAGGCAAGCGACCTCTCAACCCAAAAGAATGTCAATCTTTTAAAATACCATTCTGCCAAATAGTATCATATGCTTTTTCGAGATCAAAAAAGATTGATATAAATGATTCCAAACGAACCAAGTGGTCAATTGTGCTTCGGTTTTTACGGAAACCACATTGTAAATCAGTAATCAGATTGTTGGTTTCCAAAAACCAAATTCAGTGATTATTTACCATTTGCTCCATGGTTTTGCTAACGCAGCTAGCTAAGGAAATAGGTCGGTATAGTGACGGATCTGTATGATCCCTCCCAGGCTTTGGAATAGAAACAACTATGGTTTTTCGCCACGAAGGGGGAAAGTGCTGTGTTATCCAAATATGGTAAACAATGCCAAGTAACGTTTCGGGACATGATTCAGGCAAGTGTTTTAAGAGTTGGTAATGGATATCATCAGGTCCTGTTGCAGTATCGTGAGCTTGTGATTGCACAGTCTGAAGTTCATGTAATGAAAATACCTCATTATAATCTTCACCATTATCAGATTTAACATTCACTGGTTTCTTCTCTTGGTGTGTTTCATAAGTCTGGAATTTTGGATGATAGTTTGAGGAGGACGAATGTTTAGCCAAAGTTTCACCCAACTTGTTTGCAATATCAAATTTTTCAGTTAGTATGTTATCATTTTTGAGATGCTGAATACTACTGGATTTGGAGCCCTTGCCTTTAATGTTTTGGATCATATTCCATACCCTTGACATAGGAGTACAGGAATTTAGTTTGGAAACGTAATTTTTCAAATTATGACGTTTAATGTGTTTAAACGTTCGTCGAGCTTTAGCGTAACTGATTTTTACATTATTTAAGTTATGAACAGTGGGATGAAGACGAAAATATTTTTCTGCTTTCTTCCTCTTTTTCAGAGCCTGTTTGCATTCATCATTAAACCATGGTTTACGGATGTGCGGATTTACAGAGGACTTAGGAATAGTTTCACCAGCTATATGTTTTAGTTTGTACGAGAACATTTTAACTGGATAAGGTACATCCATGAAAAGATCTGGTTTAAGTTTAAGGCAGGTGGCCTAATATAATGGCCAATTGGCCTTTGAAAAATTCCATCTTGTTACAGGCGGATCATCGGAAGGGTTAATTGCTGTAAGTACTGTTGGAAAATGGTCACTACCACAAAGATCATTATGGACTGACCATTCAAACTCATTATAAACGTTTGAATCAGTGAGTGACAGGTCTAAGGAAGAACATGTTCCCGTTGCAGGATGTAAATATGTGTCAGAGCCATCATCGAATATACATAAATTATTATCAGATATAAACTCTTCAAGAACTTTCCCTTTACTGTTGGTATCAGGACTTCCCCATAATGGGTTATGGCCATTGGGATCACCCATTATGATACAGGGTTTTGGTAATTGGTCATACAAATCTTGAAGATCATTCTGATGGAGAATGGAAGATGGGGAGATATACAAGGAACAAAGAGTAAGGGTTATATGTAAAGTAAGACGACCAGCAACAGCCTGAAGATTGGTTTTAAGAGGAACAGGGCTATGAATAATACCATGTCTCACCAATATGGAAGATCCACCAGTGTCTTTGTCACCATGGGGTGAAAAAGAATGATAAGAATGGTATCTACGCAATTCGAACTTATCATTTTGTTTCAAGTACGTTTCTTGAAAACTAAATGCTGATGGTTTACAATCCTGTGCTAGTGTTGTACTTCATTAAAACTGGTCCTAAGTCCACTGCAACTCCATTGGATTAAGGAGTTATTGTTCATTTAATAGCAGGAGGTAGTACTGGGGACCGACTTTTCCCCTTCCGAGGCGAACTGCTTCTATTTCGCACACGGGGATGAGGAGAGACGTCCATGTCTTCTAAAAGTTGAAACTTGTTATAGATTTGCACAGGATCACGTGATCCCTTTTGTACTCGATCAGATTTTTGTCTGTAATCTACTTTTTGACAAGGGCTTTTCACAACAGGAGATATTGTTTGTGATTCAGTCTGATGTTGGCAAGCTGATGTTGCATGGTGTTTATCAACAGTAGAAACAGATTAATCAATTTTCTACCCTCCTTATATATTAAAAGGCTTATCCTGTGCACTATTACGTTTTCGTGCCCGAATACGTTTGTAGCCAAATCTGGATTCTGTTTTTGCTACTTTTCTGAACTGAGAGATGGGGATGGGTTCCTCTACACCTTCCCCCTTGATCCAGTCATCTTTTGGATAACTGAAAGGCAGTTGGAATGTTTTTTAGTTGGAAACTTAGAGACTCTTACCGCTATCCTCCAACAATCATCACCTTCATTTTCAACGTTAACTATAGCCTGTTGATCCTTAAAATATTTAGGGACAGGTATAGACTTTCCACCTCTCAGCGGTACATAATTTGCTATATCCAGGTAAACCATGTTAATCTTATCAACAATCCAGCCAGACCCCCTATTAGTGTAACGTTCTAGTGTTTCCCGAATTTTTTCGAACGACCTGTCAATAGAAGAATCGATAGTATCCAATAGCATCGTAACCTCCTGATTACCTCTGAAGTAAACATTGATGTATTCAGTTACTCCACTCGCCTGTTGTTTCTCTAGTGCCATCTCTAACCTTAGTTGAAATTTAATACCTCTTAAATCTTTCAGTTCTTTGTTCACTTTATGAAATACCAATTGTTTTATATCTCTAACGTCTATATTTCTTTGAACTTCCATCTTCAAACCTCGAAAATATTTTCCTACAGCAAGCTCAGTAGGCGTGAATTGTAATTCATTAGGATGTTGTTCCTTTAGTAATTTGATGAGCTGAGGTTTCTTCATACAGGAATACCCTCACATTCCTCATTCACGAGCTTCCTTTATAGGTTCTTTCACAGTAGGTGTTTTTTTTATACCTTAAACGTAATAATCTAGTAACTCACGTGTTCTCATACGAGAATACCCTCGCACTCCACGTTCACTTGCTTGCTTTTTCAAATCATGCACTGGAATCATGTTGCACTGTTAATACTATATGTGGAACAACTGTCTAAATGTACATCGAGGAGGTGAAATCACAATGTTAATATCAAGATGGACCCAGTAAACAAAGATCATTCCTCTCCGTCTTGTGTAGTTCAGTCAGTTAAGGCACGGACTTGTGCAGTCCAGCTGTGCATTGTGAGTTCATATCCCGCAAGTTGTAGAAATGTTTTGTTGGCATCGTAGAGGTGCAAGTGAAACCAACGGCGTTCCTGAATGAACACAGTTGCTATACCATTGTTTACCTTGGATACCGCATGCATATATGAACGCGGCCGTAGATCTGTGTAAGAACGCCGTTGCTTGTTCACCTTGGATACTGCACTGATATATGAATGCGGTGGTGTTAGGTCTTGAATTAGTGGCTATAGGTAGTTGGGCCAGTGTTTCCCTCAAATTGAATATTAAAACACTGAAGTCATTTTATATATGCTCCTGAATTCTTGACCCATGAAGGTCGCGGGGTAGAATAGGCCTTCAGCAACCCATGCTTGCCATAAAAGGCCACTATGCTTCTCGTAAGAGGTGACTAACGGGATCGGGTGGCAAGGCTTGCTGACTTGGTTGGGACATGTCGTCGGGTCCCCAATTGCGCAGATCGAAGCTCATGTTGTTGATCACTGGATTGTCTCGATTATTTACAGACCGCCGCCATTAAGCTGGAATGTTGCTCATTGCGGCGTAAAACTAAATTCACTCACTCACTCACTCCTTAATTCTTCACATTTAAACATTTATGTTTTAACTAGTATACCATCACAACCCACATAAACAATTTTGTTACCGCTTGTGAATAAGCATCTTAAAATAATACTTTCCCCGATTTGTTAACGTTTGATTGGGAAAAAGCAGCATTAACATAACGTGAAGCAAGTTATGTAAACATTTATTTTAAAAAGAAAATACTTAAACTTAGATTCACAGATGAAATTCAAGCAAATAGAATTATGCCGAAAGCAGACAGACCTTACGGATCAACTATTTCCATAACCAAAACATATAAACTGACGGACAAAAGAAACGCTGGTTTCACAAACCTGGTTGCAAAACTGATTCAAACTCAAAAACATTGTTTACAGCAATATAGGAACATTCTTGCAAACCCAACCTTCGTGGCTGATAACATGTAATGAACGTGCAGCATGATTTTTGGGTGAAATCTGCGTTTTTGCATATAATTTCAAAAGTACTTTTACGAAAATTTCGTGCAAAGATCGGGTATAAATAATGACTAAAACTCTTCTCTGACATTCGACCGTTTACATTTGATGAACAAGAATGCCACATTTAACATCTGTACAGCGCGAGAGAGCGATAGGAATGCTGGAGATGGGTGCAACCCAGTCCAGGGTTGCGACAATCATGGGCTGTCATAAAACCACGATAGAGAGACTAGTGCAACGTGTTAGACAGACTGGTCAGACATCAGACAGACCACGGAGTGGAAGACCGCGGGTAACAACGCAAAATGAAGACCGCTATTTACGTCTGCTTCACCTTCGTAACAGATTCCTCACTGTTACGTCATCAGCAAGAGATGCACTACAACACCCCATCAGCAGGAAGACCGTGGCCCGACGTCTCCGCCATTATGGACTGAGGGCTTATCGACCATTCAGAGGAATGACCTTGACCCTGCAACATCGACGGAACCGATTGAGGTGGGCTCGAACTGTGCAACTCTGGCAAAGACGACAGTGGGACAGAGTGTTTTTTCGGATGAAAGCAGAATCAAACTCTTCAATGCTGACGGCCGTGTGCGCGTGTACAGACGTAGAGGGGAACGGACGTCACGTTGATGTGTTCAAGAGGTGCAACCCGATGGTGGCGACAGTGTGATGATATGGGGCGGTATTTGTGGTGACAGGAAGACTGATTTGGTTGTCATTAATGGTAATCTAAATGCTCAAGGATATATCAACCAGGTATTGAGACCAGTCGTGCTTCCCTTCATTCAGAATAATCCAAGAACTCTGTTTCAACAGGATAACGCCACTCCACACAGTGCACGTGTTACAAGGGACTTTCTGAACGCTAATAACATCCAGGTTCTTCCTTGGCCAGCCAGATCCCCCGACTTGAATCCGATAGAACATCTGTGGGATCATCTCGGGAGACGTCTTAAGCAACGTCAACAACGTCCTCATGACCGACAGACGTTAACGCAAGCCCTGCAAGAGGAGTGGCGTCAAATCACTCCAGCAACTGTCAGTAGACTGGTTACATCTGTTAGACGTCGTGTCAGGGCGTGCATTCGTGCTAGAGGTGGACACACTCCATACTGATGACATTTTCTTAATTTTGGGTGATTTCGGTGTGATCGACTTATGGACAATCCAACTGGTTGAACAAAATTCATTATAATGTCTTAAATATCCACCATATTTTTGTTAGAGCGTGTACACCTGTTGCCAGTTACCATCTCTTTGATATACAGTCATAATTGCTTACATATATTGTCTTACGTTTTCATTTCATAAGAAAAAATGTTGCCAGCGTTTCTTTTGTCCATCAGTTTACAATTAGGAGATAAACATCATGTGTTGGCCAATTTACGGGTGTTATTGAGTATCTGAAGCACCAGAATGCATTTGAAACCGACAGTATCATGATGTTTATCGACATTGTGAACCAAAAAGTAAACCAAAGGGTTTAACTGTCTGCACCCGTTTACATCGAGTTAATGAGAAATATTACTGTTTAAAGAAATCAGATCATTGAATTGGAATGTATAGACACATCCTGTATGTCCCTTGATAAACACAATGGTAAACATAGAAAATACACCAAAACAATAACAGTAGTCACAGTAGTTATAAAAGAAAAACCTTAAAGCCACACTGGACACGGCATGTCCTTGACTAGATATATAAAAAAAACCCAACAAATCGCACTTCGAGCATTCCTCCCACATGGATCTGACATCCAGTGATATAAAAGGACTCTAGACTTTCATAAATACAGTAACATTCACGGTTGTGGCTGATCCATAATCCTTCATTATCCACAATCCAATGGAATTTTTGTGATAACACGACATTTATTCTCTCTATACATGGGAGAAGAGTCCGTAAAAAACACCGTGATGGACGGACTGAGATCTGATCTAAAACTGCAGTGAATCGCATGTGCTCTCTCTCAAGGGAACTCACACCTCATGGTAAACACAGACGAACTTTCCTAAATCGGTTTTAATGCCGTTAGAGCAGCGTTGAAGCAGGCTCTATGCATGTCTTACTGACTGACTGAGTGAGTAGTTTTACACCACCCTTAGCAGTATTGCAGCTATATTGAGGTGGTCTGTAAATAATCGAGTCTGGAGCAGACAATCCAGCGATCAACAGCATGAGCATCGATCTGTATAATTTGGGAATGATGACATGTGTCAACCAAGTCAGTGAGCCTGACCACCCGATCCTGTTAGTTGCCTCTTACGACAAGCATAGTCGCCTTTTTACGGCAAGCATGGGTTACTGAAGGTCTTTTATACCGCAGACCTTCAAGGATCCTATACGTGACTAAAGCGCAATGGAAAATCTTACAGCGTTTAACCGTCATGCGTCACAAACTTGAACTGGAGCAACACCTCTATACTTGCTTACCACGACTATGTGTATTCAGATACAGGATTGCAAACTACAAATTCGTGTTTCTGTTTTTGTTTGTGTTATTTATGCCACAAATATGCTATTCGAAAACACATATCAAATACACAGTCATAGTTAAATGTCAATCACGTGAAGGAAGAAACATATGAAGGAAGGAATGACAGAACATATATTTACCTTTTTGTAATTTTATTGTAGTGAAGACATAGGTGATGCTATCAGTTAGTGATAAACATACAAATATAGAGGCTGTAGAATCATGTTTCATTGCTCTGGGGTTGTTTTTGCGTTTTTAAGAAATGTATATGTCCTTTCAAATGTTTCTACCTGCGAAAGACACCTTTGACTTAACGCACAAAACTTTCAATGAAAAAAAGACAAAATACTATTGGAATTCTTTTCAAAGAACAGAAATGTACAACGCTTATGGGACGGATAAGTATTGGAGATTTTGTAATAATCTGCACAGGTTGTTGCACTGCTAAAACCGATACTTACATTGATCAAGGGATCAGAATCGATAAACATAAAAAAAAATACATCTACTGTTAATGTAAAGGGAAAGGGTCTGTCTTAATGACAAGTCATCGTCTATGACATTCACATTCGTTAGTTACACTGGTACTTGACAGTGATATTGTCTAACACATTCGTTACTAATGCCAACATGCCCTTGGGAATACAACCTCCTGCAAATCCACCACATTTCAGATGAATAACAGCTTCCTCAGCACGTCTAGTCAGAGTCTCTATAGCTGGTTTGTAGCCTACAGTTACCCACTGTTGGTCTTTTGACACGATCCATCCTGTTCCTCGCAGATCGATGATGAATTCCCCTTTCGTTCCACAAGGCCTGACCTTCAAATCTTCGTTGCTACCATAGCAATCTTTCGCGTGTCCGTACTTAGGAGGTGTTTGTGAAATGTTTGCATACGTGGTGTCATCAACTGACACGTACATCGTGACTGGATCAACTCTAATTTTCGAGTACCATACTTCACCTTGACGGCCTTCACAAGTCTGATACAAATATGTTTCCCCCTTGCAATGCCGGTTAGTCTTACTGGGGTAAATACCATAATTTTCATGGTGAAGTGTCAGGAATTCTTCAGGATTCCCGCTTGTCATATTGTGACAGTAGATGCGAATTGGATAGAAATCGAAGTTAGGCAACCTAATCCAGTATTCCCCATCAGCACTGGACGGCCCACACTGCTTCACCTCAAGACAGGATGATGGTACAGCTAAACGGCAACCTGTGTAGGACCAATTTCCACTCACCCCACATGACGCAATGGCTTCTGGGTGGAAATCGGTTTCACACATATACTTCACAACAGTTCCTATAGGAAGCTCCCGAGCCGATACTGTGGTATTCAGAACTGCATGGGGAACGGCAGGCAGATCCGTCGTTAAACAACCAGACACCTTACAAACTGGAGCGTCTCCATCAGGAATGCAAATGGTATTGAGAGGACACAGATGGTTGGAACACATAGCAGACAGTCGTTGTGGCCAGTGTTGAATGTCCGAGAAGAGACAGCTTGAACAACTTCCAATGTTTGCGTCTGTGCTGTCAGACGACTTATAGTTGAGATCACATTGTTGTGTATTTGGATCATAGTTAAATGACATACAGTACTTTTTACCAAGACAGTAGCGTGAACAGATCGTCAGTCCACTGGCATTTGTTGACAGGATTTCAGCATTTAACATTTTTATTCCCTTTTCCACAAATTGTACACTGTCAGTGCATATTTTCTCTGCTGTTTGGGGAAAGTCCAAAAGCAAAAATCCATGTAATACAAGACGACACAAGACCCAAACCCGACTGGTGATATGATACCACATGGCTAGCCTGAAACGCGAATAGCAAACAGACAAACAGTCGCTTATATGTTCTTTTAAATACCTGATGTCTCTTCATGCGTAAGCAAATGTCAGAAGCACGCCTTACATCCCACAGGAAATGCTTGACAAATAACTACGCAGTCAATACAATTCAGAACAGCCTAACGGAACTATAAATGTATATACTGCTACACTTTTTCTGCGAAGCGTTATTGCATTTAAGCTAATGGCACCAGAGAAGACACTAAAACCTATCAGTCCTTAGGATTCCGCCTTTCAACTTGAGGAATTTCTCCAAGCTTGGCTGTCTAGATAGCTGATGGGTCTGTGATGTACACTCTACGTCCAGGATCTCAAAATAGTTCTAGAGGATTTCAGTCGTCTGAGGGCCAATGACTAGTTGTCTGCTTGGGGTTCTAGGTTTCCACTGTCCGCATCAAACCCGTGCTGCTGGGTTTCACCAAATGGTTAATTAAAAAATCTCTATCACAAACTCAATTTACTCAACCCGCTATACTTATTCTTGCTATGATGGTTGGTTGTAAGAAACAATATTTGTGTGTTTATAATGAAGTGTTAGAATTCCATGCTTCATGATGTATCATGTAAGGTGTTCAATTCATGCGGAGATGTTTGGCGCACAAAACATATTTACAAGTTTATGCCCAGAATGGTGCAACAACGAAGTCGATAAGGATATATTAGCTATTTCAGATATCGAGAATGGGATAAAATTGGCGACCATTGTGATTTAAGGCATGTGTAGGCAGTGTACATCAATAAGCATTATTTCATCAATACACTATGTAATACGTTTCAGTTTGCTACCACTTGTGCATATTATGTAAAAGATAGCATTACGTAAACGATATATGTAGTACAAAACTATGTGTTGTAAAATACTATTATAATGTTTTTGTACGCGAGCCTAAGGCAATTTCACGAAATAAATTGATTGATTGTGATAAAATTGGCGACTAATTGGTAACTAATGGAAAAAACCCAGGGATGAAAAGTCAAAGGCAAGTAGCTAACTCCATTTTTGTCAAACAAAACTGCTCCCAACGATACCTGAAAACAGATATCTGTTCGATGAGCCAGTCAGGCTAATTAGTCTAAACACCAAAGGAGAAAAACAGTCGTCACACAAGTCAGAAGCAGTTAATTGTCAGGACATTTGCGAATTTCTCACAGGATAGAGTCTTTGCGTGGCGTGTAGAAGTCGTAATTTACTCCTTCATTCACCTGATGAAAAAGCAGTTGACATCCATAAAATTCTTGCCTTCAGTCACAAGATGATTAAAATGACAATACACTTTCGGCACGCGGGGAACACACATGCTTCAGTAATTCTTTAACAGCCCACAGAAGTAAGGGTCATGACCGAGTACAAGATGCAAGTAAGACAACGTCAACGTATTAATCAGATATACAGGCATTTAATTAGACAGAGACTGATGACGTGTACTCTGATTCCATAATCATTATGTGATTTTTATGCACTTGAACGAACTGTGATATCTGTAATTATTTTTTTGTGACCCACAGTTTGTTGTAAATGAAAGTGCTGTGACTTTTCAGTCAAATTATTTCTGTTCGTACAAATTCATTTTCATAAATCTCTGTTTTTACTTTTGGTCAAGAGACATCAATGATAAGGTCCTATTGCCCCGTAGTTTATAATTAACCGTAGAAACTTAATGCAGCTTGGATAATGTCCATGGAGGCGTTATACTCAACCCACATATCTAATAGCATGTAATTGTAAATAAAGCCAGTGTGGGGAACGTTACAACCAAATGCTTGCGATCGTTTATCAAAGGCGCTCAGAGACTAAATAAAGTATTAAGGGTCAGTGATGAACGTACCCGTGACTAGGGTAGGGTAAATTTAATAAGTTCAGAGCCTCATTGAGGAGGCTGCGGTAATGTGACCGGAAGTGCGACGTCATCAGGATAATTAAAATGCACAATAACTCATTAATATGCACGTATATATGCATGATGTCATGGATCAACAAGGTGAGGTCACCAATGATTAACCTTATGCACTTATGCAATTAAGGGTCAGTGCCTTCAGTAATGGAAAACAATGTATAGTAAGTAGCGTAGTGACATTCCCATATATGGCAACAGTACACGCGATTAAAACCTGGTGTCAAAAAACGCGCGCGCTAAGTGCTGATTGGTCCGTTTCTACACATGGTCGGTCGTAGAACCATCTGTGTGCACAGCTGGATGCGATTAATGAGCTCTCGTATAACTGATAGGCATGATTTGCTTGATGCCATAGGTCATCAATGATGAAACACAATGACTTAATTAGGTGCAGTGAAGGTAGTCACTGTATGATTGTTAATTAAATCAAAACGAGACATAGTAAGCATATCCATATATGGGCATTTCTGCTAGCGACTATAGGGCGGCAGTGTTTTTAATGAATGGCATGCCTGGAGTCTTCAGTGTGGAGAGGGGAAAGGAGTTCACTGGTCAGAAAGGTCAAAGGGCATTCTGTAATCACGTTGCACCTGTGCAATTCTTTAACGGAGTGCTGGTTGCTGCCACCTCTCTCATTTGTACTCAGAATTACAAGTTTGGATGTGACATTTTATTCTGATAAAACTTTAAAAACCATCCTGAGAGCAAATGGGATTGGTGGCAATAACCAGAATGACTCCAATTCCAGAGGATGTATATACAAAATTTCCTGTGATTGTGGAAGCAGCCACATTGGACAAACTTGCTGACCTTTCAACATTAGACTAAAAGAACACAAAACTTCAGATGAAAAATGTGACCTTAAATCTGCACTCTCAGGACACATTGTTAAAAATAAAAATCACTCTATCAACTGGCAACACTCTAAAATCTTGGTGTCCAACGTCAATTCTTCGTTGTAACATTAGTACCGGAGATCAACAGAGATCTAGGGGTTTACCTCCCTAGTGCCTGGTGCATCACCAAAAAAGCGCAGTAAAGAGACCGACAAGGGCACTAATGGATGAAAAATAATTTCTATGTACTGTTAATAGTATTACTTTACATGCTATACATACAATACATTTATCAAAAAATCTTTGTACATGCCCAAACTTACAATTAGGTATAATAAGGATCTGTCATTTCTAATCTAAACAAATACCACTACCATATATACAGAATAAGATGTATTCATTCTATGAGTCTTGTTAGTTGTAACCATTCACTACTAATTCTATTATGTTGCCATAGCATTCCTGTTAGCTACTGGTATCATGTTGTCAAAGCATTGTGACGTCATAAGCATTGTGAGGTCATGGGCAGAGTTAACAGTTAAGCCTTACTGTTCTGTTCAGCTCAACCTGATGAGGGGGCTGGGATAAGCCCAGAAACGTCGTGAAAATAAAGTCAAGAAGTTGCTATCCATTAAAATTGTCCTGTATATTCCATGAGTCACACGCAATGGAAAAAAGTCAGCTGTTTTGCACTGTCCTGTTTCAACCGTTATTGACAACAACAAAAAACTAAAAACCAAAAAACCAAATGACATTCCATAGCCTGTGAATCGGAGTAGGTTCACAAATTTCCGACACGTGGTGAAACATAATGCTGCATTAAAATATGTGTTAAAATGAGATCCGTCATTACACCCCAAGGCACAGTTTGCAGTAGTACGTTTTCCATATATGGTGATATGCTACTACGCGAGGCTGAGAGCGGTCAGATGTGATCTGAATTGAACAAGAATAACATTGAGTACATTCGATGTTTAATTCACCACGTTTCTCACGATGTCGGTATGTGATATATCTTGGAGAGTGAGTGAGTGAGTGTGTGTGTTTTCGTGCTGAAAGAGTAAGACACTTTAGGACGACCCCTCCCTTGACATGTAGTCGAGAGTGAGCAATGTGGGAATGGCTCATTGTTTATTGTTGAAAAGGGGTGGGTGGGGTGGGTGGGAGGGGGGGAGAGGGCGGTCGAGAGCAGCATGGAGATGTGTTACGACATCCTTTTCATGTCGAGGCTGTGAGAAAACGTTGAAAAAGCTTGTCATTTCCTCGGGTTTTTTTTCCAAATAACTTCATTGAGTTACAGGCATTATATGTAAGTATTTTGGATAGAAATATATCGAACTGGTTTCTTAATTACTTTGAGCGAAAAACAAGAAAGATGTTACTATGCATACAACAAGAACCTTCCAATAACATTTATTAGTAATTCGATGGTTGATAACAAACAGATGTTTGACACCATGCAGTGGTAAAGTAATAAAGCTACAAACCACGGGTCATGTTTTCATAACAATGGAAGACACGGTAGAAGCACAACCCACCCAGAGGGCTAGGTCTGTAGAGCCCGGGAGACTATTTGTCAGAAGAGTAGCAAAGACGGAAGCTTTTTTTCTCAAATCTTTATTATCTATATGATTACTTGCATTAACTTGTCTTTGGATGAAGGAAATTCAAACGTATGAACAGCATTGTTGAGTAGCAGTTTGGGGTATCTACTTCCTAACCCTAACATCAAGTCGTGTTCGTCACCACCCGAGTAAAATGAAAAAAAATCAGCTCAACCGGATAAGTTCTCTGACGTCACCCATTGTATCAACATGGATGTGTCCTTGACTTCGTGACCGCATGAACTACACTTTTCTGTCTTGACGCACAAGGGAAAACGGTATAAAAGGCTCAAAATTCTCAAAATGCTATATTTGCGCGATCTCTTACATATCGTACACTTTTTGGAAGTTACTAACTCCAACAAATATGTCCGAGTCCCTCAAGCGTTCTTCGAAACTTGCTGATAAGACCGCAACACAAAACGCTTCAAGCCCATGGTCACCAGTGTTTCAAGAGACGAACTGATGAAGAAACTTTGACGCAGATGGAATCATGCATCAAAATACAACTACAGTTCCAATTGAGACCGATGAATGGCTCACTAACACAAAATCTAATAATTGCAACAAAACCAAATTTTGCACAGCGTCATGAAATCGACAGACCAACTCTGATGATGTGTCTCATAATTTGGGACACCCGAATTAAAAAGTTGTTTAACAAACGATCGTCATTTTCTAAGACGTCACCAAGTCTTCTTAATAAAACCTCTTTTTAATAAATAAAGTTGTGATAGAAGCTAGGTGTCTTACAACAGACAGGCGCACAGAATGCAGAAAAAACCAAGATGTCTTTTTCCCCAATTCAGCTGAGAATTGGGATCTTGATTTATGGGATATATCTACTGACCCATCGGCAACATCTCCAGGAGTTTGTTTCACCGATCATGAAAACCGGGAAGCTGAACTTGTCCCGATGCAGCCATCAAAGTCAGTTACAACATCACGTGCACCAGCAACACCAAAGGCATCACCAAAGACATCACCGTAGAAGTCGCCAAAGGCATCAGCAATGGTCAACCGTCCTAAATGGCAATGCCGACGTTGTCAAGGTGGTTTGCCGGTATGCTTTCATGGACCAAGACAGTATGATGGCACCTTTGAATGTAAGACGGTGTTAAAGACATTTTTGAGTAGTCTGATGCACAACGGCAAGTGTCAAGTCAGAAAAAATGTTGATCTTCAGATGTTGTGAGTGGACATGATAATGTGTCAGAACTTACCATATTGAGCATTGGTGCACAGGGACCTTATAATAGGCGCTTCAAATTGTGGTAAATGTTTATAACAGCCGCATATGTGATTCTTAGTATGACATTATCCACTACTGAAATATGCATTGGTGTAATCCAGTGAAGACATTCACAAAAAACAGTGACAACATGGTCGGGTTACTAAGACATTCAAACTGAATGGAGGGATAAAGGGTGGACATTATCGTGTAGATAAACTCGTTTGCAAGAGCTTTGGGTATGATATTGTTCACTAGTGGAATAAAATCTCAATACATAAATGATCTGAGTTGCGTTTTACATTAGTGGGTGTTTTCTTGAAAAAAAAAGAAACCAAACTTTGCAACAGGTTAGAGATACTCCCTGTCAGATGGAAATTTGACATGGTTTGTCCATACATCATAGTTAATAAGAGGTAATATTATGCCAGTAATAGCGAATGAATTGTACCGCTTAACTCCCCGCTAAACAGTTTGGAATTTGATATAGTCGCACAGCATTCATTCATTTATTCACACATGAAAGGGAACACGTTAAAGCACCGTCCCCTGACTTGTACTGAGTGTGAGAGATTAGGTTGAAGATTATAGTAACATTGTATTTGTAGAATAAACCAATACAAATACACAAACTTATGATACTTATGAATCAATGCAGGTCTTGATATTTTCGCTTGAAAGCCTCAGTCGTCAAGGTAGATTCGCCCTGTATGAGTTTGACAATAGCATCTTTGACTTCATTGATACTCAAACAAGTGCTGTTGGTGCTATTGAGGTTCTGGCTGGTGACAGTGCGATTCCTATGATCCAGACAAAACAATGTTTTGTTCACTGTCATGGTGAGGTTACCGCAATAATTTGACTGAAATGAAAAGCTGCTGTACAGCTCAGTTTCATCCAGAAAATAGGTAAAAACTTTTTCGGAGTTGATTTGACGTTGAAGGAGCTAGGTCTAACAAAAGAACCATGTGTGTATTCCACCCAACACCAAATTTAAAGACTGTCTTTGTAAATCAAAATAACCCCCATTTTCAACAATTACATCGTCTGACAAACGTTGACGTGCATGTCCCTTCATTTTATACCCCACCCCTCTGAGCACTGAATGTAATCTTGTTTTGCTTTTTTGTAGGATTCAAAGTAGGGACAACTAAAAAAAAATCCTCGACTCAATTCAGCCTTTATTACTTTGTGAACACTTCTTGGTGTTCAGTTTTATTGACCATGACAATTGCTTGAATGTCCTTCAAATACTTGCATAACGGCTTATTAGACGTTGGACAGATGTACACTGGTGTCCTAGCTGAATAGGTGCAAGCTTAAACAATAAGAAACACAATAATAAGTAACTTGTAAACACTGCATCATTTTACAATAAAAAAGTATATTAGACCCTTCTCCGGATTTAACATCGAAAATTACTTGTGCACTTAATCTTAGAAATGCTCACAAAATATTTACTGACATTACTTACATTGTAGGTAGGTTATATTAACAAGATTATAACCATACTTACAAATTTATATGCACCCATAAAAACCACATAAACCTGAAAATTCGTCTTGCACAACACATATGTGACTAACAGTAGCCATGGCACTAGATGACCGTACCAAAATACCTAAAACAATTTATCTACAGAGGACAATACAATATAAAAATGGGCTATTGATTGCTAACAGCCGAAGGAAGATCACCATACTAGGGACCATAGGGACTTACAGTACTGCACAATTGGGAACCGATAACATGTGTCAACCAAGTCAGCGAGCCTGACAACCCGATCCCGTTAGTCAACTCTTACGACAAGCATTGTCGGATTTTATGAGTTGCTGAAGGCCTATGCTATCTCGGGTCCTTCACGGGTCACACACACCATGTGAATGTAAGGACCATGAGGAGTCAACCTGTTCACCCATCGGGTCATCACTCTGTATCCAACGATGTACGCCAAGCACACACTTGAAATAGGAAACCTTGTCCGATCGGCCCGTGTATAAAAAGCCTGTTTCAGCCATGGCTTTGGCTGATTGTTTCATTTGAAGAGGCTAGTTGCTAAAGGAGTTGAGTCTAACGCTAAATTTGTGTCGTTCATTCGCCTCCGTGAGTTATGGCTAGTAGAATGCTTGACGTAGAAATGACGACGGCTCGTACAATGTCCAGTTATGACTGCGTCAAAATCATCCACAAGCTGCAAAGGTTGTACCGCTTAACTCCCCGCTAAACAGTTTGGAATTTGATATAGTCGCACAGCATTCATTCATTTATTCACACATGAAAGGGAACACGTTAAAGCACCGTCCCCTGACTTGTACTGAGTGTGAGAGATTAGGTTGAAGATTATAGTAACATTGTATTTGTAGAATAAACCAATACAAATACACAAACTTATGATACTTATGAATCAATGCAGGTCTTGATATTTTCGCTTGAAAGCCTCAGTCGTCAAGGTAGATTCGCCCTGTATGAGTTTGACAATAGCATCTTTGACTTCATTGATACTCAAACAAGTGCTGTTGGTGCTATTGAGGTTCTGGCTGGTGACAGTGCGATTCCTATGATCCAGACAAAACAATGTTTTGTTCACTGTCATGGTGAGGTTACCGCAATAATTTGACTGAAATGAAAAGCTGCTGTACAGCTCAGTTTCATCCAGAAAATAGGTAAAAACTTTTTCGGAGTTGATTTGACGTTGAAGGAGCTAGGTCTAACAAAAGAACCATGTGTGTATTCCACCCAACACCAAATTTAAAGACTGTCTTTGTAAATCAAAATAACCCCCATTTTCAACAATTACATCGTCTGACAAACGTTGACGTGCATGTCCCTTCATTTTATACCCCACCCCTCTGAGCACTGAATGTAATCTTGTTTTGCTTTTTTGTAGGATTCAAAGTAGGGACAACTAAAAAAAAATCCTCGACTCAATTCAGCCTTTATTACTTTGTGAACACTTCTTGGTGTTCAGTTTTATTGACCATGACAATTGCTTGAATGTCCTTCAAATACTTGCATAACGGCTTATTAGACGTTGGACAGATGTACACTGGTGTCCTAGCTGAATAGGTGCAAGCTTAAACAATAAGAAACACAATAATAAGTAACTTGTAAACACTGCATCATTTTACAATAAAAAAGTATATTAGACCCTTCTCCGGATTTAACATCGAAAATTACTTGTGCACTTAATCTTAGAAATGCTCACAAAATATTTACTGACATTACTTACATTGTAGGTAGGTTATATTAACAAGATTATAACCATACTTACAAATTTATATGCACCCATAAAAACCACATAAACCTGAAAATTCGTCTTGCACAACACATATGTGACTAACAGTAGCCATGGCACTAGATGACCGTACCAAAATACCTAAAACAATTTATCTACAGAGGACAATACAATATAAAAATGGGCTATTGATTGCTAACAGCCGAAGGAAGATCACCATACTAGGGACCATAGGGACTTACAGTACTGCACAATTGGGAACCGATAACATGTGTCAACCAAGTCAGCGAGCCTGACAACCCGATCCCGTTAGTCAACTCTTACGACAAGCATTGTCGGATTTTATGAGTTGCTGAAGGCCTATGCTATCTCGGGTCCTTCACGGGTCACACACACCATGTGAATGTAAGGACCATGAGGAGTCAACCTGTTCACCCATCGGGTCATCACTCTGTATCCAACGATGTACGCCAAGCACACACTTGAAATAGGAAACCTTGTCCGATCGGCCCGTGTATAAAAAGCCTGTTTCAGCCATGGCTTTGGCTGATTGTTTCATTTGAAGAGGCTAGTTGCTAAAGGAGTTGAGTCTAACGCTAAATTTGTGTCGTTCATTCGCCTCCGTGAGTTATGGCTAGTAGAATGCTTGACGTAGAAATGACGACGGCTCGTACAATGTCCAGTTATGACTGCGTCAAAATCATCCACAAGCTGCAAAGGTTGTACCGCTTAACTCCCCGCTAAACAGTTTGGAATTTGATATAGTCGCACAGCATTCATTCATTTATTCACACATGAAAGGGAACACGTTAAAGCACCGTCCCCTGACTTGTACTGAGTGTGAGAGATTAGGTTGAAGATTATAGTAACATTGTATTTGTAGAATAAACCAATACAAATACACAAACTTATGATACTTATGAATCAATGCAGGTCTTGATATTTTCGCTTGAAAGCCTCAGTCGTCAAGGTAGATTCGCCCTGTATGAGTTTGACAATAGCATCTTTGACTTCATTGATACTCAAACAAGTGCTGTTGGTGCTATTGAGGTTCTGGCTGGTGACAGTGCGATTCCTATGATCCAGACAAAACAATGTTTTGTTCACTGTCATGGTGAGGTTACCGCAATAATTTGACTGAAATGAAAAGCTGCTGTACAGCTCAGTTTCATCCAGAAAATAGGTAAAAACTTTTTCGGAGTTGATTTGACGTTGAAGGAGCTAGGTCTAACAAAAGAACCATGTGTGTATTCCACCCAACACCAAATTTAAAGACTGTCTTTGTAAATCAAAATAACCCCCATTTTCAACAATTACATCGTCTGACAAACGTTGACGTGCATGTCCCTTCATTTTATACCCCACCCCTCTGAGCACTGAATGTAATCTTGTTTTGCTTTTTTGTAGGATTCAAAGTAGGGACAACTAAAAAAAAATCCTCGACTCAATTCAGCCTTTATTACTTTGTGAACACTTCTTGGTGTTCAGTTTTATTGACCATGACAATTGCTTGAATGTCCTTCAAATACTTGCATAACGGCTTATTAGACGTTGGACAGATGTACACTGGTGTCCTAGCTGAATAGGTGCAAGCTTAAACAATAAGAAACACAATAATAAGTAACTTGTAAACACTGCATCATTTTACAATAAAAAAGTATATTAGACCCTTCTCCGGATTTAACATCGAAAATTACTTGTGCACTTAATCTTAGAAATGCTCACAAAATATTTACTGACATTACTTACATTGTAGGTAGGTTATATTAACAAGATTATAACCATACTTACAAATTTATATGCACCCATAAAAACCACATAAACCTGAAAATTCGTCTTGCACAACACATATGTGACTAACAGTAGCCATGGCACTAGATGACCGTACCAAAATACCTAAAACAATTTATCTACAGAGGACAATACAATATAAAAATGGGCTATTGATTGCTAACAGCCGAAGGAAGATCACCATACTAGGGACCATAGGGACTTACAGTACTGCACAATTGGGAACCGATAACATGTGTCAACCAAGTCAGCGAGCCTGACAACCCGATCCCGTTAGTCAACTCTTACGACAAGCATTGTCGGATTTTATGAGTTGCTGAAGGCCTATGCTATCTCGGGTCCTTCACGGGTCACACACACCATGTGAATGTAAGGACCATGAGGAGTCAACCTGTTCACCCATCGGGTCATCACTCTGTATCCAACGATGTACGCCAAGCACACACTTGAAATAGGAAACCTTGTCCGATCGGCCCGTGTATAAAAAGCCTGTTTCAGCCATGGCTTTGGCTGATTGTTTCATTTGAAGAGGCTAGTTGCTAAAGGAGTTGAGTCTAACGCTAAATTTGTGTCGTTCATTCGCCTCCGTGAGTTATGGCTAGTAGAATGCTTGACGTAGAAATGACGACGGCTCGTACAATGTCCAGTTATGACTGCGTCAAAATCATCCACAAGCTGCAAAGGTTGTACCGCTTAACTCCCCGCTAAACAGTTTGGAATTTGATATAGTCGCACAGCATTCATTCATTTATTCACACATGAAAGGGAACACGTTAAAGCACCGTCCCCTGACTTGTACTGAGTGTGAGAGATTAGGTTGAAGATTATAGTAACATTGTATTTGTAGAATAAACCAATACAAATACACAAACTTATGATACTTATGAATCAATGCAGGTCTTGATATTTTCGCTTGAAAGCCTCAGTCGTCAAGGTAGATTCGCCCTGTATGAGTTTGACAATAGCATCTTTGACTTCATTGATACTCAAACAAGTGCTGTTGGTGCTATTGAGGTTCTGGCTGGTGACAGTGCGATTCCTATGATCCAGACAAAACAATGTTTTGTTCACTGTCATGGTGAGGTTACCGCAATAATTTGACTGAAATGAAAAGCTGCTGTACAGCTCAGTTTCATCCAGAAAATAGGTAAAAACTTTTTCGGAGTTGATTTGACGTTGAAGGAGCTAGGTCTAACAAAAGAACCATGTGTGTATTCCACCCAACACCAAATTTAAAGACTGTCTTTGTAAATCAAAATAACCCCCATTTTCAACAATTACATCGTCTGACAAACGTTGACGTGCATGTCCCTTCATTTTATACCCCACCCCTCTGAGCACTGAATGTAATCTTGTTTTGCTTTTTTGTAGGATTCAAAGTAGGGACAACTAAAAAAAAATCCTCGACTCAATTCAGCCTTTATTACTTTGTGAACACTTCTTGGTGTTCAGTTTTATTGACCATGACAATTGCTTGAATGTCCTTCAAATACTTGCATAACGGCTTATTAGACGTTGGACAGATGTACACTGGTGTCCTAGCTGAATAGGTGCAAGCTTAAACAATAAGAAACACAATAATAAGTAACTTGTAAACACTGCATCATTTTACAATAAAAAAGTATATTAGACCCTTCTCCGGATTTAACATCGAAAATTACTTGTGCACTTAATCTTAGAAATGCTCACAAAATATTTACTGACATTACTTACATTGTAGGTAGGTTATATTAACAAGATTATAACCATACTTACAAATTTATATGCACCCATAAAAACCACATAAACCTGAAAATTCGTCTTGCACAACACATATGTGACTAACAGTAGCCATGGCACTAGATGACCGTACCAAAATACCTAAAACAATTTATCTACAGAGGACAATACAATATAAAAATGGGCTATTGATTGCTAACAGCCGAAGGAAGATCACCATACTAGGGACCATAGGGACTTACAGTACTGCACAATTGGGAACCGATAACATGTGTCAACCAAGTCAGCGAGCCTGACAACCCGATCCCGTTAGTCAACTCTTACGACAAGCATTGTCGGATTTTATGAGTTGCTGAAGGCCTATGCTATCTCGGGTCCTTCACGGGTCACACACACCATGTGAATGTAAGGACCATGAGGAGTCAACCTGTTCACCCATCGGGTCATCACTCTGTATCCAACGATGTACGCCAAGCACACACTTGAAATAGGAAACCTTGTCCGATCGGCCCGTGTATAAAAAGCCTGTTTCAGCCATGGCTTTGGCTGATTGTTTCATTTGAAGAGGCTAGTTGCTAAAGGAGTTGAGTCTAACGCTAAATTTGTGTCGTTCATTCGCCTCCGTGAGTTATGGCTAGTAGAATGCTTGACGTAGAAATGACGACGGCTCGTACAATGTCCAGTTATGACTGCGTCAAAATCATCCACAAGCTGCAAAGGTACCTTGACTTGGGTCAATTGCGACTCTCCACAGCTTTTGTCCCCTGGTATGTCATCTCAGACTGAGGAATCACTTCCTAGTACATCAAAGTCTTCTTCTGATCACAAATCATCATCATCATCTCAGTGACACTCAAAGTCTCAATCGACAACTGATATTCAGCTAACTGTTAAAAGTAAGCCTAAGCCTAATGCTTCAAAACAACAAAGTGACAGAGCTCCTAAAGGGTCACAAAATAAAATTCAGTTGTTCAATAAATATAGGTCTCTCGAGGACATACGTTTCTGAAAACGTCCATTCTAGGGCACATGGATTGTCGCCCTCCAAAAGAGTGCGGGGTACACAGCTGTTTATATCTGGCCCAGGCAGGCTCTTTAGTCTGCCTTCTGCTGAGAGCGAGGAGAGTAATCAGTCATGGCTTGCGCATGCGTGTACTAACTGTTGCTATGGCTGGCATCATCATTTACAGATGGCGGCCATGTTAGCAACCCTTTCCATCTGAAGCTTAACTCACACTATTTCTCCACTCTAACATTGTTTGTATTAACATAATTGGTGTTATCTTAACACTTTACTTTTTGGCAAACCATAAATGAAGATTAATGACTGTCTGTAGAAATCTTGACAAGGGAGGTCACAGTAAACAAACCCAGTCTGGAATGCTGTAAAACTGAAAAGTATGTTTAGTTGAAGTGTCACAATTATCTTATCTGGGTTTTCTACAGGAAACTGTTTACGCTGTCGTAAAGCCTCAATTACCATCTTTCAGATGAAATTAACACAGTTTATTCAAGCAGGGTTTGTTTTCACATGAATCTATCGCAAACATAGGTTTCATTCATACAGTGTGGCAGACAGAGTACGCTGGTTGTTGAACATTCTAGTAGCACTTCCGAGAAGGTTTGAAGCTGCATTTTGTGTATTCTATATGGAGCAAGTTTAAGTGTTATTTTCGTTGGAATTTGTACTCAAAATGGAAAGAATATGTGAAAATCACTTTTAAAAAACTGGAATTACTGTGCCGAAAATGTGCTATTAACTGCAGTGGATGGATTTATCAGTTTCAAAACAGTGAGTCCAAATTCCTTATAATTTTGAGGCCAAATACCCTGCTTGAATATGACTGCATGACTGTATTGGTAGAATTAGATAACACACTCAATGTGCATATATACTGAATTGCAGGAAAATCTCTACAAAGACCTCTTAAAGTGATTTGAAAATGAACAGATTCTTCTTATTATAATGTTTTGAAAATGTACGGAATGTCAGCTTTCTGCCTGAATAAATCCAATACATACATACATTTCTTAAACAATAGTAGATAGCAGTGATGTATGTGACAACCTTGACCAAATTCCATTGTATATTAGTGCCTAAAGGGAATACCCGCAACACACGTGCAGGTTTTATATAGCATGTGCGGTCTAGATCAGGGCTCAGGAATGTACAGTTCAACCGCACTGCCTTGTCTCTCTCTGCCTTCCTGACTCAGCCAGCCACGCTGTGTGTATCAACTAAGATGCCTGGTCCTAAACAGCTGTGGGTAGATCCCCAATAAATCCCCCCAAAAGATTTATTCCAATAATATTGTACAGTAGAACTGCAGAGGATAAAGGACTAATTTACATAATTTACAGCTATTAGTCCAAGATTTTACACCTTCAGCGTTATGTGTCCCAGAGACATATTTAAAGCAAACAGATACATTTGACCTTCGTCACTTTAATGCATATCATAGTTTTTCACCTCTGGGTGATAGGGCCACTGGCGGATCATCCATTCTTGTCAGACAAAACGTTATTCAAAGCCCTGTTCCACTTATTACTAATATGCATGCTGTTGCAGTGAGAATTACTTTACATGTAGCATTTCCGCTATGCTCTCTCTATATTTCGCCGTCTTCGACGTTTGCCAAAACTGATATTCAAGCTCTATATGACCAACTCCAGAATCCCTGTATTATAATGGGAGATGTAAATGGGCACAACCCACTCTGGGGTAGTGTAACTACAAACACTAAAGGTAAATTGTTAGAGGACTTTTGTTCTAACAATGATTTATGTATTTATAATGATGGTTCCAACACATATTTACACCCTGGTACAGGGACCTATTCTGCTCTCGACTTGTCACTCACAAATTCAGAACTGCTAAATGAATTCGAATGGTCAGTCCACGATGACCTCTGTGGAAGTGACCATTTTCCTACTATACTAAAAATCTGTAACTCCATCTGATGTTCCTCCATCATCAGGCGGAATTTTAAAAAGGCTAACTGGGCTTTATACGAAACATTGTGTGCTGAAAAACCTAAACCCGAACGGTTTATTGACGTTCCTGATGCTATAAAATGCTTTTCTGATGAACTGCATAGCTGATGAGTATAATTTCTATTAAAAGTGGATGTTTATTATCTTGAAAGGATGTCGTTTGGGAATCGGAGCTCTTGAGATATACACATTTTTTCCCATGTGCTTTTTGGCACTTAGACTTCTTTCAGCTCACTTTCTTCCACGTATGAGTCGAAAGACACTGGCCAGCTAAGCCACTGCACTAGAGCGTATGTCTTCCCCTTCACCTTTTTACGTTTAAGAACTTTCTCGACTTGCCAGAGCACATCCGCTGATTTGATGATCTTTTGAAACTCGTGTCCATAAACGGACCCCATCAAGGGTTCGTCATGAAAATCTTTCAGTTTATACTGAGGAAACCCTGCTTCCGGTAACGTCGAGCCACTTTGAACAATTCTTCCATCCACTTGAGGTCGAGTTCCTTGCTGAAAGGTTTCCGGAGGTATGAGATGCGGACCACATCACCCACTTTTATAAATAAGTATTTCTACCCATCCAAAGTTTAGACTCGCTTAAAACACCCACTACAGACCTTTCCACGGTTTATTTCATGGGCGCAGCCATTTTGTGGCAGCCATTAAACTGGTCTGTGCTATTTGTGACCCCGCGGCAATCAAATTTGACGTTGTAAACAAGTCTAGACGGTGCCCAGTCAACGCTTACGCCGCGGAAAAACGTCTCTTACTGGGCAAATTACATCTCGTTTTAAGGATTTCTGATGTCTAAAACAAACATTACAGGTAGGAAATGTTAAAAGTACTAAAGCTTAAATAAATGACCAGGTCATGTCAATATCATGTGCACTTTATCATAACTCAGCGTTTGTAATGTTGCACGAAAACGTAGGGCCTTTTATTGACGTTGCATTTAACGTGAAACTGTTAAGCCGACTGTATCTCAACATTAAGCTTGTCTATTTGTGTTGTGAAAAGGTACTTGTTTTATTTTCATATTTATCTCACAGAGATTTTGAAAAATAGTGTTCTCTTGCAACTAGAAGTAACAGCTGTTTGAATATTAGGTCAGAGAGTTATCTCAATCTGTAATGAGGTAAGGTGAAAATGTGATGAGTGGGTATGGTTATTTTTGTAGTTCTGTTACAGAGCCACTACCTGAAGGAAGTTCAAAGTGGGTTAGCAATAATACTTGAAACTGGCCTCAGATAGGACATGAAGATATTATTGACTACCTAATTAAGTCTCACTCATTTGATTCCAAGGAAATGAAAGCTTTTCGAGCAACATATGCATATAATTATGTGCATGATGGATGGTTTCTTGTGGCCCAAGTGGAGATTTATCAGTGATAAAAACTTCTCACTTTTTGTGGCCACTAACTGGTATGTCTGTATTAAATATCAGTGGTTCAAAGACAAAGTGGTGGCCACTTGACACTGGTTCTTTCTGTCACTGTATATATGATCTTATGAATGTGGCAGTGTAAGGGTTAAGGTATAAAGTGAGATTTACAAGTTTGCATTCACTGAAAATCTACAGGATGGTCTTTAAACATAATACAATGATAACAAATATCAAGGTGAGGTGAAAAATATATTGTTGCAGTCGTGAGAACCCAATAAACTTCACTTTCACAACAAAATACTTTACGACTTCTTTCATCCGTTGTACACTTAATTTCATGCGCTATTTTATTTTTATAAAATACATTTTTATCTTTACAAACGTTTCAATAATGCCTTTTGCTTCTAAATATCATCTTAAATTATCTTTAGATTTGTATTTTTTCAACAAATACAGATGAAAACACATTTACATTTCAATTCAAAACAATCTTTATCAAACCACACAGGTTTTACTTTCTGTGTATGCATCTGTTTTGTAAAGTGAATAAAGTCTTCACCTGCACAATACAAAACATCAATGTCTATAAACAACTGCATCATGTTCAATGTTCAAAAAAGAAACAATAGTATCTTAAACAGAGGATGGGTTCCACCTGTCATGCAAAGGCACAGTTAGCTGTAGGTAATGTTATATGGATAGATGATTTAGGTCATGTGATAGGAACAGGAAATGTAAACATTAACAAATACATCAAAGACTATTATATAGTCCACCAAGCCTGTTTAGTTATTGCTATTACAAGTAAAGGAGTCATTACTATCAATTGGCATTACAGGCATTGACAATATGAATTCCCCAAAGTGTACATATTTCTAATGTCAATAGTTCAAAATGATTTGTTTCTTCATGCTGTGTTTCTCTTTTCTGAGAAAATAGACTTAAATTATAAACAGCACATCACCATCTTCATTTAATACGTAGTCACCATTCCAACCGTGCATAAAATCATCAAGCAAAACTATGTCAACTTCATATGAAATACATGCAAGTTTTGAGTCCAATCAATGTCATTTTGCTCCAATAAGCAAAATAAAGGTGATCTATGAGGCAAAATGAATGTAGACAAAACCTAAGATAACTGACAGAACATCATAATCAACTGATTACAGATTGTACCCACAATTGTACCACTCATGCAATCTCACAAACAGCTTGCAAAGGCCAATTAGATTAAGCAGCCTACTGGACATCTGAAACAAACATGACTACATAGTCTTTGTCTTTGATAAGGTCTGGTCTGAGGTTACACAGGACTGCACACACTTTGACTATCTTATCCAACTTTTGAACAGAATTAAGAGGTAGAACCTGATTCAATATTCTGTAAGACTTCAATATGGCAATTGCCCTTTCTTCATGTATTCTTACGGATGCAATTCCTCGTGTTTCTATACACTCTCCAGCACTCAGTTTTTACGACCCTTCATGAAAGCAGGAATGTTCAGTTTCACTCTTCGAGCATAAAGTTCATTGCTTATTGTAAAGCCTCTATCTGCCATTACTTCATCACGAGGTAACAAATAGTTTAGGAAACCCGAGTTCTTGGTGATATGCACATCGCTTGCACGACCCCATAGCATCTTGAAATATACATAATATACCCATTGGGAGCAATTGCAACAAGAATTTTGGCAGTATTGTGACTTTTAAATGTACTGTAGGTTTGAGCTCTAACCTTCAATGAAAATGGACGTTGCAACAAAATTTCTGTACAATCAATAATCCAGGTGGTGTGTGGATAAAAAGTCTTAAAGGACATTGGCATTGCAGACCTAATAACATCTCTTGGGAGCCAAACAATGTCATCTTTTAGCTTTCTGGCAAAAATGAGATACGTACTCCAAATATTTTACATGCTAACTGCCTGGAAATTGAAAATTTTCTCCCTAGATCATGAAACTGAATTCTGAGCCTAAGTCTCGTAAGTGTGAGTAGTGTTTGATCTGACAGTGGCTTGTTAATGTTTGACTGCAGCACAGATGTAAGATAAGTTAAATGTTAAAAGACAGAAACATTTGTAGAGTAAGACCAGCGTAAAACACAGAATCAGTGTCAGTCTTATTACTGTCTGCAGAAAAGGCAGGAAAATTCACCTGAACAGACATTCTTTTTGTGGGTCAAGTTGTGCTGGTTTGGATACTGATGATCTACTGACTTGTTGAAATCAACCTGTACTCCTAGCAGTGTTTGATATAGGTCTGTGACGTCACCCGTTGCCATGACGAGCCATGGAGATGACCTCTGACCGAAGGAAGGCTATAAAAGCGGCCGCACTCGTTTTAACCGTCACTCTAACGCTGATCACCGTAGCCATAACGTCGACAGAGTATCACACCATAGAAACATGGAGGGATACAGCAGCAGCGAAGAATTCCAAATGAGATCAACCGGTTGATTGTTCGAGGAAACAATGTTGCAAAATCAAAAATTTTCGGTGAAAGATACGTGTGTTTAAATTAATAATAGAGTAAGCAAAGTAGCGGTTCGAACGCTGGTGTTCGGTCTCGAACCCGCGTGTATAGTTTTCCTTTGTTGCGGTTTTATGGGTATTTCGAATGTTTTTTTATAGGTTCGCGGTTCGTGTGGTGTGTTTAACATAGGACTCGAATCGAACCTCACGATAAAAATATTGGTTTATTACATTTGAAAGATAACGGTAGGGTTCGGGGTTTGCTTCATATATTTAGTATTAGATTTGAAGCGAACTTCCCGTAAAGAAATATAGGTTTATATATACTATAGTAATACTATAACTTGTAAGGCGAACATTGAATGTTGTTTTTAGTCTTAGTTTTTTTTTTATTGTATGCGAATGTCTCTTTAGTTTCTTCTGGGTTTTTTGTTGTCTGGTCCTTCGTCCGAACTTAGTTCTTCTAGGTCGGTTGCTTCCTTTGCCTTTAGTATTTGCGGATTTTCTATTCTGCTTTGCATTTTTAGTTGGTTCGCTATTGGTCTTCCTGTTGTGTCGCATACTATGTTTCTGGTTGCGTCTAGCGAACTTGGTTCTATAGCTGGTTGTAATGGCCAGTCTCCTGGTATGAAGTGTTGTCCCATTGTTATTTGTCTTTCGTCTTCTTCTTCTTGTCTGTTGCTGTGTATTAGCTTGTCTTTGTTGTAATGGTTTTCCATTAGGTGATATTGTATCCTAGGCATGAAGTTGGGGAATAGTGGTATGTAGTTTTGTACCATTAATTCCACCTCTGCGTGATATGTGATTCGTGCTTGTACGAATCCATTGACTAGCTGTATGCTTTTTCCATTGTTGATGAACATTGGATATATACTGAGTGCCGCTAGTGGAGACTGTTCTGGGAAGTGGTAATTCAATCCTGTTGTGGCATGAAAGTTGTCTGTTCTGTATCGCTTTCTTACTTTAGACAGATCCCAGTCGTTTGTCCAGTTTTCTTGCGTTGCGGCTGCTTGTAGTCCTAGTTGTTCCCATGTTTTTTGTGATAGTGGTACGTTGTTTTCTGTTTTGCATGGTCTGTGTCTTCTTTCGTACATCACTGTGTTTAGGATCCATTCTTTGCTTTGGTTGTGGAATTCGTATGCGAATTCTGTGCTTGATGGCACTGTTACCGTTTCGTGGTCATTGTAGATATCGTATAGAATTGTTGGATCCATTTCTGTTCTTCCTATTTTGTTCCAGTCCATGTTTTCATCTTCGGTTGTTACTGTGTTTTCTTCCAACCATTCCTTGGGGAATGTCCCTCCCACTATTAGTCTTGGCAGTAGGCAGTCATTGAGGTCTGTTGGTAGTGATTGCGTGAAGTTTTTGTTGTGTGTTTCTCTGTTGGATACGTTTTCCATTATCCTTCCATCGTATGTGCTTTGAGCTTTTTTATGTCTTTCATTTTTGTTGATATGTTTAGTGGTGTTAGACTGTGGTCGCTGTCTACGTTCGCTAATATTCTGAAGTCTTGTGGTATGGTCACTCTCGGTTGGTTTTCTGTCACTGGTGGTGCATCGAAATGTCCTTGCATTTCGCTGAGTTCGAACCCGAACCTTTTCACTCTGTATTTTATTGCCCTTTGTTCGAAGTATTTCATTTCTGCATTGGTCATGCTCGCCGCACATCTGTTGTACGGTATGAATGAGAAGGGTGAGACCCATTCTATTTTTATTTGGTTTAGGTTGTCTGGTTTGTAGTCTTTGGGGTTTCCCATGAAATTGTCTGCTTTTTTATCTTCCCATCCTTGTCTGTAGT
Source organism: Haliotis asinina (assembly GCF_037392515.1). NCBI lineage: Eukaryota > Metazoa > Mollusca > Gastropoda > Lepetellida > Haliotidae > Haliotis > Haliotis asinina. The sequence continues at coordinate 96,174,316 of NC_090280.1, forward strand.
CTAGGGTTTGTTCTACTTTGTTGTTTCCCCGGGTTACCGAAACTTTTTTGGGGAGGTTGTTGCGGTAATATTCGCATGCGTTTTCGGTGTAGATTGGTAGAATTACCCACATACTTTTTTCGTACGTTTCGTTGATGGTGTTGAATCTTTCATAGTGGTCTGTTCTGTCTCTTATTTGACCTACTTCTTGTCTTGCTGGCACTGACCCATTTACGTCATCTGCTGTGACGTCATCCTGCACGTGTCCTAGGCCTGCTACTGTGTTGCTGCTTTGTTGTGACATGTTTGTTCCTTGTTGCGTGTTTCCTGCAAGATATTGTTGTAAATTTATTCGAAAGTTCGAACGATGGTATTGGTTCCATAAATGTTGTTTTTTCGCGTCTGTTTTGTAGGTCAAGGTTCTTTGTTTGTAACGTAGTAGTTGTTGTCTTAATCTTAAGTTTTTGGGAGTTGCTTTCATTTTGTATAGTTGTCTTAGTCTTTGATCGAAGTAATTCGCCCATCTTTGTGTTTCCCGATTGTGAGTTGTAATGGGTTGGGCTGGGTTTTTTTGTGTCCATGGCAGTGATTTTATGGTGCTTCCTTGAGCATGTCTTTGCATGTATCTTTGAAATGCCCTAGTTCCTTGTTGTCTTTGTTTTTGTATTTTTTGTTGTTTTTCTTGTTGTTGTTGTCTTAGTTGTTGTTGTTGTATTTGTTGTTGTTTACGTTGTTCTTCTTGTGCTTTTTGTATGTCTACAATTGTTGGCCTTCGTGGTCTTACTTTTCTAGGCCTTTTATGTACCCCGAATACTCGTTTGGCTATTTCAATGTTTTTTTTTTGTCTTCTTCCGGTAGAGGACCATCGTATGACCTTTCTATTGGTCTTACCGGATCTAATCTTTTTATGTTGTGTTTAACGTTGCTGTGTATGATGCCTTTAACTTCTTTGCCTAGTTTTTTGTCTACTAGTTTCTTGAATGTTCTACCAGCTTTTTTTGCAGCTTTTGTTTTGGATGCCTTTTTGGCTAACCTTGCTATGCTTTTACCAAGTTTGAGTATCGACATACCTGTGTGTTTACAAATGGCGTCGTCCGAAGCTGTTAGCCTCGTTCTGGAAGTATCACATGACAGGAAGTGGAGTTAAATGCATCGACACCATGCATATTTTTATTACATTTTTTATACAATGGTTTGATTTTCAATGTTCAATGGTTAACGGATTTATGCTTTATTCCATATCTGTCGGTGACGTAGCCCACGTCTATTGCGCAGTCGAAACTTGTTTGCCCCCAGAAGTCGTCGTGGTCCATTTGGGTGACTCCGCATTTGCAACATCGCATGTCCCCGCTGTTGCATCCTCTATGTAGTAGCTTGTTGTTTTCGGTGCATTGGCTGCAGCGCAGTTCTTCTACCGTGTTGTATCGGTCTCTTGTGTCATAATCTTCGAGGTCGGAAACCATTAAAATTTTCAATGTTGTTTCTTCAGCCTTGTTGAGGTCTTCTAAGTCGTGTCGTATCAGGAGCTGAAACATTGAATTGTTTAATGAAAAATCAGGACACTATATTTTTTCTAAGTGTTTGATTTTTCTGATAAATATGTTGCAAGCAATATTTACCTTTTTTATTTCCTCTCGAATTGTAGTGTCGTCGGATTCATCTCCTGAGCTTTTGGTTGGACTAGTTTGAAGTTGTCTTTGATTTGTTTCTTCCCTGTCCATCGGACGTGGTCGGCCAGTGTTACAATCGTCCCGCTCGCATACTGTATCAGCTGCGGGAGATATGGGCTGAGTCTGGGGGTCCACACTGCTGTTATGTACTTTTCTCCCATCTCGTTCCTGGCGTAGAGGTATAACATTTCCTCCGGATATTCCTCCATGCACAATATCATGAATTGCCCCATGACTTCTGCAATTTTTGTCCAGACTTCTCTCTGGAGATTGTTGAGTTGGCTGTATCGTTTCATCCACAGCTCCATTTTCGGGGGGAACTTTCCGTATGTCAGGTGCCACCAGCGTGTTGTTTGGGGTGGTTCCGGTCCTAGAAAGGGAAGGAGGACATTGATGAATTTTCAATTCTTCAGCATTAATGGTATGTTCAACCTGGCATATGAGTTCGTCCCCCTCGTCATCAAAGTCTGTATCGTTCGATAGTGACTCTGGTGTGTTGGGTGGAACTTCTACTTTTGTTATTTCTATGTCGGAATCTGTGTCAGTGACACATTCTGGCTCAGATTCAAGTTGTTCGAATATTTTGTTCCACATAAGTGGATTTAAGGGTTTTTTCACTTTTCTTAGGAAGTTGGCTGTTTTCATTTTGTGAACGTATGTACGTGCTTTGAAAGCTGCTTGCCGATTAGGATAGTATTTTGTTAGGCTTGAATTTGTTGTCACTATTGTTGGTGTTCGTTTTAGGAGGGCATCGGGCCTACACTTTTGACGGACCATGGTGTCGGCTCCTTCGAAGATTAGCTTGGCCTCCTCCATGGTGTTTTCGTCGATCAAGCAAGGTTCTTCGACTATTATGACGTTTCTGTCGGTGCTGTCCTGCCAGATAAACTGCGTGTTACCGGTGAGCTTTGCTTCACCGTAGAACCTTGCTATGGGGAGGAGGCTTCTCGCTATTAAGGATTTGCCTGCGTTAGGTGGGCCGTAGAGCACTATGGTGTTTTTTTTGCTTTCTAGTTTGTTAAGCACGTTGTGCAAGTTTTGCACAAATTGTAATTGGTCTATGTCATTGTGGGACATGAGTCTGTCGAATGTGTCTAAGGAAGTCTGGACACTTTCGTATTTTGTGGTTTCTTCTGTGTGTGAGTGTGTGTATTCTTGCAATAGCTCTCTGTAGCTTAGGCTTTGACTGCGCTGTTGTTCAAGACTTAGCGCTTTTTGCACTAAGGTGTTGTAATTGGATTGCGCTATGATTTCGAACAGCTGTGTTGTCTGTGCGTCTGTAAGTCTGTTTACATTGTACATTTGTAGTAGTTGACCAGCGTGTTTTAGGTTGTTGTCTCTGATCAGGTCGATTAAGAATTTCAAACTGTCTGCGCATTTGTTTGTTTTTGTTGTGGTTTCTTTTTGTTCGTGTTGTTGTTGTTTTGGTTCTGGCTTGTTTCTGTTCGCCAGTTCCTTGAACATTTTCGTTTTTTCAACGATCTGTCTCGGAGCGGTTTGGATGTATTTTATCCACCCTTCGGGGTTCCGCATTTTCTGTGTGTTGGGTTGCATCTGTTTTGGATATGTTGATTTTACATATTCCACAAATCTTCTAAAGTGATGGTTTTTGGTTATGTGATAAGCTGAGGAGTGCTGTACTCCTATGTGGACGTGGTGCACACCGGACCACGGTTTTCCCTGCTCCTTTTTGTCTCGGGAGTCGGGTGGATGTTCCGATATCACGTATTGCGGATGTTCTCCGCTGACTTTGTTTAACATGCTTATGAGCTTGTTGTAATAAGGTTTCTCTTTAAATTCATTGTATGGGGTTAAGGTCTGTATGACCATGCACCATAAGTTTTGAGGTGTTTCTTCGACCACGGTAAGGGGTATGAATGGTTGAACGTGTTCATTAATGTCTTGAATTGAAAATTCAGCGTCCTTACCCCTTTCTAGTTCTAGTCCACCGCTGCCAGTGGGTTTTCCCATCACTGGTTCCATTTCCTGGTCTCGTTGTTCGTGCTTGGTCTGTTTGGGAGGCCTTGGTGGTGTTGCGGTCGATGATGGTTGTTTACGCTTTTTAGGAGGCACGTTTGTAGGCATTTGGAATTCTGTGAAGACAAAACCAAAGGTTTAGTTTACAACATTCACAGTCAGTTGGTCTGGAATCATCATTCCCCTTTCCACCTCTTCAGCTTGACACACAGGTTCTGCTTCAGCCTGTACTCCTATAGCAGTGTTTGATATAGGTCTGTGAAGACAAAAACAAAGGTTTAGTTTTACAACATTCACAGTCAGTTGGTCTGGAATCATCATTCCCCTTTTCCACCTCTTCAGCTCGACACACAGGTTCTGCTTCAGCCTGTACTCCTATAGCAGTGTTTGATATAGGTCTGTGAAGACAAAAACAAAGGTTTAGTTTACAACATTCACAGTCAGTTGGTCTGGAATCATCATTCCCCTTTTCCACCTCTTCAGCTTGACACACAGGTTCTGCTTCAGCCTGTACTCCTATAGCAGTGTTTGATATAGGTCTGTGAAGACAAAAACAAAGGTTTAGTTTACAACATTCACAATCAGTTGGTCTGGAATCATCATTCCCCTTTTCCACCTCTTCAGCTCGACACACAGGTTCTGCTTCAGCCTGTACTCCTATAGCAGTGTTTGATATAGGTCTGTGAAGACAAAAACAAAGGTTTAGTTTACAACATTCACAGTCAGTTGGTCTGGAATCATCATTCCCCTTTTCCACCTCTTCAGCTCGACACACAGGTTCTGCTTCAGCCTGGTACTCCTATAGATCTAGCAGTGTTTGATATAGGTCTGTGAAGACAAAAACAAAGGTTTAGTTTACAACATTCACAATCAGTTGGCCTGGAATCATCATTCCCCTTTTCCACCTCTTCAGCTCGACACACAGGTTCTGCTTCAGCCTGGTACTCCTCAGAGAGTTGATTGCTCCTTGGGGTCCGAGAAACATCAGTGTAGGGGTGTCGGAAAATGGCCCTTCTTCCTTGTGTCACTTGGAGAGAGGGAAGTTAAAGTAAAACGGACAATTATACATATACATTAAATTTATATCAGTAAACAGTAGAAATTCATTCTTTCTTAAATAGTTACCACCATAATTGTCACAATAACTTGATATTACATACATCACTTGTAGGACTAAATTGTACACTACATCAATCTAAATGTACACTAACCTTCCTTTCATATCCCCGATGTAAGACTGGATCAGGGTTTTGTTTGCTTGGATGGCCATCCAAAAATTAATTGAACATATTTGAAAAAGAGTTAAAAATAATAATAATTTATAGTTAATATAGTTAATAATAATTACATTTCGATCTAACCAATGTCACTCCAGTAAGTACATTGGGTTATCACATTTTCAACAATTTTTATTTCACACCTGGTAAACACTAAATCTAGAGCCGTTATGTTTAAGTAAAAAAGACGAAATACTGACAATAAAGTAATTCTTTGAATCTGCGCACAGTAGTGATACAAGAAGGGTAAAGTAATTAGGATAAATCATAATGTAATTATTAAGTAAAGATATACCGTGCCGTGCCATGTTATCGGGGCATTTGTTGCATAGATTTACCCCACTAGTAGAGCACTGTAGTCACTACATGAATATATCTAGTTAGGGGATAACCTACTGTGCCACTAATTATCTTGATAATACATACCACACTGCTATCAGATAGGTTAAAATTGACCCGATTAACCCGTGACACCCAAACACGACGACGGTCTTCATTCACAGGAAACCTGTGGAGACGATAAGGAAACAAGCTGGGGCAGTCCTTCCGTGGCACTTTCTGGACTGTACAGATCGATTCCTTCCATCCTCTGGCTATTTGTACAGTCTGTCATAGCACCGAGTCTCCCTGATCCACGATCATTGGGCCTACTTTTGTCATTAGGCATATTTTCGGAAAAAAACAGTAAGTTCCCCGATGTCAAACGTCAATATCAATTTGCAGCCGTTTAATGGCGGACGACACTAGCGCCACGACAAAGGGGGATAACTCCGAGCGGCATGAAGCACTGCCCCGTGGAAAGACATAATTATATGTCATGTATATATAGGAGGTTACATCGGAGATGAATTTCTTCAGTAACCTGGGAGAACCAACTGCAAACCATATGCAGATGAACTACACGAGCACGGCGCATTAAATTGCTGGAAAACGTGTACAAATATCGTGCATGTGAACAGCTGCGTTTTGAAGTAAAGGGGTTTTTTTTGGAAGAGTTTGCGAATTATTTACCGATTTTCATTATTTCCGGAACTCACGACAATAATTTTTTCAATGTTACGAATTTATTTTGCAATACACCAGTTAATGTGTAATCAATACCTTTAAACTGTATGGGATATTTTTTGCAATATGTAGTTTTTAGAACAGTTGCGTGAAATAAGTGGCTACATCTACAGTAGTAAGTCACTTTGATGGGTAGTATATGAAAACTTATGATCATCTATAACACAACAGTGAAGACTATACACGTGTAGTTTATTGACTTTTACGCAGACGTACATTCATTTGCATCAACATTTGTCTGGTTTAAATCTGTTTTCCAAAAATAACATCTTAAGCACTCGCGATTTCAAATCGTGAACCCATTCCATATGGTTGTAAACTGAGAGTCACGATGATCTTGGCACTGATAGGGAACCACACTGAAAGCAGTGACTGCGTTCAAGGATGCGTTAACAAGCTCTTCCATCTGTCAATCACGCGGTCATCGTTCACCTCGGTCATAGCAGCGTTAAGTATTTGTCGAAATGCCCCTGTTCTCACTGGTCACAACTATGAACAGAGTCTTCATCGAACATACACCCAAAAACACAGTTCCCGTGAAAGCCTCACAATCTTGCTGACCTCGAAACTGTAACTCAAAGTTAGACGTCCCTCTGCATGTTTTAGTTGATTCACCATGGATACCTCGTTTGCACACATAGGCACTTTCCTGGACTTTTTGATGATCACTCGTTGTGTAGCTTTTGTGCTCATCCTGAAATTTTCTCACGGCATCTTTGACACACACAGCTCCGTTTTGATTGTGTGACAATGGACTCTTTCAAACTGTGGGGCGCTCTCATCACATGCTTCCAAGTGTAGACGGTTGCTCTGTCATCTGACGCATTGTTAATAAAAGCAGACCAATCGCGTTCAGTCATTAGGACATCTCTGACTTCCATTTAGATACTTCCCTTAATAAGAGAGTTAGGATTGGAGTTCAACAGAATGTCTTTTAACTATGTGCTTGCAATATTACATCACGGCTTAAATGATCTCCGACTTCAGCTGGTTAAAATCATCTTTTACACCCAAGCTGTGTTCAAAGATCAACAGTGGTTTGCAAGGGATACTGAATCTCAGCACTTTTGTTCTTGACATCAGTGCTGACCCTTGGTGGTAGTGAAATGAGAAAGAAAACACGAAATAGATGTTACGTTTTTAAGGAAGAATTGTTTTTTTTCATTTTCGAAAATATTAACAGGTGAATTCATTTTTTATTTCACTTTGAACATATTTTATTGTTCTTTCATTCCCTCTTTCAACTTCTCTTCCATTTGTTCCTTTCTACTTAAAGTTAAAGGTGACATGCAACGTAAAACACAACTTTGCAGATTCTGATACCTTTCGGTATGCACTTACCGAAACAAATCATAAAAAATGCCAATTCAACCTATAAAGTTGAAAAAAAACCGCGATGAAAAGAAGCCCGCGAACCGCGAAATCGGAGTTCAAACGCTTCACTAAATTCCCCCCAGCGCTAGGGGGAAAATTGGTTTCAACAGCTGTGCTGCGCTGCGTCCTTAACGCATGCGCAGTGAATATGTTCGCGGAGCTTGAAACAGTATGCATGCCCAGCGTCTGAGGTCGTGAGCAGTAGTCTAATCATGATTGTGTACACAAACAAGTAAATAATCTACTCGTTACGTAAAACAACTTGTTGATTGTGGTAAGCAGTCTCTGTCACAGAGAAAGCTCAGTGTCTGGTTTATTCACACCTATATGTCTGCCTGCTAAAGACATCATGCAATACACAGCTTCAATCATTGACCACGTGCATTTTGAACTTAACACCTATCAGACTATACGACATAAACAAAATAAGTGATTTATGACTCGTGCACCCGAGTCCCGTGTCTGCCACATTATGTAATTAGGCACGTGTGATACACATGACATGTTTTTTTATGTCTGTGGGTTGCAAACAAACTACCTTCATTTTTTTCGGGTGACTGGATCTGACGGAAACTGGTGCAAACTCTTGTCAGTTTCAAGTCCTGCTTTGTACTTGGACTAGTGACAGATTGCAGCCACTCAGTAGTTTACCATCTCTACTGACATGATTTTTTATTGGATCGAGCGCAAATTCAGAGAACATGTATTTTCCAAACCCAACATCTCTATATACATTCTTCATGGATAACGACTTCTTTTCGTGTATATGATTTTGTTTGACAACAGTATATGAATCAATACTGAAACAACGCATCAAGTACACAAAAAGAAGTTGGTATACATAAAGAATCTTACTTTCTTGTGACTGGCTATACTTCTAAAATGCCCATCAAACAGATCATCTTTCTGTACACACGATGAACCCTCAGCATATCAGCAAATGAAACAGCCAATCGGAAGCCGGAGTTATACTTGCATATCCACCCGCTGTGACTGGGTTCGGTCTCCCGAGGGATTCGTTTCGGGGGAAGTAAGCCCAAGTACAAAATATTGCACTTTTGAATCGCGATTGTACGCTTATAATTGTGTTTATTTGGGTTTTTTTTAAAGCAGCAATGTATATTATATGTCATGAATAAGTGATAAATGTGTTTTAATTATGTTTGATGTTTTGGTTGCATGTGACCTTTAAGAAAAAAGGCATTCAAATACAGGTAATTCTCATTGCGCAAAAAGGTACATGTCATGTCCAGCGGATGTTCTTTGTAGTCTGGCATTTTCAAGAATAGTAACATGTGACACAATCGACAATGCTTCATCGAAATACATACTGACACGTTCTTCATCACTGAGCACGAGACACTGATGATGATGTTGTGAGGGGTGATCTATTGCAGTTACATAACAGTTATTACTACACAGTTCATGCACTTCCTTTTGCAGTGCATCCAAGTAAAGAATTTCCAGAATAGATTCAAATCTCAGTCTATTTTGTCGCAGTTCACGATTTCGGAAAACTCTTTGATCGGGAGCACCCACTTCCAGAACAATAACAGAAAAGGGTCCCTGGTCTTCTGCTAATGATGATCTTAATCGATTTCTAAGAACTCTCTCAAGGCATCGAGTTCCAGCAAGATAGGCAACAAGGTGATTTTTTTCAAGGCATTGTCCCTTCTCTAATCAGTCTTTCACGCCTTCCAGTCACCTTACATCTGTACTGGCTTGTAAGATTTCCACTCATCATGTTTCTAGAAGAAAAAAACAACAGCAAAACTGTATTAGTATTAATTTATTCACATGTGTTCTGTTTATGATCATTATGTTTTTCTATACAAGGTTTTGTTTCTGTCATACAAGTTTTTGTCTCTGTCATATATGAACAAAGTTTTATCATACAGGCTAATAACTAGAATGTTAAAAATCTTTGGACAAAAATAAAAAAACATGAACACTAAAATCCCTTTCTTTCGGAGGTGTTTTTTTTTCTCCCACATTTTCAGGAACACCAAAGGGTTTATTTTCATGTTTGTTAGACACTTTGTTTGCACCCATTTGGGAGAGATTTTAGAAATCTCTCTAAAACACAACCACGTTACATTTTTCTAAATAGGATTAAATCCCATAGGTTCGAGATTCAATGCCATCTGTCAACCGGTATCGCTTGTCATCTTGAGGCGTTAAAGCCAATTTGATCACTTTGTCTGTGTAGAGGGTGTTGTGAATGAATCGAATCTGATGATCAGTGGCAATGCTTTGCTTGTGTTTGAAAAGACAGTCTTTCAACATGTAGTGCCAAAGATGCTTCTTTCTGAATGCTTCTTGCACCCCTTTGGCGGTGCTCTTCTTGACCCTTTCACCCGAAGTTCTGTCAAAAGTGAACCTACAGTTTGTTGGTCGAAGTCCGACAAACTCTATGATAGTCTGATCACCCACTTCGTCTTTCATCAAACTGATGACTTTGTGTCTTTCCATGGAATGAAGTGGGTGGTCTTCGGGATAGTTGGAGGTATCAAAGAGGTGGAGGTTAATTAACATAAAATCTTAAGGATCACGGAGAAGAGTACCACTGGGGACCAGATTTGATAAATCAAGCTGTCCGTGTCTGTCATCAAGACCCTGACATGACCACTTGACATCACACTGTAATGGAAAAATCTTACAGAAGTCCCTTAGCATGCTCCAAAACGGTGAAGCCCACGGAGACAAGTTGGTTCAAAGTGACCGACACTTTGTCCATGCTCACCACGACCAAATTTTCAGAAAAAAACATTCATGCTTTTGAGATTAGGCTTTGCCGAAAACCTCCTTAGTCTTTCTTCAATTTGCTTGTAATTTCGAACATTTTGTAACTGTTTTCCATACACGGCATTGGAAAGCGACTTGAACAAATCTTTCGAAAAAGCGTCCGTTGCCTCTTTGCGCTTTTGGGTGATGAAGTCGATATAGGGTTTCATCTATTTTGACTGAGTAAATTTCAAAATTTCAATACACTTTCATTTCCTCACTTGGCTATGCTCTCACATTGTTTTATTCAAACATATGTCAAACATTGAAATAACATGGGTCAGTAGTATCTTGTGGCTGGGATGTCTCCTCACTACTATCCGAACAGAACAAACAGTAAAATAACCAGTGAGAGGTTGATCTGTTTGAGACATTGATGGCAGTTCTAACGTCATTATTTCATGCAAGCGTACAATTTAGCGAGTCAGTATGGTTCAGTGACCGAATACAGATTTCTGCGCATGCGCTGAGGCTGGTTTATCAAATGCGTATTTAAATGCGGAATGTGGATCGGTTCGCGACGTAAGAATAGTACAAACACAACATCCCTTTTTAACTTTCAGTAAATAAAGAAAACTGGACTACAGCATTACATTTTCAAAATATGGAAACCTTGCTTTCGTTATAAACTTTAGAAAACGAACTTTCTGGTTTGTGTTAAAAACATATATAAAAACAAATATAATCATGAAGTTATATTCTCTAAAGAAATACTCCTATTCTTCAACTAGATCATATTGACTTTATCATGACTTTTCCATAACATAATCTTATATTTTTTGGAAAAAATCATACAGGCTATTAACAGCCAATCCATGTACTCATGGGTACAGTCAGGCCTTTAAACTACAATAAAACACAACTTCCAGCACACTCGTCCATTACATTTTGTATGATATACATCATAAGGAACGTAGATCGTAAGATATGAAAGTATTTCTGTCTTCAAATTCTTCCCTTCTACATGAACTATTCAAATTCGTCTCAGAATTGTTCTGCAATGTCTTTTCATTGGCTTGGGGGTATTATTGTGTTCTGATACCGTGTTTAATTCCGTTATGTTCAAGACAGTCCTCTTCTCACTAACAAACTGACGATGATCTGTGAGGAGTTCAAATGAAGCACCATAGAGATACATAAGAAATGTTAGCATGCCTACAAAAGAGCATGAACCGTTTCCGTCTGATAAAAACGTTTCTGACTGTCAGGCAGACTTTGGCTTGCATATGACATCACCCAAAGTAACCTATTTTGCACTTGTATGAGAACTGTTCCGATTCCCACTGGACTGGCATATGCTATCACTTTAGTTGTGGCATTCTTGTCAGCATACGCCAAGACATCGGCACTGACCGCTAGACTAGACCCGATACTGTTTCTGATGTCGAACGATTGTTGTTTGTTCTTGTCCCGAATCAAACTTCACTGTTTTCATGTTAATGTACGCAAGAGTTCCGAAATCGTAGCTTGATATTTTCCTTCAAGTTTACAAGTCCAAGAAAACTAAATACTTCTTTGGTGGCTCCCTCATCTCCAGAACCACTTTCACTTTTGCTTCAGCAGGACTGACTCCCTGTTCAGACAGTACGGAATGCTTCAGCAGGACTGACTCCCTGTTCAGACAGTACGGAACTGACATCGGTATCATTCCGGAAAATCAAATTATCTTCACTCGCTGTTAGAGCCGTTGGAAGAATGTTGGTCATGTAAGATGACAATCGATCGTTCCTTCGTCAATTTCCATGAAACATACACAACGTTGTCACTCCTCCCACCCTACTTGTGAAACTTCCGGCTATGTTTTGGGCTTTGGTAAAGGTGTTTCACGGTATCTTTTTTCCAAGTTTTCACACAGTTTGTAAAATTCGCTGTTTCACCCAGTTAAGTCTCTGCATTTCATGTCTGTGGGTTTCATCATATACCTGAGGACTTCCCCTCTTAATGATCACGTTTCTGATATCTTCCTTTTCCCTGCTCACAATCTAACCAAGTCGCCGACCATCCGTAGGACAGAACTTTCTTGTCCTTCCTGCCCAGTCCCACCTCCTGACGGAATGTTCTTCAAAGTTCTGTATACTGTAGGAGGTAATTCATTTGCTTTAGTCACACCCTTTTCCAAATCGTCTAGAACCATCTTTGTGCTGTCAAATACGCTGTGTCAGCAGAGGAAATCGTCGGCTACACTGTCTGCTACACTCTTGATGTAGTAAGGTATATTCCAAAGCCTACAAGAGTTGCCCCCCGTACCTAGTAACATATACTACATAATGTAACACCTTTTTCTAATTTGTGAATAATAAGAAACAGAGTTTTCTTCAATAATTTCTCGGCATACATTACTTCCATGAATATACAGTGAACTATGTGTAGGGGCAATGCTTTCATGTACTGGTCTCTTTGTAATGAAGGATACGACAGCATCAAACATATATTATCGAGTAGGGACCATCTTAATGCAGGCATTGTTTCAATAATCTCCTTCGATAAAATTACTAGGAAGTGTTTCCTAGAAACATTATTGTTTAGTGAAATGGGAGCATTGAACTGGAATGTATGGACAAGTCTTCTTTGTGAGTGAGTGAGTCCAGTTTCACGCCGCTTTTAGCAATATTCCAGCAATATCACGGCAGGGGACACCAGAAAAAGGGCTTCACTCATTGTACCCATGTGGGGAATCGAACCCGGCTCTTGTGACGAGCGAAAGCTTCAACCACTACGCTACCCCACCGCCCCTCCTCTTTGTCTCTTCTTGAACACAATAGGGGATCATAAGATACACAGTACCAAAATGTTTCGTATACAACATGACGTTAAACGCGGATACATATTTTTTAGAAGGAGGTGCACACTATTGAGAAAAGAGGGCATACACACTTCCATTTTCACCCGTGATACAATGGTCATTTAACAAAGGACAAGGTATGATAAGGTTGGTGGTTGGCCAACCAACAGAAAACATGTTATTTGTTTAGAGACAAGTTAGCTTTGCATAAAAATGCTATATTTTATATGATCTGAGGTGTAATTTCACTGCAGAGGTGCCCAAAATGGGTTTTATCGGTTTCCATGAAAACTAACAAGAAATCTGAAATATCAATGTGCCATAATGACTTATTTACAACTGTCATTTTATTTACATACAAATTACATCAGTTTTACAACAGGTAGTCATGCTGAAAAACATGTCAATAGCAATAACAATGTTTTCACTTCAAAGGGCCCAATTAGGGTTGCAATACATGGTTAATTCAATTACTTGCCAACAACATTCTTTGCAAATGTAATCCATAGGTCAATTTCACAACATGTAAGCATGATAACCAATCATGCTGTACTATAAATTGCAGGGGCCTCTATTTGGGGCACAGCATCATTTTAAGTAGTAAGTGTTAAAAGTCAGCATTTACAACCGGTTTTAGCAAATATACAGTTAAAATCTCATTCATCTTATGTTGTTACAATAACCAATGATGTTGCGCTGAAAATTACAGGTCTTGACCTCAATGGGGCACATTTTGGGAGAAATTACATTGTCGGCACTGCTTGATTTTAACACCATATATGTGTTAAAAGTCAGTATTCATAACCACTGGTGGCAAATATACAGTTAACATCTCTTTCATCATGTGATATCACAATAACCAATCGTTGTGCTAAAAATCAAAAGTCTTGACCCCAAAGGGAATCCATTTTGGATAATATTACATTCTTGGCACAGTTTCATTTTGACTGTGTAAACGTTAAAAGTCAGTATTTACAACCATTCTTGCAAATATACAGTACACACCTCCTTCACAACATGTTACCGATATTATATCAACCAATCAAACTGTGCTAAATCACAGGTCTTGACCTGAAAGGGGTCCCTTGTAGGTGAAATTACATTGTTGGCACAGCTCGATTTTAACACCATGTAGGTGCTAAAAGTCAGTATTCATAACCAGCTTTAGTATACAGTAAACATTTCATTTCTAACATGTTCTTTCAATAACCAAGAATATGTTGCACTAAAAATTACAGTTCGTGACCTCAAATGGGGCTTTTTTGGGTGAAAATACATTCTTGACACACTTTCATTACAACACCAAGTTGGGACTGAAAGACAGTATTCTCAACCCTTTTGCAAATATACAATAAATATCTAATTCACAACATGATATCACAATAACCAATCATGTTGTGTTAAAAATCACAAGTCTTGACCCCAAAGGAGATCAATTTTGGGTAATATTACATTCTTGACACAGTTAAAAGTCAGTATTTACAACTGTTCTTGCAAATATACATTAAACATGACAATAACCAATTAAGTTGCACTAAAATTCACAGGTCTTGACCCCAAATGGGGTCTATTGTGGGTGAAATTAGATTGTCGGTACAAGTTCTTATTAACACCATGCAAGTGTTAAAAGTCAGTATTCAAAAGACTTCACAGAGTGATTATTCACAACTTATCCACCATAAATATATCAAACATCCACTTACTCTTCATTCACTAGTGTTGCTGGAACCTGGCATCTTGGCTTGGTGTCTGCCATACCCAAGGTATCAAATGACACTTGCTATGTGTGCACAGCATCCTACAACTCTAGCACCCACTTTGCATGTGCAGTTCCGTCCCATCACCTTAACTTCAGTGAACTGAACCCACAAAGTGTGCAAAAGAGAGCCAGCATGGCGTGACTATTTTAATTCGGATTAAATCATTCCACTTCCTTACACAGGAAAAGCTGATCGGCATATGCCAGTGCCAGCTTTAGATGCTAAATACCCATTGTTATTTCCCTAAGTTCATCCAGTGAAAACACTGGAAAACTGACATCTGCTTCAGTGATTGGTATGTATACATTCCTCTTTCTAAGAAGGTTTTCTCTTCCAACAAGTTCTTTGACTGGATTGCCCTGCCGACTCCTCTCTATCATCAACGATGCAACTCTCTCATCTTCTGGATCCTGGGATGCCAATGCAGGCCTGTACTTGTTGCATAGCGCACAAACAATACGCGCAAAATCATGGGGTACATAATGATTTGAAACAACTTTATCCAAAAATCGCCACTGCTTAATTCTTCCATTACATGATTCGACAACCAACCGCACCTTTGTAATCAGTCTTGATACATTGGCATCTTCTACTTCGTGTTGTTTTCCCCTTTTCCAAGTGTGCTGGCACTTCTACATGGAAACCATGACTCTCAAGATAGGTTATTGAGTCTCTACAGCCTCTATCCACAATTAAAACATCACCTTCTTCCAACCAGTTAATAATATCATCAGAATTTGTTGAAAGCATATGCTTAATTATGGATGCATCATTATTCTTTCCATCAGCTGCATATGGACCAAGCACGCTAAGAATATATCCATCGGTGCCACCTATCATCATGGGTTTAACTAAAGGTCTATGCTTATGCATGTTGTGGGATAGCTTCTGAAATGGGTGGTCAGACCCTTTCTGAATGTAAAGATATGTCCCATCCAAAACAAGAATAGCAACATTGACTTTGTCGTTGGTAAAAAGTGTCTTAGCAACTGGAGTGGTATGGTTTTTCACAAACTCATTATGTTGAATATGCCCAAAACCTAAATTATTGGGTACAAAATGTACCATGAGACATTCCCTTGCACAAAGAATTGCTCACTGTACCTGTGACCATGAGTTTGTAAGTTTCAACAAGGTACCCAGAAGGTTGTTTGACAAGATTTACAAGAATGAGTGCAACACATGTTCTGATTGATCTAACACTTTAACCCCGCAAAGACTTTGTATGTAACACATCGTCAAACTGATCTCTTGTGATGCCGGTAAGTTTAAAATAATCATCATCACTAAGAAATGCAGGTTCATCAAAATTCAAAGTTCCATATCTGATGGGGGGTACTTCTGGCAGTAGGAAGGAGGTAAATAATTTCTGTTCTGTTGAAACATTTTAAATCTTTCTTTCCTTCAATCTGAACGAGTGCTTGCCTTGTAAAAAGTCTACATGATAAATGATTTAGACAACAGCGATTTCCAGCAGGAATAATGACACCTTGAAAGACAAAAACTTGATTTCTTGCATCCTTTGGAAATGAAGTTGATGAAATATTTAGTGAATGTTCTTAGGACTTGTTAATATCAATGACTTTTCAAAGCTTTCGAAATCTGTTGATTTTATCTTCCTTCTGACATATGTTCTACATTTTTTTACATATAATACACTCGTCAGTAAATGTATGTTTTACTTCTTTCTATAAGTACTTTCTAAAATTGTCATCTCTTAATTTTCTTCTCTAGTATGGCTTGATATTGCACTTTTTACACCAAATGCCTTGGTAAAATTTCATCTTGAATCTGAAACAAAAAAACAAAGCTAACTGTCACTTTGTCTTAACTTAGTAATAGAAGTTTTGTGTTGGTAGAACAGAATCACAAAATCAGTGAACACTTTGGTATTTATCATATCAGCAGCATATAATGTTGATGATAGGCCATAACTGAATAATGGATGTTGTACAATGTGTTTAAAAACTATCACTAAGGAAATTGTTTACTCAGTTTAGTAAATCATTTTCTTCAATTATAATCTACCCCGATAAAAAAAGGCTGACAAGGCAAATGAGTAATAACCATACTGGTATTTTAACTCTGTGGATGAGGGTACTTGTAGAAATATACATGAATTACCAAGACCTGAGTGTTATTAGAATGAACTTTGTAACACTTTCAAGGTGTGTGAAGTTTACCTTCAGCATGCTGTTAAAGTACTTTTTCATGATCTTCCCAAAACCTATCGCGTTATCACGCTTCAGCTGTCATGGCTCTGTCCAGAATCTTCTCAACTGAAAAAACAGACCATTTTATTTCAACAGAAAGGTTTAGGGGGGTTTTTTTTAAAAAAAAACAAACAAACGCTGTGACATTCTATTTAAGGGTAAGATTACTAATGTCATTTGTCTAGATTTGAAGGTTTGTACAGCTTTAATACACCCAGAGGCATTAGGTTCGTTTTCCTGAAATTCTGTCACATTAAATTAGATGTTTAAATAAGACATCATTTAGAAACATCTTTTCAGTCATATTATGCTTACCTTCAACTTGAGGTTTTAAGTTGTCATCTTCATGAAATGACACTCCTGGAAGCAATTCAACACCATTTTTCATATCTGAAACCAAATATTTGAAATTATGGAAGAATTACTATTATGTGCCAGAAACTAGTGCTTACTAATTTTTCTAAAGCTACATATATATTTGGATGGGAATTGACCTCCAACAGCATAATCAAATATAGAGGCCACCTTTTGACCAATTACAGATATATGATTAAAACTACTGTTGGAGCACATGACAACACAGGTAATCAATCCTCAGGTTCAATGTGACTTTTTAAAACAATAGGAAGTGATCCTGTAAACACATTTGTTAAGAAAAACTAGTGAGTGCTTTAATCAGTTCTGTGTTTTGGTTATCGGTAATTGACTGGCAGCCCATAAACCAATTATTTGATTGATAAGTACACCACTTATTAACAGTTCTGGGCAATTTGCAAATAATCTTTTAAAAGTTAGCACCCTAACATAGAAACAATGTTTACCTTTTCCATGTTCTTTACTGATTGGGAACAAAGGCAACCAGACTGACTTGAAAACTTGAATGGTCAGTGTCTTCGTGCTTAAGAAAAGATTTACATGATGTTAATTAAAGCTAATTTCAACAGTGTTGTAACATAGATTACCAAACTTAAGAAAAATAAAATAAAATATTTGGATTTGATGTGAAACAGGTAAGCAAAACACTGTAGACTTGATAAAAAAACTTTGAAAAAAAGAGAGACAATTTACAAGGATTTGAACTTGCATGTCTGATAGCACAAAAAGCCAACAGTCTACCATTGCAACCACTAGGCTACATATTCCTCTGCCTTCTAATGAGAATTTAAGCTTATATATTACACTTTACAACAATGTATCATTTGACGTCTGTTTGTGTTCATCATCTGCTAGACCTTGATACAGCTTGTTCGAAAAAAGAAGAAAAGCCTTTTCATACAGGTAAGCGTAGTCATTTTGGAAATTCATGCCATTGGAAACAACAAGGTACATAATTTCTTGGTAAATGTATATGTTTATACATGGCAATCCTGTTGAATGACAGTGTTATTTTGACAGTGACAGGCGACTCAAAGGGGTTCGATAAACAGATGATGGAACAACTATGGTTTAATTCTGACGTAATAACAAAGATTCTCACCTTTACAGTGCAGCTTGATCATATTTTGAGAATCTTCAGATGTCTTACTTTTCTAGCGGAAATCAACAGTGTCTCCAAATACCAATGTTTATTACATCACAGAAATCAGCCTTGCGAGTGCCTTATGATATTGAAAATTTTAATAAAGATGTTTGATACGTGTATTTTAGAGCACAAAAGCATTCAAAATATAATGTATGATGGCATAGATGTGTAAATGTGATGGACAGTTTCAAAAGGTATTATTTTATGTCCTTGTTTATTTTTTTAGATGTTATATGGGGCAATTTCATAAACAAGAAAAAATATACTTTTTTAAACATTTTGATGTTTGCAAAAGCGTGACCCACCACAATTTTTAGGTGTGCATTCTGATTTCCTCTCTTCATATGTGGTGAAAAAATTGGGATGGGTCATGCTTTTGCTCACACTTTTCTATGACTCTGAAAATCAGAAAATGAAGTTTTTAGAAGATATTGTTAAATACGTTAACTTTGAGGTCTTCAAAGAAGAAAAAATAACACTAAAAACATAAAAATGTTATTGGAGGTAACTTCAACAATTAATTTAGCCCTTTTATGCTAAAATTATCACGTAACATTTTGAAAATCATGACATGTGGGCCAATAAGGGCCTCTATAATACTGGCTGAAAATAATGGTATGTTTAAATATACGTTGAATGTTTTGGGACTTACGTTACCCCACAATAACTTTAGAATACTTTAAAAGCTTTTGTGAGGAGACAGTCGCTCTCATATTCAGCTGCTCAGTTCAACTTCCAATGTTTTGGGTGTTTTTTTATTTATCTATTTACAAGCCATTTGTCAAAATTCATGGGACTATTCTATTTCTTTATAAAATACAATAATTAATGACAATTCACACTTAACAAATCCCTTCCTGTTTTGACATTGAAATACTTATCCCTTGTGAAGCGTTTAGAGTGAGTGAGTAAGGTATGAGTTACCGGTTGTTTTCACATCGCCAATATTTTACCCACATCGGACGAGAACAAGTAATTAAAAGTCTGCAAACGAAACCTAAAACTACTAAAATATCACATGTGTTAAAGTAAAACTATCATGCTCTCATAAAACGATATTACTGAATAGAACAATACAGTATCAAATTGGGTTGTAAGTTGCCAATCACTGAAGTTTGATCACCATGCTAGAGGCCATGGAGACTTACAGTACCTTTGCTAGCTGCATGGACCCCAGCTGGAGTTACATAATCCATTCAGGTGTTGACAACTGAGCCAGAATTAGCCAATAATTTAAACGAACATTTACTGTGATTACAAAAGTGGTAAGATCTAATATACTTTGAAAGATGTTGTCTTATACACCCTCTGAGCAAACCCCCTTTGAGGATACAAACACTAACAATCGTAGTTACTACTTTAATCTAACAATTTTGAAATGTCATTGATCTATTTACAAAACCTGTTATTCAAACGTTTTCTGACAATACTATTTCCTTAGAAGAGTCGAAGTTTAAATGATTGTTAACATTAGTAAACAGGTCCTAAACTGTTTTGAAGAACTGTGATTCTTTCATCACAAGGGATACAAAACAGAGGATCCTCACCTTTAAGCAAGTACGAATCGCTTAGAAATACACCTCGAAAGGGTCGGCGCTTGTCAGTGCACACCTGGTAATGAATTGCATAATTTAACAGTATCTTGAAGAAAAGACCTCGCATAATTTACAGTTTATAGTCTGAAGATTTGAAACATCGTGCAGATTATAATCAATGCCATCTGATACTCTAGGCATTGGTATTGGTAGTGGTATTGACCATTTTATAAGAGTCATTTTATGAACAATTAGGTTCTTTGCATATTTTATGATGGTTGGTAAGAGCGGTCCTACCAACGGTCCTAAGAGCATCAAGATTAAGTTTTTCAGGTATATCTGCTTCTTGTTTAGTAGTTATCCTGTATGACAGCAATAATACAATGAAAATGGTTCTCCGTTAAAACGATATTTGAGGCTTCTTGGACAATTCACCACTGGTGCAACATTTTTAGCAATGTGGTTAATGTGTTCATTTTAGGAGCAATCTTCTTGTCATGTATGAGCTAACTGTTTATGGCTTTGAACGGACCTAATAACATTAGACTCAACTTTGGAGTTGATTGCAGTTCACCAGTGAAGCGGTTAACAAGCAAATTGTAGCGCAATGAGCAATGAGCAAATGCGCAGCATAGAGAATATGACAAGTCTTCTTATATGCGCGCATAGGTTGGCAACGTACTTCCATCGCTTCGGATTGAAAAATATTTTTAATGTCAAAATAGAATATCGCCACCATCAAAGGTACACTCCCATTTATTCACTTGGTTGTGCTCTCAGATTTTCTATCACATGTTTAATAATTAATCACGTGAAATGTTTCATTCAACATTTTAAGCGCCACGCTTTGTATTCAGATCGTTCTTCGCTTGCATTACCTCTGCCAGCTTCCGTTTGAACGGAGTGACGGAACAAGAATAGGCAGAAAGTTGAACGGAGAGGGGCAACGGAGGCGAAGAACTGCCTAATCACAGGCAAACTGTAGCGCAAATGGGGTTGCGCAGCATAGAGAATATGACAAGTCTTCTTATATGCGAGCGAAGGTTGGTAACGTACTACCTTCGCTTCGGATCGAAAAATATTTTTCATGTCAAGATAAAATATGGTCACGGTCAAAGGTACACTCCCATTTCCTCACATGGTTGTGCACTCAGGGTTCCTACCCCATGTTTATTATTACTCACGTGAAATATGTTTTAGTCAACGTTTTAAGCGCCACTCGTGGTATTCAGGTCGGTCTTTGCCTCCATTGCCCCTGCCAGCTTCCGGTTGAATGGAGTGGCGGAACAAGAATAAGCAGAAATTAAAAAGAAATACCCTATTGCTTAATTTTATCATGAACCTGTTTGAGTTTATACGTCTTATATGTCGTCGCTATTGTTAGAATTTCCGTAACATTTATTCTACATAAAAACACTTCTGGCGTAATGGGCGAATGAAGCAGGGGAGGTAACTGAGCATTCCATATGGAATAATACCCTCCTGTTCCTTCACTTCTTTGAACCGGAAGCTGGAAGGGGTAATGGAGGCAAAGAATGGTCTGATATACCACGAGTTGCGCTTAAACTTTTGAATAAAACATATTTCACGAGAGTAATTGTTCAACGTGGGGTTGATAATGTGAGAGCACAACCCAGTGAAGTAATGGGTGTGTACCTTTGATAGTGGCGATATTATATTTTGACATGAAAAATATTTTTCGAACTGAAGCGATGGAAGTAGTTTGCCAACCTTTGCTCGCATGTAAGAAGACTGGTCATTTTCTCTATGCTGCGCAACCCCGTTTGCGCCACAGTATGCCTGTGAGCGGTCTTACTGGATACAGAAGATATTACCATTTTTCTGCCCATTCAGATACTAGACATCGCGTTTGAAAAAGTCGTCAAACACAAGGTAAAAGTCGTCAAACACAAGGTAAAAGTCGTCAAACACAAGGTAAAAGTCACCCACATCAACTGGCTGAGATACATCGTTAAGAAGACTCGGTACGTACGTACACATACGCTGCTGAATACATGGTTCAAAACAAAAGGATACCACAAAATGAAAGCTCCGTCTGCAGTTAAAGAGAAAGAAACCATGGTGGACAATGCGTCACTCTGATGAGACGCAAGGCAATCTGACCTCCATTTGAATAACGCATGTGGTGCCGGAGCATCTATCTCATGGAGGCATGTTGTTTAGGAGGGCGGATGGCAGTAGGAAAATGTAAACCTCTTAAACCTCTTAACCTCTTAATGGACCTCTTAATGGATGTATACATTGACTCTATATTCAACGTGAATATAATTTTGATATACTTTGTTGTACAGGCAAATAATCATGGAACGGAAATATGCCCATATTAATAAGCACTAAATGTATAATTATGTATCCACGTTGGATCAAGATAAATTTATGTGTGTTAATGTACACACTGAATACATGAACTTTCAATATCTTCATACACACCCAGGTTGAATGAACTGTGTATATGTACAACCTGAATGAAGAAAAACGTGAATATGTCCATCTGGAGTAAAACAAAACATTAAATAAATGCCCTAAGTGTTCTGAAAACCAATGTGCACTTAGTATCTCTTATGGCAGTCTGTCACTATTGTCATCAGTCTATCTCATCTCAAGAGTCTCCTACATATTTGAAGAGAAAACAGTCACTATGTGTTCTTCCAAAACCTTATCCACTACGGAAGAATAGCAGCTAATAGAAGAAACGTGAAGTGAGGATGGAGTTAATAAGGAAAGTTTTATTGACTGCACAATCAATATTCACGAACTGTCGTTTTCAATAGCATTCATGAGGGCAATAAGGGCAAATGGAGGCATATCGTAAACCCACCTCCATCTATATGCCTTACACCTGTTTTAGCGAGATATTTTATTTTCTAAATAACATGTTACTTCGATTACATCTTGTCAGCTGACAAAAGGCCCAAACTGATCCAGGTTCTAGTCATTTATCAAACAACCTCAGTGTGGTCAATGTTCATGTAGCTCATAGTTGACAGGCGCTCGGTTAGCATGTAGAAGTTGGAAGGTAACATGGCAACGAAAAGTGTGGATCTTCAACTTCGGGGTTGAGCAGATATCAAAGAAAGCACAAGTTGCCAACCTTTTCATAGAGAGTTAGGCTCCCACATTCCCCCTGATTTTAACATTGCCAATGGCCTACAATTGTGTTTCTTGGCCCTGTGTCACTTTAAGCGTTCCTCCCGCATGGAGCTGACATCTACTGATATGAGAGGACTTCGAGACTTTAATAAAAGCAGTAATATTTATAGCTATAGCTGATTCATAATCCTCGATTATCCACACGACTGTGACGGACGGACTTAGATCTGATCTGAAACCACACAGCGAACTAAACATGCTCTCTCTCTCTCAAGGGAGCTCACTCTGGGTCAGAAACCTAGTCGAACTGCAGTAAAATGAATGTCGTTGCAGCAGCATTGAAACAAGCGTCATGAAAGAACGACTGAAAGTTACACGTCACAAACTGATCTATACGTCCATACTTGGTTAACACGCCTGCGTATATTCCGACAGTGAAATTACAACAAATACGTGCTTCATCAGTGTTATTCTCAATTACATGTTACAACACCGTTACAGTTCAATGTCAAACACAATAATGAACTCAAGCATAAAAGCATGCCAGAACATTGTTCGTACTTACGTTTTTGAACCTTAATGCACTATAGACAAACATACAAATATCTGTGGCTGTAGAATCATATTTCAGTGCTCTTGTGAGAATGCGTTTTATCACCATTACACATTCAAATGTTTCTACCTGCTAAAATCACCTTTGATTTAACACATAAAACTTCCCATGAAACAGAAACAAAATACTACTGCAATTCCTTTCAAAGAACAGAAATGTACAACGCTAATGGAACGGATAATTATTGGAGAATTTGTAATAATCTACACAGGTTGTTGCACTGCTGAGACCGATACTTACACTGATCAAGGGATCAGATCGATAAATATAAAAAAATGACATCTACTGGTAGTGTTAAGGGAAAGGGCCGTTTTAGAATGAGTGATCAATTCATCATCTCTGACATTTACATTTGTCAGTTACATAGGTACTTGACGGCGGAACTTTCATTGATGTTGTCTAACACATTCGGTGCCAATGCCAACCAGCCCTTGGGAATACAGCCTCCATCAAATCCGCCACATCTTAGATGGATAACAGCCCCCTCTGAACTTCTGGACAAAGCCTCCACAACTGATTTGTAGCCTACAGTTACCCACTGTTGGTCTTTTGACACGATCCATCCTGTTCCTCGCAGATCGATGATGAATTCCCCTTTCGTTCCACAAGGCCTGACCTTCAAATCTTCGTTGCTACCATAGCAATCTTTCGCGTGTCCGTACTTAGGAGGTGTTTGTGAAATGTTTGCATACGTGGTGTCATCAACTGACACGTACATCGTGACTGGATCAACTCTAATTTTCGAGTACCATACTTCACCTTGACGGCCTTCACAAGTCTGATACAAATATGTTTCCCCCTTGCAATGCCGGTTAGTCTTACTGGGGTAAATACCATAATTTTCATGGTGAAGTGTCAGGAATTCTTCAGGATTCCCGCTTGTCATATTGTGACAGTAGATGCGAATTGGATAGAAATCGAAGTTAGGCAACCTAATCCAGTATTCCCCATCAGCACTGGACGGCCCACACTGCTTCACCTCAAGACAGGATGATGGTACAGCTAAACGGCAACCTGTGTAGGACCAATTTCCACTCAGCCCACATGACGCAGTGGCTTCTGGGTGAAAATCGGATTCACACATATACTTCACAATTGTTCCTATAGGAAGCTCCCGAGCCGATACTGTGGTATTCAAAACCGCATGGGGAACAGCAGGCAGATCCGTCGTTAAACAACCAGACACCTTACAAACTGGAGCGTCTCCATCAGGAATGCAAATGGTATTGAGAGGACACAGATGGTTGGAACACACAGCAGACAGTCGTTGTGGCCAGTGTTGAATGTCCGAGAACAAGAAACTTGGAAAACTTCCCACTTGTGCGTCTGTGTTGTTTGACGACTTATAGTTGAGATCACACTGACGTTTTTCTGAATTATAGTTAAATGATACACAGTACTTTTTCCCAAGACAGTAGCGTGCACAGGTCATCAGCCCACTGACGTTTGTGGACAGGATTTCAGCATTTAACATTTTTATCCCCTTTTCCACAAACGGTACATTGTCAGTGCACATGTACTCTGATGTTTCGGCAAATTCCAAGATAGTAAGCCCATGCAATACAAGATAGCAAAAGACCCGAACATGGCTGCTAATTTCATTCCTCATGTCTAACCAGAAAAGCGAGAAGCAAACACCCGACTAGCCGCTCAAATGTTCTTCTAAATAGCTGATGTCTGGTCACGCGTGAGCAAATGTCAAAAGGACGCCTTACACGTCACCGTACACTCTGATCAACTAATGACAGTTCAATTCAGTTCAACCCTCATAAATGTATTACTACATACGCTTCTTCTCTGAAACATTATTTTGTTTACTTAAATGTAACAACAAAGTCGGTAAAAGCCTACCATCACCTTATGTTTGTTGCCAATAATATACAAATGGTGCTTTTAACACTGTTCCAGCAATATCCGGCTGGAAATACCAGAACCGAGCTTCACACATAAGACCCATGACAGGCGTGATGAGCGGATCAATGCTATATGTTGAGAGTGGGACTTCTCCAAGCAAGATTAAGATCAAAACAGAATAACTGACGTGAACAATCAAACTGTAACTAGAAAGAGACTGAGTAATGTGTTTGAGACAGGGATGTAAGCTGTTTGTATTTCTCACGTCATTCTATGAAGAAAACTTCCAGATTAGGCAGGTGATACTCTTGAAATATACATACATAGATGAATACAGTCCATACAGTTCACAGCCCTCTCAAATATATTTACATTTCTCTTTGAAGCATCAGTTAATTGATTTCCACGGGTACTGCACAACTTTAAACATGGAACTAACAGCCTTAGGTTGGGTCAAACGTCTCTTGAGGGTGGGACTTCTCCAGACTGGTATCAGAACATAATAGACAGTCGAGGATTACCTGTTTGAGACATTGATGGCGGTTCTTTGTATTTCTAACGCCATTATTTCAAGCAGACGTAAAACGTAGTCATTATAATACCGTATAGTTATGCAGGGGTGCACACCCCTCCATTTTGTCCTGAACGTTTACTAAATGACTTTTGAAACTCTCTGAAAATGAAGTGAGCACCTTCCTTTATCAGAAGGCTGCATTCCCCCTCCTATTTCTCAGAAAGCTGTAAACGTCCCTTGTAACTGCAGTAGTATCAGCAGACTGTGGGTTTGAATCCATGGTTGATGATCCCTTAGCATCGTGCCACTGTGTTGTAGCAATACAAATCGTAACGACTTTGTTATTTGTGTACTTTAAAGTCGCATACAACTCATAATGATTCTCACTAATGACCAGTAACATGGATTCGTCTAGTGAAGAAGAAACGCTAGCCAGGATAATGTCGGTGTACATATCTCCCGTGTTCCGCAATCACTGACTTGGCGGCGATTGTGCTGTTCCTTTAGGAATATGTGGCATGCTGCGCATTCCAGAAACATTCCTGGGACAAGTATCCAATAAACCATTCGGTATCTTGTTGAGTCTTTATATTTCAAGAGTATCACCTGCCTAATCTGAACGTTTTCTTTAAAGAATGACCTTTGTTTTATATATTTGATCGCCCTTCACAGCCAGCCTTAGTTTGTGGAAACCGTTCCTGGAATCCCTCTCAAGGTATGGCTCTCAAGGCTATGAAAGAGCAAAGGATATTTTCAAACCGAATGTGTACGCATGCATGAAGGGATGAAAGCTTTTGCCAGATCGTAATTAAAACGTAGGTTGGTTTATCAAAGACGTATGCAGTTTTGTATCGTTGCCAAAACATAACAACACGTATCCCGAACTATAGTATTCTCACTAAGAAAGCTGTTCACATCACATCTGTAGTATTCTCACTATAAAAGCTGTTCACATCACATCTGTAGTATTCTCACCATGAAAGCTGTTCACATCACATCTATAGTATTCTCACTATAAAAGCTGTTCACATCTGCTTCTTGTGTTTTGCTGAAATGACTGTGGGTATCATTTAAACTGATCGTTCTTAGGATTATCTATTCATTTTACCTTAAGTGGAACGTTATTGGTCTTTTGATATTAACCAATAATTTTACCTTAAAGATGCGTTCTCACAACACAATGTTTTTGCGGTTGGTAGTTGTCAAAATCCACTTGTCTGCGGACTTGGCATCAGTGTAACTTTAAGTAACACTCAGGATTTGTTCTTTCAAAGACCCGATTCCATACGTGGGTGTAATATGTGAAGTATATTTTTGGTGTCTCTCACCGTGGCATTCCTTGAATATTGATAAAGGAGGTAACATCCAAATCATTCACACGATCACATAACCCTGTTACTGGCCTGGACAAACGCTCAAATTAATGTCGTAATTGTCGTAAGAGGCGACTAACGGAATCGGGTGGTCAGGCTCGCTGACTTGGTTGACACGTGGCATCGGTCCCCAGTTGCGCAGATCGATGCTCATGCTGTTGATCACTGGATTGTCTGGTCCAGACTCGATTATTTAGAGACCACCGCTATGTAGCTGCAATAGTGCCGAGTGCGACGTAAAACTAAAGTGACTCACCCACTCACTTTTCACATTCACATGAAATATGTGCTAAAAGCAGACTCGATTGTTCGAAAGTGACTATATCATGAGCATATACTTACTTCAGCAGCATCAACAAACAAATTGTGTCTGAACCAGACAATCCAGTCATGATACCGGTGTTCACGAAAAGATAATGCACCGCCGGTGACCCCTTCATAAATGTATGCTAAGTTTTGTCAAATTTAATTATTCACGTGAAATAGTTCGGAAACGTGTGATATAAGTCAAAATAGTGAATTGCATCGGACATATGTGTTAATGATGCAGCAAATTTCGAAATGTTCCGCCATGTCTACCATAAACCTTCTTGAATGTTTTACTGATGACTTACAGGTTGTAACCTTTGATAAAACAACTTCTGATCAAGATCTAGAGTGGTATGATGCTCTTCGAAATCCTCATAAAAGAAATGGTATCCTGAATGATTTCAGAGATCTACTGTATATTGATGTTAACTCTGCCATTTCAAAAATTACATCCCTACTTCAATTATCCGGCGTTAGAGCAGGAGCTATCAGACTCACTACACCTTATCACCGTCAATCGCGCCAACCTCCTTGGTTTGATCAAGAATGTGGCAAACTTAAGTCTGAAAAATACAGACTTTTAAACTGTTTCAGAAAGCATAAATGCGATTCTAACCTCGATTCCTATTTGAATGCAAAACACAATTTTAAAAATGTTGCGAATTAAAAAAAGATAATTATCTAGCCAAAGCTGCAGATGATATTAAAATAGCAGCAAGAAATCCTGACTGTAAGATATTTTGGAGCACGTTAAAACGCTATCTTCAGAAAACAGTTCCCACAGATAATATTTCTCCGTACCAATGGTATCATTACTTCAAAGGTCTCCTTTCCTGTAGAGATACAAAACAGCTTTCAGATTTTGATAAATCAGTGTACGATTTCGTCTCAACGCATAACTGTGACGATTGTGAAGAGCTTTCATTCTCGCATGGTGTTTTGTCAACTCCAATTACCGAAGAGGAGGTAATAAAATCTATAAATGAATTGAAATGGAATAAGGCAGCGGGGCATGACGGTATCCCTCCCTCATTTTACAAATGTACTTGTACTTCTTTAGTGTCATATTTGAAAGATTTATTTAATGTAGTTCTTGACAGTGGTAAATTCCCATCGGTTTGGAATATAGGCATAATTGTCCCTTTATTCAAGTCTGGAAGTGTATCAGAACCATGCAACTATCGTGGAATATCTCTTCTAAATATTTCTGGAAAAATATTTGCTAATATATTAGAAAAGCGTTTACGTGCCTGGGTTGATCTAAACGAACTACTTGACGAGGCTCAAGCTGGTTTTAGATCCAATTATAGTACAACTGATAATTTATTTATATTACAGTCATTATGTACAAAGTACCTCTGCAGACCCTAAAGGGAGATTCTATTGCGCTTTCATCGACTTTAAGAAAGCCTTTGATTTTGTTGACCGTAAGAAATTGCTATTTATGTTACATACCAAAGGATGCCAGGGCACAATGTATAATATTTTAAGAAGCATGTATGACTCTGTAGCAGCCTGTGTTAGAACTCATTCTGGCAACACTGAATCGTTTAATACTTCCGCTGGTGTGCGACAAGGCTGTGTATTAAGCCCCGTACTCTCCATATTCTTTATTAATGAACTTGTAGATGATATGTATAAATCATGTAATAATGGAATATTTGTTACTCCCCAAATCAAAGATTTACTTTTACTTCTCTTTGCAGACGATATTGTTACGTTTTCATTTATGGTAAACGGACTGCAGAGACAGATAAATATTCTTCAAACATTTTGTGACACATGGGGACTAGAGTTGAATATGGAAAAATCTAATATAGTTGTCTTTAGAAATGGGGGTATAGTGGCACATTCGGAAAAATGGCTATTCCGGGGCAAAAGTATGAATGTTGTTTCATATTATAAATATTTGGGTCTTTTATTCTCTAGCCGATTAAATTGGTCCATGGCATCTAAAACTCTTGCAGCACAAGCTAGGAAGGCATTATTTCCCATTTCCAAACTCTTTAAGGCTAATAAATTTATTTCATTTGACTCAGCTTGTTTACTTTTCGACACTAAAATAGCACCAATATTGTTATATGGATCTGAAATTTGGGGAGTAAACTACTTCGAAGCCATTGAAAATGTGCATGTATCATATTTTAAAAGATTTCTTACTGTAGGTAAATTTGCTTCCAACAAAGCCGTACTTGGTGATACAGGACGCTATAACATGCATATTGAGAGTCAAATGAGAGTTATCAGATACTGGATTAAACTTATAATAATGCCCGATTACCGCTACCAGTATCAAAGCTATCAATTATTATTATCTCTAGACAAACGTGGAAAGTATTCTTGGGCTTCGGGTGTGCGAAATGTGTTATTTTCAAGCGGGTTTTCTTATGTTTGGTTTAAGCAAGATGTTGGTGATATAAAAATATTTCTGTCAGCATTTAAACAACGAATAAAAGATATATACATTCAGAATTGGCACGCATCAGTAAATTCATCGAGTTTTCTAAGTCATTATTCACAATGTAAATCGATGTTTGGACCTGAAAAATATATTAGGGTCCTTAATGATAAGTCCCTTTTAATAATTTTTTGTAAATTTAGAATCTCTCTACATGCCTTAAAAATACAGCGTTATAGAAAAGATAAAAATATACTAGAAGATTTATCATGTTCTTACTGTTCTTCTGGTAAAACTGAAGACGAACGTCACCTATTATTAGATTGTGAGGCATTCTCTGCCGGCCGAAGGAAGTATTTAAAATGCTTTAATGATGCCCCACAAACGATATATAAAATACTTAAATCTAATAACGATGACTCTATTAAATCAGCTGCCATTTTTATAAAACATTTGATGTCCATCCTTAAATTACATGTAAAACCATAATTTCGTGTCACGTGACCAATATTTGTTAAAAAGAAAAATTAACTGTACTATGGGCCACTGGGCCTTCACTACTGAATAAAACCTGTCTGTCTGTCTGTCTGTTCAACTCCACCGCAGAAGTTGTGAAATCTAAATACATCGCAAATTACAGTCAAATCTGAGGGAGCATTAAGGGCTCGACTTCTTTATTGAGTGATGGTTGCTTTGTAACATTCACACAATGTTAGATGTAACAAAGACTAGGCATGACAATTCAGTAGAGAAGATATTCTTAAAAATATAATTGTTTTTATGTATCAGTCCAAAACTTACAACACAGGCAGACTGAAGAGGTGTCCGTTGTGAATGGGAAAAGTCATCACAGCACGTGTACTCTATTCATATGTCAAGTGATTCACAAGTACGAGGATGCTATATTTCCCTGTCTGTATATTGACCCGGAGATAACATCCTGGTCTAGAAATAACCCATATAAGTGGAACAAAAGCGATCAGGATATATCACTTAACATTTCCCAGGAGCACGAGGATGTCAGTATACTTGGCTGTTTCTTCAATACAGGTTCAGTCCCAGATTGATTTTACTGAGACTGATATATAATAACGTATTCATCTCTAGCTATTGTCGGGGGCAGCCATATAGCCAAATGGTTTAAGAGTTCGATCGTTATGCTAAATGTGGATTCCCTACATAGGCACAATGTTTGAAGCCCATTTCTGGTGTCCACTCACGTATATATACTGCGATACTGATAAAAGCGGCGTAAAACCATAGTATTACTCTACCACTAGTTTTTCTTTGTGTTTGGCAAACGAAAACGGAATTAACTGTTTTCGTGCCATCTGTTCCATTTCATCGTCATGGGAATTGTTTCAACGGATGAGAGAGACTCATTATTCTCTGGATTTATCCTGACGGTATTACAAAAGTCGACAGCTTTTGGAACTGGAAAAGATATCAACGATGGCAAAATATCAAACTGTTGAAAGCCTCACTTTCAATGTCATAACCGAGATAATACAGCTATGCAACGTCTCCCTACAACAATTGTAATATGGCGTCAAATAGTTTATTGGGCCATTACTAATCACTCATAGATAAGGTATACTAGTTGTTTGTAGTGTAGCATAAACATTCAGGTTACAGTGGGAGATGTTAAGCTGAGAGGGGTATAAAACGCGCTTAAGCCCAGCGTGCTGTCTAAGTGAACTTATCCTCAGTACTTTTGGTTACACTCCACTACTGAGTCTAACGAAACCTCATGGGAGGTCGGGTCAGGAAACCTTTGAGACTGACCAATCAGAACACAGCTTACCAAATCGCGAAAGGGGACATTCGCACATACCTTTTGAACTTTTTATCTCGAAACGGTTCGTACCCGAACGATTCAGAATGCTATTTAGCGTACGCTCGCTTACGGGTGATGCACACGGCATACGTACAACCATGACAACGGTGAATAAACAGTCGCTGAAAATGGTGTTTGGGGCAATATTCAAAGATGTCATCTTGTGGAAATATTAGCTAATGGTAACCATGTCAACGGAAAGCCCAAAGCGTATATGCTGCAGGTCAAATAATTGTGTTATATGCGGATTTTTGTGTAAATCCGTGTACAACAAGGGCATGGGAACAAAGGCACGCGTTTAGTTTAACTGAACGCTGTTCTAAGCAGTATTAAATCCATTTGTCTACGATGAAACATAGGTGTTTATCTCGTAAAAGTTATATAGAGCCTGTATGTTTCGGGATGCACAGCTTCCGGTACTAAGCCGGTTCCCGGCTCCCTTTGCCCGCGCCAACTTGCGATGTGCAAGATAGGACCCAGCGTACTTCCGGTATCAAATTCCCGGTGGCAAACGTATATTCAAGAAACAGTTCTGGTTTCATGTATGACTTTACTTGCGTCAACTATCCTTATTTGTCAGCATGGGTCGCTGAAGGTCAGTTATATCCAGGATCATTTCAGGTCAACTTTAAATACCACGAAAACATGATACATGATACACATGCCTGACATGTCAAGAACAGCTACAGAGTTAGAACGGTTAACAGAAATATAATTCAATGCATATACCAATTATAAACTACTCAAACATTTTCCTTGTCGTTTGCACCCCCGACACATTAAAGACAGCGCAGTGTACACGTGGCATATGCTCTAGTCGATCTGACTCCCCCGGATCACTTTACCAACAGGGACCAAATAAAATCCTGATAATTATACCACCGGGAAAGGAAACAAAACCCGGATTGATACACCGGTACACCCCAACAGGTGTATCATCCCAAACACCAGTCAAATCACTTACATCTGACTATATACACAATAGAAATTAGTCAGTTAATAACACCATTCATCATGCTTGCATTTCTGGACAGTGAGGTAGCCTAATCATTAAATCGTTAGCTGATCACGCCGAAGATCCGGGTTCGATTCCCAACATGGGTACAGTATGTGAAGTCCAATTCTGGGGTCCCCACCGTCATATTGCTGGAAAATTGCGGCATAAAACCACACCCACTCACTGATTGCATATCTGAACGTCCTGGTAGATTAACACAGTAATGATATTCAGGGTCAGTGGTTTCGTTTCTAATATTACACCGGTACCAGGAAGTATTTCGAAATTTACACCATTTCCTGTCATATGTCTTTGTTTGCTTAACGAGACTCGCTAGTAATCCTAAAACATGCAACATACAGACATCGGCATGGTCGGGGACAGATTCGATGTGTGTGACGACGTGTGGCTTTCACACCGAAGACCTTTAAGAAAAAGTCACATCCGTGGTCTGACAGTTTTAGCAGTACTGGCGTTTGCGTTCATAGTTGCCTGTGTGGCAGTACTATGTGTCGTCGTCAGTACACTGAGGCGAAACCACCACAAGCTTCCATTTTCTGTGAGTGTTACTCGCCGCATGCGTCTTTGTTTGTTTAATTTTCATGAAATATATTTAATTTTTTAATAAGAGTCACATACGACTAGTGCGTACAGCGTCTTCACCATTCGGTCCAACTTTTGATCTATTACCCCTTTTTAAGATGTGCTGTTGTTTGTTTTTTTGTTTGTTTTCTATCCTGTTAAATGCTATCAACTAGTTATAGCTTATAACTGTGGTAAAACTGGTTAGACGACAATCCATCGACAACAGGTTTTAATTCCCTATGCGTTTCTCATGTATTCACTTCTCGTCACGATATGGCTGAAACAATGTCGACGTGAAGATGAATGTGAAGAGGACATTTACCAAATTGTGTGATTTAGTGACAAACACGATACCAGGTGATTCCCCATTTGGTATTGTACCCAGTGTTCCAGTGATGTTGAATTAAAGAGCTCCTGATTTACAAATATACACTTATGAATTTTTGTTGTTTTGTTTGTTTGTTTGTTATTCAACTCAGCTTTATTACCAGATCTGTAAATATATCATCAAATCTGGACCAGACAATCTAATGAACACAGCACTGGAATTCATGTTGTTTGCTGAAGACCGGGTCCTCACTGACAACTCTTGACAAAATAATTGCCAACACTTGAAGACGTGCGACAGTAGGGTAACATAACTATCACCAAGTATCACAAGGAATATTAAAATTCGGTTTCATTTTCAGATGAGAAATGCTGTTTATTATAAGAAGGAAACTGGCGATGAAGGTACAGTGTTTAAACATATTATTTTCATTAGCGTTACGTGTAAACGTTACAACGGTTCCGGAAAATGGGTACAATATGATTCATGTCGCTCTGTGCTTTGAATCCGTTGATTCATTCTGGGCAGGCGTTCCTATGGATCAGGTTTGTATAAATAACTCTCACTTTCCTGGTCCTGATTCGGCCAATACCATTGATGGAAATATGCTTTCACGGGCGGAAAAAACACTATTCATATGTTATTATTAACATTAAAGTACAATATAATTAGTCTCCAAGACCTGGCCGAAACCATAGCGACCAACACGAAGTGACAAGAACGATCGGAATTCACATTATTCTACCACAGACTCTCACAAAGGAAATGCATTCCCATGGCCACAACTGTGTGTGTGACCCACGCCTTGCATGTTTAACATAATCATTCAGGTATTTGGATAATTGGAGTTTGAAATGTTTCGTATTGTGTTACACCGTTCTACCGACCCACGTTGCCAACATACGATCTCTCTGGTTACTATTTCTTAAAAAATATACATTGAATAAAGTTTAAAGCAGGCAACGCGGTAAGAAAGTAACCTTTTGACTTGCCAAAAATAGTTTCATTTTTTCTCTCTTTTGCAGCGGATGTACTACAGCTTTAAGACCTTCATTCTGAATGGTGCATGTATTGTGACAGAGACACCATATATAACACAAATAATTTATATATCGACACTTCGTACCCAAATAAATTTCCAAAATCATAATCTGTATATATATGAGTTGGCATATCTGATATATTACGGTAAACATTTATCCCTTTCCTACTGGTAGTCAGTATGTGGCAATGCTGTGTGTATACATGGTCTGATAGCATGGGGCATTGCAGTGAATCTCTCAGCGTACAACAAGTGTAAGAACGTGCATATCTAACACATCAATACATCACCTTGTGTATAGGGTTGGGCATTATTCAGACATTGCAGTAAAACAATACTCTCGCATGCATGAGGTAGAACGCATTGGACATACCACCATATATTGGATATTTATATCATTGAATTTTCTGTCCCTTTTGACAGTCGTGTGACTGGCAAGATTCAGGAAAAGCATGATAAATATACGGACTTCGCCTTTGAAATGTCTCGCTTGCATCCCAAATACACTGTCGTCAGGCTCCCCATTGTTCTTGGTGCCCTTGGTTTTGTACCTCCTGATGTCTTGGCGCAGATCAGGAGAGTGCCCGGGCTCTCCACCGGGTGCACTGCCTTCTGACAAGCTGGGTAATTCAGAAGGCTGCAGTGTTGGTGAGCGTTCATATTGTTGGTGTGTTCGACTACTCAGCGTTTCCTGGGAGAAGTCCCATTCACTGTCTGGGCTGCGTGTAGAGGGGGCGAGGGCCCTGAACTAATGAAGAGTCTTACCGGCCTGACTGTGTCAGGATCACCCAAACCCTCTCTGTTGTATATCTATCTTAATCTATATAAACCTAAAGTGTGCATCTCAGTCTATGTTAGGACATCTCTTGTTTTCCCAGAATAACCGCATTTGAGGTTTTTGTTTTGGAGGGACAGGTTTTACTTTTCGTTAGTAAGACCGCTTCCCACTGTTTACTTTTCCTAACTAACAACATTCAAATTATACATGAGTGTTTGAAATCAATTGAAAAGTATCGTTCAAGATTAAAGTCACAAGACAAAGGTATACCGACAAGATATTAGAACTGCAATTTTCTGATTCGTAGGCAGACGTTCTATCGCACGGTCACCGGGCCAACGAAGGTGAAGCGGTTAAATTATCTACTTATAGTTACTTATAGTTATTAAATTGATTTTACGCGCGCTTCAGTTATTGTTACGTAGCTTCGTTAAATGGCCATTTACACTGTAATTACCCATCACTGACGGTATATACGATAGAGAAAACACTTCTTAGGTAGACAATGTGAAAACATCGGGGTCGATCCCCCCCAGCCCCCCTCCCCCTCCTTCTATACGTAAATAATAATAGTACATTTCTCATGCGCACTACTCCATGCACAATGTATAATCGAAAATCTGATTATTATTACCCCGATTTAACCCAAGCAGTCTGTTAGGCGCAAGAAGGTTACCTTCATACCTTTGTGTAACGTTGATGCATTCAATCGGTTTGCCTTGTGGTGTAGCAAACACCGTATAATAATTACTATTTCTTCGTACACACACGCGCGAAAAACATACTCGTACTTTCTCTCATACACACAGATTCGTTAGTTTGACATGTCATGAATTGCTACGCTCTTCAAAGCGATGTTAAAACATTCACTCACTAACTCTCACACTGGCTCACTCACTCACCTCTCACTCATTGAAACGTTTCCTTGTACAGCGCCACCTCGCATCATCATACAGAGAAGAAGGGATGGGGACGTGGACTTCACCCGGACATGGAAAGAATACAGAGAAGGTTTTGGTGATTTAGATGGAGATTTCTGGTTTGGAAATGAGAACATTCACAAGTTGACACGCAAAGGTATGATCGTTGTTTCTAATCTCCCAGAAACATCTCTAATAATATTAGGGACAGGTATGTTTCATAGCCATCTCATTTCATAGCCATCTCATGAAAATGTGTGTTTTGAATACATCATGACAATGAAGCGCCTTCAAAAAATATCACGCGTGACTTTTCATTTCCTGAAACATATCTTGACTGTGGCTTATACGGAGTTTTTAGATTTGCACCTGCCTATGCTTGATTTGATTTGTTTGTGAAACAAAATTAAAATACGCGACGTGTCTGTTCTTTATTATCATCCATCACCAGTTAGAATATACTCACCGAATGTTCAATAAACCAGTTCTCATAATGGCATGCGTAGATCTAAAACTATTAGTGGAGGAATACCATGACAAACTAATCGTGTCTCGACCAAACAATCCAGGTGCTGACATCATGAGCATCGGGTTACGATGACATGGGTCAACCAGACCAAGCATGTTGACCATCTGATCCCGTTAGTCACCTCTTACGACAACCAAGGGTTACAAGGGTTACCGAAGATCAATTTTTCACATGTTCGTTATTGTTTGCCATATTAGTAAAACATCCGAAAATGTGTTTTCTTGTACGTGGATTAATCAACTGTTAATCGGTCTGTAAATAAATGGGTTTGGACCACACAATACGGTGATCATAAGGAAACACACCAAGTCAAGGCGCATGATTACCCGATATGTTCAGTAACCTTTCACGACATGGATTTTAGGCTTGCCTCTCAGTTCTTTATCGTCAGCGACAATCCACCGAGTATGGTGAGGGATCAGTCGTATACATCTATTATAAAAGGTTAGTCTTTTTGTGTCACGTTTTGATCCCATACCTCAGGTGTTTCCAGTTACATCACGGCTCTATGTCACTATGTTTGTAGCTTTAATAACACGTGTTTTGGTATTGATATGTATTCCATTTGATCTGATACCCCGAGAATTTGACAATAATGTCACAGCTTTGTATACGCCTCTTAACAATCTACCTTCAGTTGTTGGCAGCCTATAGCCTGTAATATTGTATTGTCTTGTATGGTTTTAAAATGTTTAAAAATTCTTTACAGGTGTTTTCAAATCCATATCTGTGATAAACTAGTTGTTTTACTGTCCTCACTTGACGGGTTTATATCATTTACCTATCATTATTATAAATATATAACTGGATGTAGTCACGATACGGATTGAAATACTGCGAGTGTGACTTAAAGGTTTAACTCACTAACTCACTATTTACGCCTGTCTGTAGCTGTAGTGAGACATGTTCTGATATTTATAGGTGTTACGTTTTGACCCCAAACTTCTTGAGACTGACATTTACTATCGGTTCTATTTACTTCAACTATAATCATTCACATACTGAAGCCGTAACTGTTTGTCATTGCAGGCTATACCAGACTTCACATCCAGCTCACAACGTTTGACAATATCACATACAATATTGAATACGGCGACTTCCGGGTGCGATCCGAAGCAGAGCAATACCAGCTGATTGTGGCCAACTTCAAGCCAGGTCACCTTGCCCTTTCGTTCGACTGTCTCATTTCCCATAATGGCAGCAGATTTTCTACGGTTGACAGGGACAATGACATGTCGAAAGAAAACTGTGCCTCGCTTTACTTCGGTGGATGGTGGTACTCCTCTTGTCAACTGTGCAACTTAAACGGACTTTACAGGAACAATGAACCCTACAAAAAGGGGGATATGATCTGGTGCTCTGTTAACAGATACAGGGGAATTAAACATACACTGATGGCCTTACAGTCACAATCTTGATCTACTTACCAACAAGTGACGGTGAGGTAGCCTAGTGGGTAAGGCGTTCACTTGTCAGCGATAACCCTCGTTCCATACCCTACATGGATACGAGTGAGGTCTATTCCCGGTGTCCCCCGCTGCGATAATGCTAGGGTACTGCTAAAACGGCGTAAAACTAAACTCATCCACTCACTCACAGACCACAGCTGAACATTTCTGTGCACATCATACAGCTGAACATATTTGTGGAGATCGTTCCTCACATACAGTGTGACCCTATCAAGACTAGAGGTCGACAACAGTATTTCCTACATACATGGATATACATGTAGGTGACTTTCTGCAATAATTTTCATCTGTCAGTATAAGTTTATCACCCTGGGACGTTAGTTCCTTTTGTTGTGACCTTACTCTTGTTTTCTGAGACATGGACTAGGACGTCATATATAGAGGATACTAAACGACCTTCATGTAATACCATTATATTAAACGAGTTAATGAGCTGGTGGTATCAG
Organism: Haliotis asinina; assembly: GCF_037392515.1. Classification (NCBI taxonomy): domain Eukaryota; kingdom Metazoa; phylum Mollusca; class Gastropoda; order Lepetellida; family Haliotidae; genus Haliotis; species Haliotis asinina. The sequence continues at coordinate 96,213,357 of NC_090280.1, forward strand.
ACGAGCGAAAAAGAGTTTGATACGAATCTTTAACGAGTCTAATAAAAATGGTATTTCACGGAAGCGAATTTAGTATTCTGTTTAGTACCCGCCAACAGAAACTGACAGAAACAGCGGCGAAATTGCCTACAGTGTGAGGACTCTCAGCTTTCAAGTCAAGCAAGGTCTAGTAAAATCGCGACATCGTCATTAGCGATATGACGTCACAACTTTGAACCATTTTGACGTCATACGTCAAGCGGTATTTCACTAGTGTAATACTGCCGTAAAAATATTACACTGCAGTTTCTTCAACGGCCCAGGAATAAAGATTAGATATGACACCAAACATTTTAAGACGCCACAAACATTAGAAGCTTTCTCAATAGTCTTACATAGTTGAGATGAAGAGCCGTGCCAATGAAAATTCATAGCTGTAATTCTGAGACAATTCCCCTAAATCCCAGCATTTAGTGAAGTCACATTCATCTCCTTAATCGAAGAGTATATGAAAGGACCTTGGTGCCTATGGATATGCCTTTACCATTTGGAATTGTCTCTATTCGTGGAAGGGGTTGGGGATTTCACCTGGGAACTTTTGGTAGTGTATCCCCTGGGCATTCGGACTGAATAAAGGGTACAAAAATGAAAGGAAATTGTAAGTTTCCACTCAGCGTGTGACATTCATTATCTATTCAGCCAGGGACGTACAAACACAATGGTAGTTTCACCATGTTCTTGTCATCAGTGATGATGATATACTGAGGGCAACAAATAAGGGAACATCACTTCATGGTACTGTTCCTATTTATATTCTCAGAGTTTTCCTCGACAACACTATTCCGAGCTGTTGGTTAAAATTGGAAAATATTTTTAAAACGCTTTTTTCCTATGTTCCTTTATTTGTTACCCTCAGTATATTACGGAAAAAAACAGCAACACCTGAGTAGATAATTGATATCACAATGTCCATATCGCTTATTTGCCTTTGCTTTGAGCAATGACAAAGAAATCATATGTACAATCTGGCAGTGTTGGGTCTGTGTTATTCCTAAAGCCTCCTATTACTGAGCTTTTCCAGATGCACCCGAACATAAATAGGTAAATAACTGTAATTATTCTTTTTATAAAGCGTTTAGAAACAAAATGCACATAGCAGAAATCAGTTTACGATTATAAATCACTAGGCACGGTGAAGTTTCAAAACGTTATGAACAAGTATTTGGTATTTATATATAGAATAGTTTTTGGCAGTGCCTCCTTTGAAAAGGATTCAGGATAGGTTCTTGAAGAAGACCCCATGAGCCAAGGCCCCGACAGAACATTCTTGTCCTAATACCTGGCGCCATCCGTGATCCATTCATATAGATTCTCAACCATTAGTCCTTTGCATCCAACGTGTTCTATTGCACTGACGTTCTATATCTCTACAGTATGTCAGTTAATAAGATAATGGGTCATTAATTTGAAAAGTTAATGCACATCCTCTACTTAAGCATTTAAATATACAACCAGACAACCATTTGGCAAGGGTAAGGAGGGCTATAATGTTTACTTCCAGTGACATACAAACATCAATTCGTACAACTATTAGCACTTTTTAACTTCTTCGCTACTCATCTAGGTAAAACTTGCTTCACAATGTTTGGGGTTTTGTTTCTGAACAAAATGATAATCAGAATAACGTATGCATTCGATACAAAGCACAACATTCACCGGTCAAACTACACCACTCGCGTGTCATCTCACGTGTCACCAATTAGCTTGTGAAAACAAACAGGCTTCCTCACATGGGATCAAGGGGATAATAAAATAAACTTACCTGTGAAATTTTATCATTTATTTAATCTTGTGAATCTTATTGACATTGTCTGGGAAGTCTTTCTTTCAAGTCAGCATGGAAGGCTTGTCACGGAAACGTAAAGCTCTAAATCTCGACACAAAATACCAAATCATCCAAGCTGTAGATGCAGGCGGTAAATCCAAGACTGACATGGCAGCAGACTTGGACATACAAATTTCAAGGCCAATCAGTTGCGGTTAGAGAGATTTAAGAAGCGACGAGGGATATGTTCAGCCATGACACACGGAGAAAGCTCGTCTGTTGACAGCAAGTCAGTTGATGATTGGCTGACGTCACAGAAGCACAAAATTACCGATTTTGTTAAAGATGCAGAATTAAATACATGATCGATGATGAAGTGAATGATCCATGACAATTATATGTTCGTTGGTTTTGTCTTATTTTATTTCCTGTGTGAACATGATCTTGTCTGAAACCAGTGGCGTGGTGACGATTCTTTGTAATTTCCGAATATTCACGAACATTCCCGAATCGCTTAGAACGAACTTCGCTTACAACGAACTGAAAACAACAGTCCCTTTGAGTTCGTTATAAACGGATATTACTGTATCAGTTTTCATTCCATTGTCCTCTCAGATCCTCCGGGCGTATGCAGCCCAAGTTGCACGTAGGGCGCTAGAATGTAACATATAAACACTACCGTATCATGAATGCATCATGCACCGAATGCACCGAATGAGCGAACAGAAGCACATTTAGTGGCAGGGCACTTGTCCCTGATGACAGGTGTGGAATGCGATTTGGAGTGTATCACCTCGCTTCAAGTGTCGTGAGATCGTCAGAACGTGTTTTTCAGTGTTCCACAAGTAATACGGGACAGGAGCCAAAGCAATGTCAAAAGCAATTCGGGCAAAAGTCCTTTTACCAAAATTGTTCACATTTACCTGTGCGTCGAACGGATATATTAGCATCACAGATCACAAAATGCAAACATTATTGTTCTGTTACTAAATAAATGGTATTTTTGTTGCCATAGTAAACAAAAGCTTCCTATCACGGCAGCTTACAGTTACTCACATACTGGCTCGATAACGTGAGTGCCAACTGGATTGCAGAGAACATATATATACACAGTTACACAATTACGTTCGCAATCATGGACATGGAGATAGAATCAGTTCGACTGACTTTACACCCTGTCTCTGCGACGATCACATCGGACATCACACTGACACATCACATCACTCTGGGTCCGTGGACAACAACGATGACGCTCGCACTTGTCTCAGGATCAGATCGACTCATTCTACACCTTCGGGACATAACGATAACGTCCGCCCTAAAACAATTAGCAAAGACTCATTACAACACCACGTATAGGTCAGAGAGTCATGAGCCAACCATGACCTTTGATTCAACTATTCCAACCGGAAGAAGCATTCGATGGGCTCAGTTCCACATTCTAATGACCAAATGGCTTGTGAAAAAGTGAAACGATGTGCAGGAAATTGTTTCATACAGCTTCACAACCAAGGACCTTTCTGTCACGGTAGGTGCAGTGTATCGCATTCTTTATTTTTCGTGTGCAGTTTTTGGTGTATACACGTGTCCCTCACACTTTCATCAGCTAGTTCAAGGGTCTGTTTCACACGGCTATCGTACCGCAACGACTGTCGCAAGTATGAAACATACATGTAGGTGTTATGTTATAGAAGGTACGACAGTCGTACCGCTGCGCTGGCATTGTGAAACGGGCCCCTGAACTAAATACAAGGCTCCCGGGCTGATCGGTTTTCTCATGAGTTGTGTCCCTTGGTCACGCCGGATTTCTCTTCGCCTCCATCACCTACTTGAGCGTGTTTCGTCAAAATGTTAAATGTTAGAGGTCTTTTCTTATTCTGTAAGCTGACTCAGAGTGATGCATCTGGAACACGTAAAGTAGTGTTACACCCAACTCACTCTAATTTCAAACATATGCATTAAGTATGTTTAGTCTTACACTTTCTCAGTCAGTCGCGGTGGCTGAGCGGGCTAGACAGCGTGCTGGCGAATAGGTGCCTGACTCTGAGGGTACGGGTTCAAATCCCAGATGGGACACAACCAAACAAAAGCACTAGAATCTGTACTTTCCTGAGAACATGTAATTCCAAAAGTAACATTGCATTGTGAGCACGTTCCAGATGGCATAGTGTATTCATATTCATGCATATGCTCTCTCTGTATTACACCAGTTATGCATTTATGCATTACGTTCATGTTTTGAATATATCTCCGTAGACACGATGTCACGCTTAGTGGAGCTGAAGGACCGTGGTGGTGCCACAATGTCTGTGAACCAGTATGAAGACTGCTACTTCTACCGAGGGAGTCTGCCCATCCCTTTTGATGAACACATGAGACGCGTTAAAGAGATGAAGCTCACCCCCGAGGATGTGCTGTTGTGCAGCTATCCCAAGTCAGGTAATCACGGGCGACGGGTTTTCCTTGATTTTCAGTTGGAGCAATACCTGCCTCGTCCCATTCTTAAAGGAACTATATCACACCACACTTTCCTGAAAGTAAATAATGCAGTTCTTTCCATAATAGTAACTATCAGCCCTCAGCGAAACTACCATATAATTTCTTCCAAAAATGTTCGAATGAAATAATGTAAGGTTGCATTTAATCAATCGTCCGAATCGTATTTCAAGTAAACCCCCATAGAAGTGATCTATACGAATATGCTGTATTTGAAACCAGTTCGTCAAACACATACAACACCGTGCACGACAGTTTTCAATGTACGGAGCACAAGTCATATTCCATGTATAGCATGTGGTCTCTGTTTGGAAGCTGTTCGCTTTGATGTTTCTACTATCGATTTCAGGCAAGTCGTAAGGGATGATGGGTACTTTATTGCATCAATAGGAGGCTAAAGTGATACAGACCAACATATTGTAGAAACTGTGTGACACTGTGCCTAAACTCTTTGCATACGTATAGTGTTTGAAATCGTAGTCCAGTTTATCTTCAAAAATTAAGTTGTTGACAAAAGGGACATACATAAAGCAACATAACCATTGTATAAATATGGTTATCAAGGTCGATTATTCGATAATAGACATCCTCTCTTAAGAAGCGTATGGTATCCTTTATGTAGGCATAATATGTGATCTAAGAAGAAGCTAAACTATTATCTATGCAGAGTGTAGTATCATCTTGATGTCAGTATCATCAATGTCGATATGTTCTTTACGTTTATGAAGGTATTTACCGCGAAGATGATATTTTTGGACAATGACACTAACACACTTCCGTATATGTCATTGATACTGACAGGATGATACACAGCGATCCTTGAAGATCCGGGTTAAAACGGGGCTACAACAACACATGGTTATCAAACGGGTCAGGCTCGCTGACTTGGTTGATGCCTTTCATTGTACCCGAATTGCGAGGATAGATGTTCATGATGTTGATCACTGGACTGTCTGCTACAGACTCGATTATCTACGCACCCGTCGGTATATAGCTGGAATGTTGCTGAACAGCAGACAAACAAAACATCTATACCAGCCACAAAAAGAAACTGTGCATTGCCAAAATATTATCCCAGTTGATAAGCACGATAACAATGTCATTGGTACATATAAACTTTAATGGAGGGATCAAGAGACCATAACAAGCCGTGAGAATTTCCACCATCGCCATTGAGAACAGCGGTGCGTCGACGACGCAAAGAGCCTATCAAACGTGCAAGGAAGGCTTGTGGGATGTCACGCCAGATTCTCTCAAGTTCTGTTGCAAGGTCAAGGGCGTTATCTGGCGGATGAGGAAGACGGTGTAGACGTCGATCCATCTCCACCCAAACATGCTCTATCGGGGAGAGGTCCGGTGAATTTGCAGGCCATGGCAGTAAGTCCACGTTCTGGTATTGCAAGAAATCCATAGGAACCCTTGCCGTATGAGGGCGAGCATTGTCCTGTTGGAATGTTAAACTATGGCCATGACGTTACAGAAATTGAATCGCCACAGGTCGAAGAATCTGATCCCTGCAGCCCACATCAGTTACGTTGCCCTGAACAATCACCAAAGGAGTTCTTTGGCGTGCTGTTATTACACCCCAAATCACCACGGAATCACCTCCAAAGCGATTCCTCTCCAAGACACAGGCCTGTGCATAACGTTGTCCCACAGGTCTATAGGCACGTTGATGTCCATCACCATTGGAAATGGACTCATTTGTAAAAACAACATTTCTCCACCAAAACAAGGGTCTGCGGACATGATTTCAACACCACAATTGTCGATGACGTTGTGTCAGGATAGGTTGTATGGCGGGACGTCGTGGTCTAAACCCGTCATGACGTAAACGTTTTCCAGCTGCAGTCTGTAATCTGTGGTGAAGATGGGTCACCCTTACCCTCAGTCTTGTCTTGGTGTTCTAACACGTGGACGTCCAGAACGTGGCGGATCGATGACGTCACTTGTGTTCTGGTAACGTCTCACCAGTGCAGAAATGGTGTTCCGGTGGCAGTGGAAATGTGCAGCCACAGACCATCCCAATGGCCCAATGAAGGACATTAGTCTTGGCATGCTCTGCGTTTCAATAGCCGTTCAATTTTTTGAACCATCGCAAGGGCAGGGCTTGAGCTTTCCAGAGTAACTGTATTGTGTGGCATTCATTTGCTCTGTTTCTCTTTCCCGGAATGCACGTGCAACAGTGTATTGCACGTCTGAAGGACGAAACCACAGCCGTCACGGAACGTGTCGCATGCATGCATGTTGGATACATGTCACTAATCTCTGAGATTAAATCCACATTTTTGTATACATAGAAGATATTTTTGCACTGTCGAGCTAATATGCTTCCATATATTTCAATGACACTGACAGTTAGATACATTGCAGTTATGAAGCAATGCATGCCTATTTCCAGGTACCCACAGTTTATGGGAGGTGGTATCATCCATCGTACACGGTGACTTGAAGTCCAAGGAAAGTGTCTCGGATGTCGATATGCTAGATTTCACATCTATGAAACTACTAGACAGAACACCAACACCAAGAATTCTCGGCTGTCACTTCCGTTTCCGGTTTCTTCCGAACGAGGTTCTAACCAAGAAGCCGAAGGTGATCTACCTCCAACGTAACCCCAAGTCTGTCGCCGTATCCTATTACACCATGACGTACGGCATGACGACGGTGCGCAGTTATGAGGGTCACGTGCCCGTCAAGCAGTACGATGGTACTTGGGATGATTACCTGGAGTCCTTTCTGGAGGGTGAAGGTAACAGTAAATCATGAGTAAGTGTGTGAGTGAGTGAATGAGTGCTTTCGGTTTTACAGCGCTTTTAGCAATAATCCCGTAATATCGTGTCGGGAGACACCAGAAATTGGCCTCACACATTAAACCCATATAGGGAATCGAACCCGCACCTTTGGCGGGACGAGCGAGTGCTTTTGCCACAGGGCATTGTTACAGGGCGCCAGAGGTTTGAGATGCACGAAAACAATTTTCTTGGATTAGGTTTTGTCATAGTTTTGCAGGACTCTTCTCTACATTTTTCTCACGCTATTCTCAGACATCAGTCTAACGCTTCAGCCGCTTCAAGATGGTTATTCGTAATTCACATCATCTAAGCCACTGATCCCTACCCTGTTAAAAGTGCTAGTCAGTCATCACCTCTGTTTGTAGATCTCCTTATTCATCAACCACAGGCTTCACTGTAGACTTTCTACATTACCCTGGCAAGCGATAAAACTACAATAGTTTAGTCTTAAACAACCTAACGCTTTGCCCTTGCGTTACACCAGTACACGTTTACATCTGAGTCTCCCAAGGCAACATGCCTCCCTTACATAGCGTTGAATGGGTACCCGGTAGGATGTGACTGTTCAACCATGTAGCTTCTAATAATGCAGAACGGGTTCTATGCTGCTGATTAACCTTTTAACTTAGTTTGCGTGCAAACTGATTTATGTGTCAAGGTAACAATACCGTGTTTTCGTTTCCAGTGGAATACGGATCCTGGTTCGATCATGTACTAGACTGGGAACAAGCAAGGGTAGAAAATCCTAATTTGCCTCTATTTGTTCTGCAATATGAAGATATGAAAAAGGTATGCAAAACCAATATTACACGTTTCATACGGTCAGGTCGGGCGTCATCTAAGCGTGTAGCCTATATTTAATTAACGTACAGTTTTTGGGTTTTTTTTTTTTTTTTTTTTTTTTTTTTTTTGGGGGGGGGGGGGGGGGGGGGGGGGCTTGTTTTGTTGGGTTTTTTTTGTTTCCCTTCTGTCACCAACGAGAAGATAATTATGAAACAAGAAAAAAACACATGGAGCAGGTCAACACTCGTTAGGTGATTGCTGATTATGAAATGATTATTTGTTACATTAACCGATTATATGTTTGTTTACAGTTTGGAACCTGTGTTTCGGTGTTTCCAGTGTTTCGGAGAGTGTTCTCAGCCTACTAACGAGTTAATAATATTTGTGGCGGTATTGTCAAATCCAATTTTCAAGTGTATGCTTTCTTGTGCAACACAAATTTATAACGAATTTTGAAATGCTTTATTTGAAGTGTTTCAATGACGGCTACTGAAGATGTTAGCATCAGCTAAGGGAGTGTATATATATGTTTGCCTTACATTCGCATGGTCAGAAATTACGACGTATGCCGGTTATCTCCCCTGTCCACTTACAGGATCCAGTCTCATGGATTCAAAAGATGTCGGAATATTTAGGAAAGGAATGTGATGTTGACACCGCCGCCAGCATTGCACAGATCTGCAATTTCAGCACTCACAAACGAAAACGACCTCAGTCGACAATAGTGCTTGCAGCTGACGGCAGGACCACAAGAAAAGGTTAAACAATGATATATTTGATTATTATACTTTAAGTTATGAAGAGAAGTAACGGCTGGTTCGAACATATGCCTGCTTATGAATTATGAATTTACCCAACAATCGCGACATAAACATGTGATCTTGTCTCTGTGTCAGCCTACCTTATAAACTGTCAAAAAAAACTAGAAACGCACAGGTGAAAATTCAGCAATGTAAACACTTTATTTCATTTGTCAATAATAATAGTAATAATGATCGTACAAACATCAAATTTCACTTGGGTGATGTCAACAGTCACTGTTACAAGGTGCACATGAAAAATGTTTCTGGAAACGTTACACTCGACGTACGGATGGCGTGAAAGTCAGTATCTGTTGTGACCACCTTGAGCATTCAACACTGCTTGGCACCTCCTAGGCATAGACGTGATCAGTCTCCGAATCCGTGCATGGGGTATCCTGGTCCATTCCCCCTGCAAGGCCTGAGACAGTTGTTGCAGTGTTTGAGGTTGAGGCTGACTTCGTAGGACACTTTTACCAAGGTGGTCCCACAAATGTTCAATTGGATTGAGATCGGGTGATTTTGAAGGCCAAGGTAGAACTGTGATGTTCTGATTCCTCAGATAGTCCATGGTGAATCGTGCCACGTGCGGCCTGGCGGTGTCCTGCTGGAAAACGTGACGTTGAATGTCGAAAACTAGAAGCAAGTGACGTTTCAGAACTTCGTCCCTATAACGAATTGCTGTCAGGTTTCCCCGGACGTGTACCAAATCACTCCTCATGTTGTAGGAAATGGCCCCCACACCATAATACTTCTAATACTCCTAATGTTAACAAATGCAAGTTAAACTCGAGGAATAACACAATCTAATAGCCTCTGAAATGTGGATATCCTCTGCAACGCCGCCATATAGCCGGAATATTGCTATATGTGCTTTAAAACTAAACTCACTCACTCACTATATATAGAACTATGTTTGTTTTAGGTCGTGCTGGTGAATGGAGGCATTGGCTGACTGTGGCACAGAATGACCATTTTGATAAGATTTACAAGATAAAGATGGCCAAGAGTAGCTTTCTGAATCACTACAACTGAACTGTCTGAATCACTACAATTGTATTGTCTGAATCACTACAACCGAACTGTCTGAATCACAACAACTGAACTGTCTGCCTGAATCACAACAATTGAACTGTCAGAATCACAGCAACTGCACTGTCTGAAGCTCAACTGAACTGTCTGAATCACTACAGCTGAAGTGTATGTCTAAATCGCAACCACTGAACTGTCTGTCCAAATCACTACAACTGAACTGTCCCAATCACTACAGTTAAACTGACTTCGTCATATCTGTATCAAAGTGATAACTACTTTGCGGAAGTGCCGGTATCGATGTATGTTCCCGTACTCCCCATCTTCTCAGTGCTGTTCAAATTGTAATCAGTCGCATATATAATATACACTGTCATTAAATAGAAGGATGCGTCCTGAGGGATCGTTTTAGTTTGGATTTTTTCCAAGTGGGTTCTTGGCTTCGCTCAGAAGTTTACGACATGTTAAGGTTAGGGTTGTCATTGGTCATCAGCAGACAAAGCTTGTCGTAAAAGGCGACAAACAGGATCGCATTCCAACTGCGTAGATCGATTCTCATTAATTTAATCACTGGATTATCAGGTCCTCTTGGTTTCAGCGGCGTGGTTGGATGCATAAGACGTACACGGGTTTTCCACCCACAACTAGCTGTATTATGACTGCAGATCGAAGAGCTATCTCGAATACAGTCTTGTGAAAAGAGTCATAGATCAGTTAAAGTACAGAAGGTTATGGACAGGTAACCGCGCCTGTCAGCATAACGGAGGGTTTTTCCAATTGTCCTGCCCCACAACGAAGCACACGTGACACATGTGGTCTCAGCTTAGACGTTGCCTGTGTTCACCCATCAGAAAAGTGGTACCACGGTGAGATAGCTATTAACATTCAAACGCAGAACCGCGGTAGTTCTGTCCATCGTGCTAAATGCGCTTGGAACATGTCCGTGGTCTTATTATTACTTCAAAGGAATGGACATACACAGATAGCTACAAAAGTGTATGTCACACATCTTACACCGATTTGTTTCTGCTGCTTGACAAGTATTAGATGAGCCAGCGCAATGAACGCGTTTGTGACAAGCAGGCGGGGCAAAACACTCTGGACGAATTCACTTACTAGCAGTTGCCAGGCAGATTGACGATTATGCACGTGCAATACATGCTGACCATGGCGTGAAATCAATACCGCGACTGTTTAACACGTGTCTGGTAGAGCGATTTAGTTCAGAAAAACACCATCGCGACACGATTCGCAAGAGGAAATTGAACTTTTCAATATTTAGACGACAACCTGTTTCCCTCTTGTTTTGAATGGAATGTTCCGGAGGGCGTTCCCATATGTGCAAATTGGGGGCATTTGTCAGGTCGTGGTTCATATCATACATGTCAAGCAAGAAGCGAGGCTAAACTATTGACTCAATCTACTGTTGGTAAGTCGCCGACTTGAGATTTTTTCGTTTTCTTGTCACGGTTCCATTTATCTCCACCATCAAAATGGACCGCTGGTGAATTGTGCATTACGTTCGTAGTAAGAGAATACATCTCATAATTATGTTCACTCTCGATTGATGGTCCTTTGCACGTTCTTTACACCTACTTATAGATCTTTCTGTCTACAAGAGCTATACTCTCTGAAATAGGAAGAAGAGCATATCATGTTTCACGTCACACCACAACTGTATATATTATTGTACATACATGTAATAGGTAGAGTCTGTCGGTGTACATGTGTCTGATAGACAAGACGTGTTTTTATTGCTCTGATAATGGGTGTCTCTTTAGCCCAGTATCGGGCTAATATTGGTACATTTATACAATCAAATGGTTCCAAATCGTTTGCACGGTCTCCAAGTCGAACAAAGATACGTTTTGCTTACTCCTCCTGTTCCTTCTCAGCACACAACTTGTGACGAGCAGGTTAATGGATCTCACACCCATTAGTCCACCCAGTAGACTGGTAAAGATGGATCAGTGCAAGTTGATCAAGGTTTGAATGAGTCGAACAGTGATGCGATGAAGGAATGTTCACTGAACTGAACTGTGCTGTGGATGAGGATTTTGAATAGCTGGCACGAAAGTTGGGCCTGGACGAGCAACTCGCCCATGGAGAATGTGGAGTTACATTGCTCAGTTAAAGAACCTGAAGATAAACCAGAAGATCTTGAACCTTTAAACCGACATGATAATTTGTTGTTTCATGGACTACACAGATAAACCATTATGTCTTCATAGATATTGATTCACTAACCAGTGTTACTGATTATGTCATTGGCATATAACATCTCACACCACTATTACTTGTCTGTATACTTCTTGTACATGTTGGGTAATATCATGGAGAGACCACAGACTGGACTAAAGCAAGTGAAACTGACCAACTGCCATATCGATATGAAACACAAAACTAGTTTCGTGGCAATGAAAGCAACTAGACATACTTTGGCAACAGTGTAGATTTCACTGAGTACTATTGTGACCATGAAGTTCAGAGTGTGCAAGGTTTTATTGGGTCAAAATGCCCAAACATCTATAAAGATTTTTTATGATCAATCACCAGTCATACGAACCTTGTGGAGTGAGTGAGTGAGTTAAATTTTACATCTCATCGGCAATAATACAGCCACATAGCGATGAAAACAATGTAATCAGTCTAAAATATCCGTCGACAAAGGGCAGTAAAACTAAGTAGATTATCACAGATATATGGATGTTAAAACTAGTCATGAAATCTAAAATATTTTAACTAGAGAGGACGATACAATATATAAAAACAGGCCGAACCTTGTGGAAGTACAGGTGGGGCCGAGGCCCTGGCAACGGTTTCAAACGTTTATGTGAGGGTTTATGTGAGGGTTACGGGACTTAGCAGAACAAACAATCTTCAGTTGTACACAGTGGATTTTGACAGGGGTGATTCCTATCATTTACTACGTGCCTGTACCATAACTCTAGAAAACCTAATGATCCCAAATGTGTAACTACATGAATGATACAATCACGATGACGTTTAAAATATCTGCTTAATCGTGTCAACCCTAGAATAAGTACGTATGGAATAGCAAATATACTGTAAATCAAGAATTTTATGCGAGTGGCGAGACGTTTTCGCGAATTGCCCAATTCTCAAAAGTGAATAGCAAATCCTACCAAACTGAATCCGATCACATACGAAAGGCTGTAGTTAACTTTACAGTGAGCTCAGATGAGTACTTCTGTGTGTATGCAATCACTGATATTTTTTAAAAACAAGAAATATGATGTACGTTGTTAACATAAACTCTAACAGCTTGTTCACCTGTCCAAAAATTCATTTGTTGAATAATATTGAATAATGTGTTTGCATCATGTTTATGGTTTTGGTGACAGCTTGTTGAAACCTCAGTGGTAAATCACCAAATGGAAATAATATGCAGATAAATCAAAAGACTTTTTAACAGTTATCTAAACTGTTCAATAAATACGTGGAAAGGGTACTTGAATGTTGTGAGCATAGTGAGTGAGAGGGAGAAGTTTACCTGTTTCATGTAGCATGTCCAAACATTGTTTACACAACAGTCCCGTTTCCTGTTTACTGAGTTCCGTTCTAACGCACAACGTAATGCGATAACCAGTCCAGAATTCTTAGAATATGAATCAGTGTGATCTGTTACGTCCTAGCACGTGTATATTGCAAAACTACGCTCCTTCTAAATCCTTGCAAACACGTCGTACAGCGAGCTCTGTCGTACAGCGAGCTCTGACAAACGAAAGCTTTGCCGGCTCTTTGTTTATGGCTTACCAGCCCGATAGGCGCTAATTTCAAATTGCAAATGGTTAGTAATGGAAGTTCTGCATTACATATTGTCACTAGCAGACAGGCAGGCAGACAACCAGACATTGAGTTTTCTCTGTGACAGAGTCTGCTTGTCACAATCAACTTGTTTGTTTTATGTAACGAGTAGATTATTTCCTTGTTTGTGTACACAGCCAAGCGTATACTACTGCTAACGACCTCATACCCCGGGCAAGTGTACTGTTTCGATCTCCCCGAACCTACTCTCTATGCTTTATGAGCCCAGCGCAACATACCTGCTGAAACCACTGTATTTCGGCGTTCATTTCATATAATTTCCGTAGCTATTGTTTCCTCTACACCAAACGGAACACTAGACTGGGTATTCGTTTCAACTAACGTTCAGCGTTTTGTGCTATGTTATGATTTATCAGTGTTATGTTTGTGGCCATTTTGCTTTCAACTGATATTTAATGCATGCCAAATATGTCACGTAAGTATGGTTCATTGAGACAGTGAGGTATAATATCCGTTGCGGATTCCAGTAAAAGCCCATTGATATCTGCTCAGGCCTTTAGTCGAACCAGCGGGTACAGAATGGTATGATACAGTGTCATGCAGACCCCCAATCCAATATAACCAAGAAAGCTCATGCAAGTGTAGGAAACATTTCATCAGTTTCAGGGCTCTTTTCATTGTGAATTATGATCATTTTCCTGTAAAATATTTCTGGTCAGAAACCAGATGTAAGCCTAGCTATCGTGGTAAACAGACCATAATTAATATCAAAGTGGATGTGGGATTTGGACCAGTAATAACAGGGTATTGTCTGACCCAGCGGACATAACTGTCCACAGCTAACCGAGGCGCAGATGTTCATGGATACAAATAATGCAGTTGGAGATATGAGTGGACATGACATGTGCATAATAACTAGTGTGTTGTTTTTAAATGATTTTACAGTTGTTTCTTCAATTCTTAGTATTGCATTCGATCTGTGAGGAGCTGGGTTAGAACTGACCTACAGCAACTCATGCTTGTCGTAAGATCGGACGGTCAAGCTCCCTGACTTCGGTGGCATATACTATCGTCTTCATATAATTAACGCTATTGATCCCTGGATTGTCTTGTCCAAAATCGATTACTCACAGACAGCTACTGTGTATGCGTGTGTACGTGTATATAAAGTGATCAGTATAAATATAGTATAATTTGTGTTAGAGAGAGAGAGAGGCAGAGAGAACAATACCAATTACATTGTACACGATTGTACATGATATGTGCATTGTACATGTAATATTCTTACAGTTGTGACCATGTCGTCCAAAGTGGAGTTGGTAGACCGTAGTGGTCACAGTTTTGTGGTCAACTGTGTTGATGGATATTACTTTCATCGGGGCTCAAAGCCTATTCCGTTCCACCACCATCTAGACAGCGTTAAAGAAATGGCAATACGCCAGGATGACGTCATGATCTGCTCATACCCTAAATCGGGTAAGTATCGAAAAACCTTCACCACGCCTGCACGTGTGTGTTTGTTGCTTAGATTCCCACCTAAAATATTCAAGCTGTATGAAGGCAGTATGTAAATAATCATATCTTGACGAAAAAAAAACAAGTGTACGAATAATATATTTGTAGAGCGCCTAACCCTCAAAGATATTTTGTGGCGCTAAGGATAAATGAGCTCAAACCGAAGACGTTAACTTGGTTGACCCAATCTGCCTTTGAGGAGGTTAACATTCGTATGACCGTTTGATCTTCTTGGTACCCATTTTCGGCGTGGCGAACAGAGGCAATGTTTTTTTTAACAAACTTACCTGCCCTAGGTACGTTGTGGTAGCTATTAACCTGTGACCATTAACCTTAGAATTTAGATTCACAGGGAGCTGAGAATGAAAAGTGAGCGCACACTAATTCGAGGATAGCGATAATAATGTAACCCTTGAGTTTCTTTAGGGTATGGATATTGAACATTATGACTATGCACATTATGATCAGTAAGTCACTCCCTCTTTTAAACATAATGCAGGATGTGTTCTCATTCAGGTTTACACTGGCTGTGGGAAGTCGTCAACATGATAACACATGAAGATCTGAATCACCGCAGCCACAAAGAAAGCATGAATCAGCCAGATTTCAG
Source organism: Haliotis asinina (assembly GCF_037392515.1). Taxonomy (NCBI): domain Eukaryota; kingdom Metazoa; phylum Mollusca; class Gastropoda; order Lepetellida; family Haliotidae; genus Haliotis; species Haliotis asinina. The sequence continues at coordinate 96,228,981 of NC_090280.1, forward strand.
AGCCAGCGAGCTTGACAAGGTTCCATCTCCTAGGGTCCTTAGCAGCCACATCCGCTTCCGATTCCTTCCTTGTCAGCTCATTACTAACAAAACCAAGATCATCCTACTTGAGCGAGACCCCAAGTCTGTGGCAGTGTCTTTCTACAACATGACAGTTGGGATGAAGGGTGTTGAAGGGTACACTGGCATTGTGAGTGTAAAGGAGTATAATGGTAGCTGGGAGGACTTTCTTCAGATGTTCCTGGAGGGAAAGGGTAAGTTACGATGCATTTCTTCTGTTCACAGTATTGGCTTATGTTTACTAATACAACATGATGTAAAACGGACATATGTTTTGTTTGTGATATTTTTATGCTTTCTCTGCAGTTAGGTTATTTGATCTGTGAAGATATGTATGCCACCACCTTTGTATGCATTTAGCTGGTGTATTGCTTTCTGCATTTTAGCAACGTTGATTCACTAGCTTGACAATGATATGGTTTCTTGGGATGTGAATGAATACAAATGATTCAGTCATGATATTGGTTTCATACTGATTTGTATTATAGTCCACAATGATTCAGCGTTGATACTGCTTCATGTTTCAGTTCACATTGACTCGGTATTGATACTGCCTCATGTTTCAGTTTTCAATGACTGGGTATTAATACTGCTTCATGTTTCAGCTCCCAGTGACTCGCTGTTAACACCGCTTCATGTTTCAGGCCCAAATACTCGGTATTAATATTGCTTCATGCTTCAGTCCGCAATTACTCTGTATTCATTGCTTCATGTTTCAGTCCACAATGTTTCAGTCTCAAAATACGTGACATTAATATTGGTTAATGTTTTAGTCTTCAGTGACTGGATATTCATACTGCTTCGTGTTTCAGTCCACAATGACTCGGTACTGATACTGCTTCATGTTTCAGTTCTCAATGACTGGGTATTAATATTGTTTAATGTTTCAGCCCTCAGTGACTTGGTATCAATACCCCTTCATGTTCTCAGTGACACGGTACTAACTCTGCTTCATGTTTGAGTCAACAATGACCCGGTATTTGATACTGCCTCATGTTCCAACCCCCTTTGACCCAGGGATGATACTGCTTCATGTTTAAGTTAACTATACATGGTATTTGATACTGCCTCATGTTCCAATCCCCTTTGACCCAGGGATGATACTGCTTCATGTTTAAGTTAACTATACATGGTATTTGATACTGCCTCATGTTCCAATCCCCTTTGACCCAGGGATGATACTGCTTCATGTTTGAGTTAACAATGACCCGGTATTTGATACTGCCTCATGTTCCAACCCCCTTTGACCCAGGGATGATACTGCTTCATGTTTGAGTTAACTATACATGGTATTTGATACTGCCTCATGTTCCAATCCCCTTTGACCCAGGGATGATACTGCTTTATGTTTTAGTTAACAATGACCCGGTATTTGATACTGCCTCATGTTCCAATCCCCTTTGACCCAGGGATGATACTGCCTCATGTTCCAGTCCTGAAAGACTTTTGTTTAGAAGGGATTCATTAGTCCCTAGTGACTCGCTTCGTGTTCCAGTCTCCAGTATGTAGATATGTTCCATCGGGTTCAACAACGCACCCGTCCCGGTCACTGGATATTAACATTGGTGACGTGCATGTTTCAGTGCCCTATGGCTCGTGGTTTGACTACAAGCTTGAATGGGAGGACATCAGGAAACAACATCCAGACTTACCACTCATGGACTTAACCTTCGAGGATATGAAACAGGTACGAAATCAAATGCAATGTCTGTACAACCAAGATATGTATCCATAAAATTCATTACGATCCAATACAATAACGGAGACTTGTTAACATCATGCAGATTTCCACATTAAATGTGATGAGTTTTTCGCCCTCTGTGATACTCTACATTCCAGGATCTGGTCGCATGTATATGGCGAGTTGCAGATTTTGTTGGTAAACACATGACACCCGAGAGAGCAAAATCCATTGCAGAAGCTTGCACATTTCACAATCTGAAAAAACGTTATGATAACGCAGACACTAAAACCAAAGACATCGCATGGAGAAAAAAGACAGGGATCTTCCGGAAAGGTGACAAAATAAGATATTCTGAATGATTGTTATTTTGTTTATATTTCGTTATTGTGCTTGTTTGTTATTGTCACGTGATCGCTCGCATTGTCAAACCGTTTCTACACAGATAATCCTGAACATGAAATGAGCCTCAGTCCAAGTGTTTTCCGCCTCTGCCACCAGGAAACATATATAAAAACACCAAGCTATAACCGATTTTTAAATTCCTGATAGAGGACTTGCTCGACACATGTTAATTTCGTAGACTGATGGTCATATTGTTGATCACTATATTGTCAGGTCCAGACATGATTTTTACAGACAGGCGTCATATGGCCGAACTATTAGCAAACTATTGCATTTTATGTATACAGATATACCTTTTCTGCCTCTGATACTGTTGTTTATTAAGTAATGGCATACTTTCTCGCCTCTAATATTGCGTTTATCATTTCAGGTATAACAACAGACTGGAAGAATTGGTTTACAGTAGCACAGAGTGAACAGTTTGATAACGTTTACTCAGAAAAAAGGAGAAAGAGAGATAGGTTGAGCCCACAATATTGACACATTAAATAATATTCGGCTGGTATTGAGGAAGTTTATTTCAGGTGAATCAGATAAAAAATACAAATATTGTTAAATTCTAATTGATTCCTCTTCTCTTTCGTTAATCAAAATAGGAGTTACGTATTCTACACACACACACAGAGAGAGAATTCGGTTTTATGCCGCATTCAGCAACATTTCAGCTATATGGCGGAGGTCTGTAAATATGCTTGGTTACTTTCGATAGACCCCCTTTACAGAGGAGGGTAACCGCCCAGCCTTCCTCTGCGTTCTGTTTTCAGAACACCACTGAACCCTCAAAGGGAGCACGGCGAGTGCAGATAGAAGGTAGTCGCCATGAAGGCAGAACCCTTGCCCAGAACGCCACTGCAGCGTCGACTGTACTGAACATGATCAAAACAAACGCAGAGCGGTCGCCGTGATTGATTGATTACAGGACGAAGAGCGAAGGCAGACCCATCGCCGAGGTAGTGGAGTGAAGGCACAAACGTCGGTGAAAGGACGCGACATTTAAAAACTTCGTAAACTGCTACGTTGCCCCTGCCTTCTCTCTGCTTACATTGTTCGTCCGTCGAGCATCCATTCGTGTCCGTCGAGCAACCATTTGCGTCCGTCGAGCATCCATTCGCGTCCATCGGGCAACCATTCGCGTTCGTTGAGCATCATCTCTGCCATCATTCAGCGATTAGCACATATATATGACAACCACGGCGTTCGCTCTGCCCTTACCGTACTTCCCCTCTGCCTTTCCAGATTGCATATATATAGGTCTTGTGTTTGGTGATTCTTGGGCCAGTCCGTTGGAGGATGTCGTCAAAAAGGAATAGCTCCATTCTCAGATATTTGTAGAATGACCCTTTGTCTTCTGGACGCAGTTTTTGCATTAGTTCACTGTAGTCCCCGAACTGCCACCGTCTATTGCATCAACCATCAGCGGACCCACAGGGTTCTCAGTCTTCTTCTACAGCTATTTATCTTTCTAGTTAAGATGACAATGGCTATTTGGTTGAAAAACAATGTCTGTTGATCTTGCAAAAAGCTATTCGAAAACGCAGTTCATAGTTCATGCTTAATGAAGCCGTTACGCTATGGTCCCACTTGGCCTGCTCATATGAAACCTATGATAAAACGTCGTAGCCAGGTACTCGTATACCTAGAGTATGCAGTTTGCAGAATAGTCGCCACAGAACACATGTACAGAAGGCGGCGAGAAGGCAGAGCGAACGCGAATGAACACGTAAGGAAGACACAGCGGTCGGGGAGAAGGCAAAACCAGTGCTGAACGGACGCCGTTATTTAAGTATGATGGTACAGGAAGGCAGAAGGAAAGCAGAGAGGACACATAAGACACTTAAAGAACGCCACTGAAATGTAAAAGATTGGCAGCTTAGGTCGTACAAGGGTGTTACAGGAACACCGGAGCAGTTACACAGAAACAAAGGTAAGAAGACACAAGGGACGCCGGAGCAGTTAAACAGAAACAAAGGTAAGAAGACACAAGGGACGCCGGAGCAGTTAGACAGAAACAAAGGTAAGAAGACACAATGGACGTCGGAGCAGTTAAACAGAGACAAAGGTAAGAAGGCACAATGGACGCTGGAGCAGTTAAACAGAAACGAAGGTAAGAAGGCACAATGGACGCCGGAGCAGTAACACAGAAACAAAGGTAAGAAAGCACTATAGATGCCGGAGCAGTTAAACAGAAACAAAGGTAAGAAGGCACAATGGACGCCGGAGCAGTTAACAGAAACAAAGTTATGAAGGCACAATGGACGCCGAGGCAGTTAAACAGAAACAAAGGTAAGAAGGCACAATGGACGCCGGAGCAGTCAACAGAAAGAAAGGTAAGAAAGCACAATGGATGCCGAAGCAGTTAACAGAAACAAAGTTATGAAGCACAATGGACGCCGAGGCAGTTAAACAGAAACAAAGGTAAGAAAGCACAAGGACGCCCGGGCAACTGAACAGAAACAAAGGTTTGGCGACCGTTGTACCTCCTGGTATGTTAGAATGCAGTGAGAAGGCAGAGAGACCACCGTGCTGAGTAAAGTCGACCTCAGTTACGTAACGTAAATTCATAGTGTAACATGGTGAAGTACTTACGTGCTCGGACACCTTTAAAAATACCATCAGCACCAGCAAGTGATGCGGGCTACAAGGTCAGCAAGAGGGATGGAGTAAACCTATGTCAGTATAGAACCTTGTGTTGGGTTATTCATTGTATGCCAGAGTGCCAGTAGATGAATGCACTGTTGTAGTTAGGACCTACCAGCCTCGGGCGCACCAGTCGAGTGTAACTTGACATCAACCCGGACAATGTGGATCGGCCATATTAATAGGTAAGTGTTAATAGGGTTTACAAACACACAAAGCCCCCAGTAACGACACCTGTCACAAAGGTTAAACATACAAACGTACATGTGTAATTAAATACAAAATTGCTAGGGTAAGTGAATATAATTATGAAAGACATTGTCATCTGAACATCTGTACATATATGCCTGAAGTTTCTCTGCATAAATTATCACGTGGCATTATGCATATTCAAGCAAAAGTACAGTTGTAAATAGCTCAACACTCACTGAAGCAGGCAGACTTGCAGCAGACACTCTAGTGCGATACGAATATTCAAAGGTACGGACTAGTTTCTATGTATATTTTCTGAGTATTGTAATCTCACTTGGTGCGTCTATTCAAAGACTGTTAATCGCAGTAGTAAGAATTCTGGAGACAAGTCGAACATTTTTAGTATATCAGTTTTGATAATGTGATTACGATTCTGATATTCTCATCTGCAACAATGTCGGTGACATCGTATTACTAGCCAAAAAATAAATATATTCATATCACAAGCATCAAACAAATATGTTATCAATAGAAGCTTTTAGAACAACTGTTTTTAATGTTAAAGAAATTATAGCTAAAAAGAATAACGTTTGGCCCTCATTCCACAAGTGGAAATACAAAAAATTCAAAAAATAGAAACGTAAAATGAAATTAAAAAATGATACTTACAATTTTGCACACATATGTAAACTCAAACATGTTTTAGGGTTGCACAATGTTTCTGGGATGTTTCAAAAGATCATGCTTGACCAAACCAACCAAACGGTTTTATCAATCAGGATTATTTGTTTGATTGGCATTATTAGAATCTAGAGAGTAATAAGAGGGTAAGATTCTTTATGGATAACAACTTCTTTATTAAATATGATATCAAGCTTGACAACGGTATAAGGGTCCATACCGAAACGTCGCATCATATGTAATAAAGAAGTTGTTATCCATAAAGAATCTTACCCTCTTATCAATCATGATTGTCACGATGTGCGTGGATGTCAGGCGGCACGAATATCAAGCACAATGATTGTTTCTCACGCGCAAAGCATGAGTACAGCACGTGACTATAACAGACCCAAGTGAATCTCACAATTTCATCCACGACCTTTGCAAGTACTGTACACGAAAATGGGACGGCCAAACGCTGTCGTTCGAATTGGACGATTGCAAACTGGCGAATCAAAGAGATGAGGTGGCAAGGATCTTCAACGTCCATTCCAGCACAATAACTCGATTGTGGGATCGATTTCGTCAAACAAAGTCGACAAATGACCGTGGAAGATCAGGAAGACCTAGAGTCAGCACACCTGCCCAAGATCGGTACTTCCGGTTAACCCACCTACGTGGCCGGCGTAGTTTCTAGCCCGAAGAATGTCCGATCAGACAGTGAGGAACCGTCTCCGAGAAATAGGAATACGTGCCAAACGTCCAAAAGGTGCCCCCTCCTTGACAAGACTACATCGACGTCGAAGAGTGAGATGGTGTAACACGGTGCTGCCTTGGAACCTGGCAAACTGGAGGCGTATATGATTTAGCTATGAATCCCGGTATCTCCTCAGGAGACCGTGTCTATAGACGACGTCATGAACGTTTTGCTCCTAACTGCATTAGACACGTGGACAGATTCGGTGAATGGAGTGTTATGGTGTGGGTCTGACGGCTAATCGATATATAGACCAGATTCTCCGTCCGCATGTCCTTCGCCTTGTTGACCGTCAACGGCAGCTCTCCCAACAGGGCAAAAGCCAGGCCCCACACAGCACGTGCCACCGTGGACTACCTGGTCAATAACAACATCAATACCCTCCCCTAGCCATCCAGATGCCAGGATCTAAACCCTATCGAACACCCTTGGGATCAGATCGACAGACGGGTACGTCGCCGTCGTAATCCACCACAGAATCTTCAGCAGTTGTTCCACATGCTGCAAGTGGAAGGGAAAAGGATTCCACAGCAAACATCCAACGGCTGTATCCAGGTGGACAACAGTAATGACTGTTATTCTCATGAAATATGATAAGATAGTAATGCATTGCTGTACAAAATTTCATTCATGTATCTTTGCATTCCGCTGATCTCACTGAATAACACCAAATTTTCATTGATGTTTGGGTTTTGCGTTTCTTTTTTGAAGAGTATATTTGATCACTGTGTTGCAGTCTTACTGTACTTGTCTTATGTCTTAATCTTGTCTTTTATCAGTGCTGATAATACGTAACTTATAATAGGTTTTGATGTTTATACATGCTATTTCACACATGCCTCAGTACTTTATCCAACAAACAATGTTTTGCTGCCTTACATAAATTACAGAAAATCGGTATTCAAGCCAAGTATATTATTGAATGTACACCTACTGAAGTGACATGAATAAAAAGATTTACATAAAAAAGTTCAAATTTGTTATGTCGAGTCCCTTACAAGTGTAAATATGTATGCACAATGAGATTTAAAAGTGATATTAAGTGGTCAGATGTAACATATACCATTCAAAAAATGTAGGTGATATTTCACTTTGAGATCATACCACTAGCCAATGCCAATGCATATAAGAAAAAGTAAATTAAATATATATATATCCATACATGTGAAACATTTCCAAGGGAATGGAAGAAATTGGCACATTTTGCCTTAATTTCTCTTCAACATTTGATTCCTCCTTGACTTCATCGTGTGCTTTTCACCAGTCTTATCAAATGCTATATCCCTTACTCGTTTGATGGTATACGTGTGATATTCCAGTAATATAACGGTGTAGTCAATGCCGAGGCTTCGGCGTGACGAGCGAGCAAACGCCTTAGCCACTAAGCAACCCGCACCTCCCCAGTTACACAAATGAAAAGGTGCCTTATTTGCCTGAAAGGGTTTCATAAAATCAAGGTAAGGTCACAGAGTCTGCCAGAATCCTCTAAACTCGAATCCAATTTTCCTTTTCATTATACAGGGATAAGCCTGGCTCTGAAATCTCACATGGGACCACCTAAATGAGAGGGTTTTTTTCAAATCTTATGAGATATACTGATCGTGCACAAGAAAAGGAATAAACGACAAATAGGACATCGTCACATGCATCTGATCATGCCTCAACCACTCACCAATTTTAGTTTTCCGCGTATTTTGAAGTATAAGTTTCGGAATTTGGTTTTCATATTGAATCTGTAGATCTACTAACATCACCATTGGTGTCTGTTTTCTGGTTTTCTTCAAGGCCAACGATTTCAGTTGTTTCTTCGTTTTCTTGTGTAGCATTTACAAATTTCAGTATCGAATGATTTGGTTTCGTAGGCAGATGTTTTTGGGAGGCATGATGTTGCAGAACTTCCGAACGCCAACTCTGTACAATGCCGCACAGTGCATAAACAACACAGTACTGCGAGGTTCAGAGTTTACCATACTCCTTGCAGCGGAGATTGTTTTGCACAGCACCGTGTAACGATGTTCGAAGTTCCATAGCGGAGGTTATGTTTCGAATATTAAAAACAAGTGGAAGGCAACGGGAATATCATTGACAGAATAAAATAACGACAAAGCCTTTCTCAGTAAAACTGATTCAAACAGTTCATTATTTCTAACCCTACAGGTGAGCAGGATTTTAAATCGCTGCAGATAAATTTGAGTGTGATTTTGAAGCGACTGATGTGAGAAAATCGCGACATCGCGGCCCAAGGCAATCCAATTATGCTTTCATACTGTGATGCAAAGATACGTGTAAAGCAAATCAGCAAACTTAACAGCCCGATCCTGTTCGTCACCTTTCACCAAGCCACTGAAGATAGTCTATCCCGGACCTCTACAGGTTGTTGTCAAACGGTAAGGCAACGAATGTTAGAGTGAGTGAGTCAGTATGGTTTTATGACGCTTTTAGCAATATTCCACCAACATCACGGCGGGGGACACCAGAAATGTACTACACATTTTGTCTCTATGTGGGGAATCAAGCCAGGGTCTTCGGCGTGACGAGCCAACGTTTTAAACATTAGACTACCCCAACGTTCCAAACAATGGTATGAGGTATATGAACAATCCAAATTTCACAGTTCACCCACGTGTTGCGCCATTATAGCCGTGTGTTGTCCGCTTAGATCTGAATAAATATTAACAAGCATCCACTTACACTGTGCCAAGTATTCAAATAGACACTGTCATTTTTTTGTCCAAGCAGATACCACGCACAACCACGCTGTAAGAAATTAATAGCTCCTATTCATGTGTTATGTTGTATTAAGAACTTAACTACATTTTTTTCAATTTGCAGATGATTTCACATCAGTTTCACAAACTACTATATATGTTACAAAGACGACTGCAAATTTTATACAATAATGCGTCATACTGCGAAGTGATACGTATTCACACAAAAATACAACTATGATTGTATTCAAAACGGTGGCAGATGTCTGGATATTTAGGATGGGCCTCTGTAATATGTATATACGCAGATGTATACTGCATTCTTAATAGAACAGACATGTAATTATATAGTACCGTGATGAAAACTGAAATGAATGATTTAAGCATTATTTGTTGAAAACAAGAAAAAGGTATTGATACGTCGTAGGAAAATACAAGGCTCAGAATACATTGTTCGCGTCCTGGCGGCCCTGCTGTCTGTATAAATTCCACGCCACTGACTGCATGTTCATTCTGACGGATTCGCACAACGAACAAGAACGTCGGTCACTGACAGAAAGGTGGTGATTACTTGACTTCAGCTGCAGTTATTAATTGTAGACAGAACATTGCTTTGTGCCACGCTAACAAACAAAGGGTTATGAAAATTATGAAACCTCGCCACCGAGACTTGAAAAACATTTGCACCGAGCCATCTTAGCATTGGCTATGCCTTGCTCAAATTGCCAAGACACAGGATAATGTATTATGATTGTTATAGAAGAAATAAATAGTCGAGGAAACATGCCCAGCCAGCTGTCTCAGTCGGACGACGTGTTGTCCATGTATCGGTCACTGTATGTCATTTTCAAACAGTCAAGCATTTTCTTCCATTTTTGGTACCTTCAGCTGAATGGTGTCAAACACTAAACTGTTTTCTAGATCGCACGAACGCGCGTAATCAAGTAAACATTTTCATTCGTTTCTTGGATAAATAAAAACCTACTAGTATATCCTCTACCAGGATTAAACAGTCTAAGGGCAAAAGATGATGCAAAGAGCGACCAGAACTTTAATCCTCTGTAATTGAGGCAAGTTAACCTTGTCAAATTATTCCAGATATGGATGGAATAATGCTCAATGACAGTGGGGAGCAAAAGCGTTACAGTGTTAACTACTTTTAACGATGAAACGAAGTTTGAATAGGGTCCGCACTTTGCCCACGGTTCTTCGCAAGATCAGTTAGTACTCAAGGTGACACACAACGTGCACTTAGTTCGATCCAGTCACGTAATTTCGAACCAGAACTTATTCTTGAACATACACTTTTCACCGGACATCCGGTACCCGTAAGTAAGCTGGGCCTTGTCTCGCATGCCAAAGGTCCGCGCGAGCAAAGGGAGATGGCAACCAGGTTAGAACCCACAGCTGTCTCGCCAAGCGAACCAAGATGGTGACCATACAGAACGACATTCGAAAAAAAAAAATAAAATGAGAAAATCGGGAGTTGAGATCAACTTCTTTATGTTGAATATCAAGAAGTTTCGGAGCGCATGGTTTTCTCCTTCATCAGGTTCTAGAATGTCATTCGTCACCACTCGCCCTTTCCGTAACCTTTAGTCCTCGTGGTTCTGAACACGTCTCTGGAGTAGCACGAGACTTGCCCAACCAACATTACAATGAGGTGCGTGAAAGACGCGTTTGTGAAAGGAGAGAGGGGAGCGTGCCGTGAACTGATCCACTACCTGCTCGAAAGGGGAACAGGTTTGAGAACTTCATGCACGTAATTTATGTGATTCATGCAGTAATCACCTTCTACTCAAAGATTCGGAAGCGTCTTGTTTCTGCTTGAGCATTTGCATAATAGTATCTTGAAGTGTGGACTGTGAAAAGAGTAGTAAACACTGCAGGTATTTGAAACGTAACACATCGTACTCTAAATTAGGTAACGGGATCAAGTCATTCACACCGATTTCAATGCCATAGAATTAATTTGTGCGAATATGAAAAATTGGATTGGGTCCCAGAATTTAGATTTCAAAATGGCGTCTGTACAGAGAGCTTGTGAAGAACGATTGTCATCTAATGGCCAGAAGGAGTGTTCAGACTCATGCAAACATACGATCGAAATTGAGGATCGTTACTGGCATCGAGAAATTGCCCTAGAGGATGAAATCGAAAAACTTGTCATCGAACCTGGCGTCGATACTAATGATAGTAATATCAGTGATATTGATGACGAGTAGCAGATTGAAGAGACTTACATGTAGCAAACAACAGAGAACAACCAGTGGGCAATGAAAATAAAGTTCTGTTTGTTGTATGTATTATATAGTACCCCATTTTAGATTTACATAATGTTATTTCATTTCCCTCGGAGACAGCACAAACGTATTATCAGAGACCAAATAATAGATCCATTATATGGTCTCTGGTATTATCCATAAAATATTCACGGAAATTAACCTTTTGTTGTTTTTTTTAAATATTTTAACGTTAAACACAAAACAAAATAATTCGATTGTTGTATTTGGTTGTGTATGGAAATCGGTAAACGTAGAATTGCAAATAGAACTTGTTCCATAGAGCGAGAGTCGACTGACACGCTTCACAGCAGTTTATCGCTTTACGCTCCCTCGGTGCCTTAATGGTAAAATAGACTGCACCGCATGTTTAAATGACAGGTCGGCATTATTCTAATGTTCGTCTTGCAGTACGTTCGTCTCACAGTACAGGCCCCATCAGGATGAAATTGATGAGAGATGTTTTCGTCCGTCCTCTGCACGGGAAAAACATGAGGCGTGATTGCTCACGTTTTCCTTCTTATACCCGGTAGATCCGTATAGATGTCACACTGCATGTTCGAAATTGCATTACTTGCGAAATGTGTGACGGCTTAGTGGCGGAGCTGGGAAAAGTGTAAAATTCCGGTTACTACGGGTCCTACAATCTCGACCAAAGCGAGGAGTGTTTCATCCAGCACGTAACATGACACCATTTGCATTGTGATCCGCAACATGATTCTCGCATTTAGCGGGTGTTGAACCCTGTTTGTTTTCAATCTTATTAGTGTGTCATGTGTCTAAATCATGTTTCACACTAATCATGAATATTTCAGACCTGCCAATGTCTCACAAAGTGGAATTAAAAGACCGAAGTGGACACAGTATTTTGGTCAACTGTGTAGATGGATTTTACTTCCACCGAGGTGCGACACCAAGACCTTTCCATCAGCATTTGGAGGACATCAGAGACATGCAGCTGCGTCCTGATGATGTCTTCATTTGTGCCTACCCCAAGTCTGGTAAGAAGAAGCAGCCTTTGACGAGTCAGTCACTTGCTCACAACCATGTTTGGGACCGTTCATAATGTATGGGTGTTGGCGTGATGCTGATTTTAAGCGAAGTCAGCCATTATGTTCAGGGGAGATGGGGAGTCATCTATTTTGTACACAATGTACTAGGAGTTCCGCAGTTTTAAACACAAGATTATAAAGAACAATATGTGTAGCAGGGCGTGGAGTCATCCGTGAGATGACATTCTTACCATGTCAGCTTGCTGACGGGGTTAACCTCTTTGGTCATGTGAACAAGGCGTCCGACTTTGGATCGGAAGGTCCGTCGTTCGAATCCCAGCACGGGACTCGGATAATATGTGGCTGCTACATATGCTTAAATGTTATGAGAATTGAGGAGGGGGTCATTCATTTTGTATATGACATGCCGGAGTCTTAGTTTGGGTGGTAGTACATTCCTTATAACTAATTTTTGTCAAAACACAATGTTATGAAGTCGGAGATTTTCACTTCTTAAGCGTACCGAGAGTAACAATGCAGTTTTCAACCTAAAATATGCTACTGATTGTATAGTAATACTGTCATGAATACAGGAATGTTAGCCAACCTGACGTAAAACTACACTCACTCACTCATACACATGGGTCCCGTCTAAATGACGGTTTTTACTCAAATCAACGATGCTTGAAAAACGGCGAGGGTCTCCTTTCACGAAGCAGCCTTTACTAAGGTTAGCATTAATACCTATTCTTTCACATTGCACTAAGGTTGCCTAAGTGACTTACGATCAGTGATAGTGATCGTGAAAGGAGGCCCAGATATGTCATTTCCAGACTGTTACAGTATGTGACGCTGCAAAACTATACACTAAACAGAAGTAGCTAAACACTGGCCGATACACCTATAGGTACGCACTGGATGTGGGAGATTGTCAGCATGGTGGCCCATGAAGATTTGGTATACCGGAATCACCTGGAAAGACTTAACCAACCAGAGTTCAGATCCATCCGTTACCTTGACAGCCTGACATCCCCCAGGGTAATGAGCTCTCACCTACATCTCCGACATCTTCCACGCCAAATCTGTGAAAACAGAACCAAAATCATTCTGCTGAGAAGAAATCCCAAGTCAGTGGCCGTGTCGTATTACCATATGACAAAGGGCATGAAATCGGTAGAAGGTTGTGAAGCAGGTCTAGTGGAGGTCCAGGACTATGATGGACAGTGGGACGACTATCTTCAGCTGTTTTTGGACGGGGAAGGTATGAATCCGAATTCATGTTTCTAATTCATATCCTTTTATTCAATGGCATGTTCTGTAGAATCCTACAGGCCTGTAGTATAAAGTATGCGCCGATAGTATACAGTCAGAAAATCTGGCTGCCATGCGTGAAAATTTTGACGTTATTCCCACTGACAAGGGTGAGTGAGTGAGGTTAGTTTTACGCCACATTGAGCACTATTCCAGGTATATGGCGGCGGTCTGTAAATATCCGAGTCTGCACCAGTGATCAACAGCATGAGCATCAATCAATCTTTTATGGCAAGTACAGGTTGCTGAAGGCCTATTCTACCCCGGACCGTCACGGGTCCCCACTGACAAGGCCTCTATTATCATAACTATTATCTGTAAATATCATAAATTGTTTCATCAAAGAGTTTGATGGGCGTGACATATCCGATAATGCTAATCTGTACACTGAGGTAGAGATGAGTCCTGTATGTGTACCCCTAAATCCCCGTCTCAAAGATTAACACATCCCTCATTACTATCAAGGAAGGACTTTCACTTTCACTCAGAAAGTAGTTGAGACAAGCGGAATTAACAATTTGTCGATTTTCAAAAACTCAAAGGATGTGCTGAAATGTTTACAATCCCAGAAACGGACCGAGTCCCCATAGATAGACAAGAAAACTTTGAATGTTCCATTATATCCTCAGCATCAGACAAATGTTCATTCCAACACACTGCGTAAATATAGGACAGGTCTTAATTCAACACAACAACGTCCTTCACAAGTACAATGCATACAGGTGAGATAAACGCTGTACAACGTATAATAAGACTGCTTAATAACTCACTCACTCACTCACTCACTCGGGGTGGTTGTTGTAGCCTAGTGGTTAAAGCGTCCGCTCATCACGTTGAAGACCCTTGTTTCCCAGCATAGGTTCAGTGTGTGAGCCCCATTTCTGGTGTGCTATTGTTAGACTTGCTAAAGCGGACGTAAAATCACATTCGCTCAAATTGCTGATTTATAACGTTTACCCTTATTGTGATTCCTCGCTCGGCAAATCCAGCTGTCTGTTGGAACTTCATCAATACGGACGTCCCTTACTTTATTTTTATTTTTACTAATTTTATCTCAAAATGACACGTGCTTTGCATCTACAGTTCCGTGGGGCTCCTGGTTTGACTGCCTGCTGGACTGGGAGACTGAGAGGAAAAAGCACCCTGAGTTACAAGTGTTAGACCTAACGTTTGAGGAGATGAAACAGGTTATGGTTGTAAATAATCACGACCCATTCACACATGAATGGTGTTATGATACATAGTGTTCAACATCTAACTGAAATATGATTCAGATACCAGCATATACCTTTTCTACACAGAATATTAGTGTGTTTGCTGCATAGATTAGAATTAAATAGACTTTTTTCTGTACAAAACAGTAATACTCTAAGTCTATTTTTCACAACGTTTTCTGCACAGAGTATTGAAATGCGTTTTATTGCACAGAAATTTTTGTTGTGTTTCTTTGGCATAGGACACTTGGGAATGTTTTCTGCGCAGAATAGTGTAGTGCAGTTTCTTCACAGAATATTACACAATGATTATAGGGTGTCATCTGCACAGAATAAAATACTGTGTTTTCTGCATATAATATTAGTGGATTTGACAGCGAATATCAAGGTGTGTGTTGTGATCGGTGTACTGTGGAGTGTAGTTTTCTGTCTAGAAAAGCGTAGAGTGTTTTCTGTGCATAATATTGATGTTTTCTGCACAGAATATCGTGGAGTATTTTCTACATTGAATAGGGCTGTGGGGTTGCCGAGTCGCTAAAGCGTTCGTTCGCCAAGCCAAACCACCCGGGTTCGATTTCCCACATGGGTACAATGTGTGAAGCACATTTCTGGTGTCCCCAGCCGTGATATATGCTAGAATATTGCTAAACGCGGCGTAAAACGCACTCACTCAATGCACAGAATATTATGGTGTGTGTTCTGCCCATAATATCCTTGGGTGTTTTCTGTAGAATATTGTGATGTTTTTTTATATCAGAATGTTATTGCGAGTTATCTACACAGATTATTATGAAGTGTTTTACAAAGAATATTAACTGTTTCTTTCTGCGCAAAATATGAGTGTGGTTTCTGCCCCAAAAATTGTAGTGTATAGTTTCCATTTGATATTTCAGAACCCAGTGTCTACTGTACTAAAAGTTGCCAGTTTTCTTGGAAAGGAAATGACACGACAGTGGGCCATGTCGATTTCAGAAGCCTGTAATTTTCACAATCTGAAGACTCGTGACGCTAATGCTGCAACTAGATGTATGGACTTGACATTGAAAGAGGGATATGGAATGTACAGAAAAGGTATTGATGGAAAATTGGCCCTTAGTAGGAGTAGCAGGTCCCATCCATCCATCCAGGCATCCACACACACATACATACACACACGCGCACGCACGTACATACGTCAGCTCTTTTGAGGCAATTCATATGAGAATGACTGTACATACAGATGGGATCGGGATATGGGGAATGATTGCTTCCGACAGGGACGGATGTAATGATATTTTACCATGGTACAGTCGTTTCAGGGTGTGTCCATTTTAAGATTACTACAGTTTATCGTAATTCTATCAGTTCTGTCCAATCTCACCACTCTGAGGTGAAATTTAAGTTTATCTGTTTGTTGTTCACTCTTAACTCAGCAACATTCCGCAATATTGCGGTTGCTTGTAAATAATCCAGTCAATATTAGCATCCCTCTACGCAACTGGGATACGATAATAAATGTCATGGGTTGATGAAGATCAATTCTAACCCGAATCTTCACGGGAAATTTGAGGGTAGTTATTCAACCCCTGATACGCCACTTTGAGTGATTGTGATCAGTCTTGAAGTATAAATGTTGCTCAGCAATCTTATTATCAGTCATTTTCAGTCTGAAATGTTCCTGTATCTGACGTCTCACTTAGTATTACTTCTTTCAACATTACAGTGCCATAAAAGGCGACTGTGCTTGTCGTAAGAGGCGACAAACGCGATCGGGTGGTCAGGTTCGCTGACCTTGTTGACACATTTCATCGGTTCCCAATTGCGCAGATCGATGCGTATGTTGTTGACCACTGGATTGTCTGGTCCAGACTCGATTATTTACAGACCGGCGCCATATAGCTGGAATATTGCTGAGTGAGGCGTAAAACTAAACTCACTCACTCACAATTCAACACTACAGTGACGGTTGTGGTCAATAATTCCAATCAAGCTGCAGTCACTTCGTTCGATCATCACGCTTAAGACCCGGGTTCGATTCCCCACATCGGTACGATGGTTTCCCCGCCGTGTCATTGCTGGTGTATTGCTACAAGCGGTGTAAAACCGTGTCACAGAAATGAGTCTAACTGTATAACATAGACTCCTTGAAACAGAAGTATGTAAATATTGATTTCTCCTTTCATGTCTTTCGTTTAGCAATGTTTTGTAAAGACACTTTCTGTTTTAGGAGAGACACAAGAGTGGAAGAAATGGTTTAGTGATGCTCAGAATGTCCGCTTTAGCAAGATGTTTGCAACGAAAATGGAAACATCTCAGTATTTGAGGGAATGGAGTTAACACACTGCCCATTAAAATCAACAGGCTTCATGGTATTTGTGTAGCCAGGATTTGATCTGTCGTCTGGTTACAGGTGGTTGTCGTATGGCCTCAAACAACCTGTTACTTGGATTAGTTTGATTAGATGTAGCTGTGTGGCTTTGCGTCTTTAGTTACTTTAAGCTGTGGCTTAAAGGACTTGAAAAATCACTTACCTCCAGATTTTTGTTGCACCTTGTTGTGTGGCCAATTACATTTAACTGCTTCCTTAGGTTATTCGCTGTATTATATGTTAGTCGGGAACTGGCCATGGTGCAGAGACACCTGTGTCTCCAACATTGTACAGGAAGGGTAAGATATTCTGTTTAAACAATAACTCCAGTGCTGTGTGCCATGGTGAGTCTTTTGTAGAATATTTTTTGCCAAAATAAAGAGGCGACAAAACACTTTCCATAGTTGATTTAATTGTTGATTATACAAGAGCACACTTCTTGGTGAAATACACTAACAACAAGCCTTGCGTAGTCCTTCAGTGGTATGCTGATCGTGCAGCAACGTTCACATAGAATTAGAAGCTGCATCACATTTCAGTTAATTGAATGTTTATCTACCTGAACCGAAAATGGTTGAATCCCAAGTCAACTATACAAAGACTGTCATCAGAAGTACTCTTTCTTATTGGTTGGGGGATCAAACATCTCCCCGATACAACCTGCGAATGTTTTTAGTGAGAAGTTTGATGTGTTTCAAATATTTTGATAGTGAAAATAGGGCCCACTTGTAGGTTAAGTACAAAGAGTCATTCATGCAGGTTTTTCGTGCGCATTGCTCGGTAATTCTGCGCAAAAGAGTGACAAAGGACTTTCCTCCATTGTGGTCTATATAGGTGCTTCATGGCGTTCTTGTTATGTGAGCGCTGTGTGCCTTAGCCGCCCCCTCCCACCTTTGTCCTAAAAGTTTATTAGATGACTACTGAAATTGTCGTTGAAACGGGTGAAAATGAACTCTGTTCACCCCCTCTCTCTAAAGGCAGTATGCGCCCTTGCATGCTGGGGGTGAGAGTATTGTTTCTGCAATACGAGTACCGATCTCTATCTAAAGCAACACTCTAACAGACGCAGATATAGACATCGCGGTGCTCTTAAAATCTGCTTCACGGCGAATGTAGCTGCATGGTTGTGATTCCTACCGCATGCCCCGTGTTTGTCCCTTTTACACTCAGCATTAAGGGGGTAAACAAGTACTCGATGGCTCGGAGTGTCACTGGGCTACCTGTATAAAGTTCACATTGCGAGCTCGCATACGTACCCACATAAGCGCCGAGTCTAATGGTCAAGGTATGATCTTCTGTCACCCAATCCCACTGTTATGAAAGTGTACAATATCAAGGTGGAACAAAATGTCACAACACTTCATATGTTTCATAGCATCAATCTGATGGCATTAACATCAGCAAGGGAACTTATTCAAACCTTAATTTTACTCAGCGCGCTTAATGTAACAATATGGAATGTACTGTACTCTCCTTTGTGATTGTGATATCATTGACGTCATAGCGCAGTCATGACGGAGTAATATCCCAGCTAAATGGTGGCGGTGTGTAAATAATCGAGAGTGGACCAGACGATCTGCACAGCTGGGAACGGATGAAGTGTCAGCCAAGTCAGCGATCTCGTTGGTTGCCTCTTTGGACAAGTATGGGTGCCTGAATATCAAGACATTATACAGGAATCATCATACTGTTTGATTTGGAATCGAGAAGATCATTAGTAAGTCGATTAATCAATCGATTATACAATATATATATATATTTCATGGATACAAAACAATAAGCACATATTTAGATAAACCAAGAGATTTTGAGAGAGATCAGGCGGTCGTGCACGCTTGCAGTTTTTCCAAAATCAAGGATGTCAAATCAGGGACCAAGCTATATGGTGGCGCTTGAGATATCACGCTCAGCAAAAAATGAAGAGTCATAAAATCCCTTGGGTTTGTTTATGTTTTGTTTTTTTTGGGGGGGGGGGGTTGGCCAACACATGTCCCTCTTGTTTAAAATATGGGAGAATCGGAAGCAGCATTACAAGTGGAGTGGTGCCCAGGGAACGTATCCGCAGCGGTAAGGAAGTGTTCTGTTGCACGTTTAAGACTTTATACACTGAACCGCCACAAAAACGTCCCTCCCTTTTTGAAATCGGTTGTCAGTTAAATTCAAACACAAGGAAATGTCATAATCATTCTTGGAAAGATTTCAAAATTGACTTGTTTGATCATCAATACATTAAAAGACTATAGTCAGACAATTACAAGTCAAAATCACGACAGGTGGTGCGACATTGCGATCCGAAAGTCATTAACGTGTATGGCTTCCTTGAGCGTTACCAAAACATTGCATCGTCTCTACATGGAGTGGATGAGACGGTTGGTAAGGCCATAGGACCTTGCGCCCAGACTCGGTGGTGCGCCTGAGAGAGTTCAGCTGCAGTTGTCGGCCTTGGTCGCACATCATTGAGCCTCCTCTGAATGTCGTCATTCTAGTGTTCTACAGGGTTTAAGTCTGGACTGATGGCAGATTATTGAAGAGTTTGTATGCCGGCCGTGTTGGAAGTCTCCAGTTGCTCCAGCAGTATGAGCTCGCGCGTTGTCCTGCTTCAAGACGTTGTTTCCCTAACGACCAAAATGTGGCATAACGAAGGATATCAGCTCTTGATCGATGTAGCGGAATGATGTTACACCATTTCCTCTACCAGGACCAATACTCTGGGACACCATAGGCCTTAGTTTGTGATTAAGAGCAATAGCACCCCGCGCCATTATGCTCGGACCTCCCCACGAGTCTCCTTCCAGGACACAGTCACCTGGAAAACGCTCCCTGTTGTCGTCGCCACACTCTTACTCTGACATCAGCCGTCGAGACGCAATACCGTCTTTCCTCGGAGAAGACTTATGTTCGCCGCTCTTGGTGACACCAATCCCTATGATGTTTGGTCCACTGGAGACGAGCAAGACGATGTCGAACAGTGAGTATCGGACACTGGTAACGCCTGACGTTTCTCTGCCTCAAACGCCTCCTCACTTTGTCGGCGCTGATTGGTCTCTGGTAACTGCCAAAGGTTGTCCGTGCAGTTTCCATAACCCTTGCGGAACGATCTTGAAGGATGTGACGATGGGCACAGGTGGTCTTCCACTGCGAGGATGGTTGGTCGTGCTTTCAGTGGCTTGGACAGAAAAATAATTTGCAACACGTCTTTAAGTCTGGCCAGCATTGAATCTTCCTAAAGCTTTGTCCCCACTGTTCCCTTTATAACTGTGGCATGTCGAACAGTGAATGATTCGGTGCATGTTCGGTGGCTCTTCTTATAGGGAGAATCCCCGGAATGCATGTGCATTGTCATTTTTCATGAAATACGCAAAAAAAACCTCGTCCCATCATTACTACAGTAACTGCCTTTTGACTACATGCTTTATAATCAAATACAGAATCTAAAACCAAATTTTCTTGAACATTGGTTAACCAGGTATAGCTAACATATAAAAAGTGAAAAAATAATTATAATCAAGACGAAACATATCTGGTATATTGACGTTCCTTTTGCGGTTCAGTGGATAAGAGAAGGAGTCCCTATTCCACACACAGCATATGAACATGGTGTAGTGTAAGAAAGCAGTTTGTTAAGTTACTGACTGTGCTTGGTGAAACTGGTACAAAGTCGTTAGGATCAATTTCCAGTTGTGTTGAATTCCACAAAGGTGGACAAGGTCCATGATGAAGAAATCAAGCGCTATGATCAAAAAATAAAAACCGATAACGTTATTATTTGGAGCAAATAATTTCTTTTGATATATGCAAAGGACATACGCGAGTACACAACCGGAACCTTGTGCCAGCTGTGGGTCAAACAATGTTGAGTTGTGAGTTCATTGTTAAAAGAAATAGAGGCATGAAGGTCGACACAAAGTGTTTGCTTCACGATTGAGCGGTCACTCGGCTATTATATTCCTCCATTTACATAGTAAACTGACGAGCAAAAGAAAGTACATATGTCATGCTTCTTCCAGTAAGATACATATAACAAAACCTTTTGGTAAAATGTATGTTGAGACACACTGCAATACACGTGTTTTGTCGACAAAATGGCTTTGTAACAGTGTTGTGACAATACCAGCGATGTAGTGGTGACCACTGCACACGGATCCTACGATGCTGGAATGTCAAAGACATTCTACACAACGGTTGGCAGACCCGTATGTTAGCAGCACGAAGTCGTCTTGTCACTGTGAATCAGCTCACGTCATGACCCAATGATGTGGTTGTTGATGGCGTCACTGTCAACATCCGATTGCGTAGGTGATTAACCCGCAGAGAGCAATCCTCTTGGGGTGTTCAAACTCTCTGAGGACCACTTCTGGTTTGATCACATGGCTAGCCGGACATATAGAAAAAGGTCAAACAGCCGAATTATTGTTTGTCTTGTGCAAAAAATGTCCTTGCAATATGGCTGTTGGAAGCACCCATTTGTGACATTCCAGTGGATCGTTCTCGTTGAGCCGACATCAGACTTGGTATTTGTCAGGTGATTGTTTCAGTCTTCACAACAAACTGGTTTTATTCCCTCCCTACGCAAAGTGCTCGTACATGGGACAATAATCACAATTATGCGAAAGAACGCACAAAACACGGACAAATGATTGTGGCTGCATTGTGGCAAATGAAACATGATGATAACTTTCCATGCAATCAGTCTTCCTCAATAATTTTACTAGCTGGAACGCAAATTTGGGATTGCAGCAACAATTACACCTGTGTATTTTCTTTTGCTCGTCAGTTTATCTTCTAGCAGCAGTGGCGTAGTAATACAACATTGTAGGATTTCACCGGCAATGCATCACGTCGGCCGTTTTAAAGAGTTGTGTGACGATTTTGCACAGAAATAATATATATGTTTAACTCAAGGTTACCGTACCGTCTCTATTCTGCGTTGTTGTCTTGGTTCATACATATTGGAATTGCAGGATTCTATTGCGTACCGTCTTTATTCTGCGTTGTTGTCTTGGTTCATACATATTGGAATTGCAGGATTCTATTGCGTACCGTCTTTATTCTGCGTTGTTGTCTTGGTTCATACATATTGGAATTGCAGGATTCTATTGCGTACCGTCTTTATTCTGCGTTGTTGTCTTGGTTCATACATATTGGAATTGCAGGATTCTATTGCGTACCGTCTCTATTCTGCGTTGTTGTCTTGGTTCATACATATTGGAATTGCAGGATTCTATTGCGTACCGTCTTTATTCTGCGTTGTTGTCTTGGTTCATACATATTGGAATTGCAGGATTCTATTGCGTACCGTCTTTACTAAGCTATGTTCATTTGACTTAGGTATGGACATAAATCTCCCATTTACCTTGATGTTAGGTATTTGACACTAAGCCATACCCCCGCCTATCACCAGACAAATCGTATAACATTACAGCCGTGTTATAGAATGTATTAGGATTAGTTTATATGCAGAGAGAGAGAGAGAGAGAGAGAGAGAGAGAGAGAGAGAGAGAGAGAGAGAGAGAGAGAGAGAGAGAGAGAGAGAGAGAGAGAGAGAGAGAGAGAGAGAGAGAGAGAGAGATTCCCTCATAGCAAAATGGTCACAAGGGGTAATAGCACAAAATGGGACTGAGTTTCATTGGAAATGTAAGACGGGTTGCCCTGCAATCGCCAACACCGCCAGTGATGTACTCAGCACTTCCAAAAACATACACAGCCATCATCAAGTGCAGCTTCACAGTGGCATGTTTCTTGCCGCGTTGAGAACCAGTCCAGAGTGATACCAGACTAGTTCAGGATATTTACAATGAAGAAACATACTGTATGTTTAACATTGTGGACATGACCTAAGTAACATACCAAATAACTGAGATGCTGAAATGTGCAATGGAATTAGTACATGAAATATCAACCCGCCACGCCGGCGCGACGACATTGATCTCTGAGACAACCTCAAGAAGGCGGCTACCAACGAAGACTCCCTACTTCATGCTACTGACCACAAAAAGTAATCTCCCCCACTAACCTTCCTGAAAGTAGTGATGGGAGTAAGGCTAGTAAACATGCCCATAGTGAAGTGTAATCTTGATATGACTAAAATAGCTGCAGTCACCGAGTGGTTGGTAGTTAATTCACGGATGCATCTCTGGACAGCCCTCCATTTGTCATTGTCCCACTCCACAGCACGCGCCAGTCTCCACGTGACACCACTCAGTACACTCTGGGTGAACAGTACAAATACCGCCGCACCTTACATTTCGAGCAGCTGTTGCAAAAATGGCTTCGAAAAGGGAACTGATCGACCGTAGTGGTGAAAGTATGATTGTCAACTGCTACAAAGGATGCTATTTCTACCGGGGAGGATTCCCCATACCGTTTGAAGAGCACATGAAACGGGTTGAGAATATGAAACTGCGGTCTGATGATGTTCTGCTTTGCAGTTATCCTAAATCAGGTATTTGAGTGTTTTCATCCGAATCGGCCACAAGAGTGCTACCCGCAGTGCATATCATGTTATTTTTATTATTAACAGATGTGTATAAATTGTTCGCTGCTGTTCTGCTTCGCTCTTGCTTGGAAACGGTCTAGGAGCACATGCAGAAACGTTGCAGCAAAATAGGACATGTAGTAGTACAAGTAGGGGACATACCATTGTGTAGTGATATCTTTAGTATTTAAGCTGTATGGCTGTGAATGAACACTCCATTCACAAAGTGTTATTAGTATCATGCAAGTTTCTTCCATGGCGTGCATTTTAACATGATCGGGGTAAAACAAATTTTACATTGAAACATGTATCTGGTTCTACATCGATAAACGAAAAACCAGACTCGATATGCAGCCATGAGGTAACCTGATGGTTTGGGCGTCCGCTCTTCATACCGAACACCAGGGGTTGATTTCTTGCATGGATACACAGTAGGAAGCCAATTTCTGGTGTCCCCCTCCGTGATATTACTGGAATATCGCTAAAAACGGCGTTAAATGTTATTTGCTCACTCAATCACTCCCCAGACTGAAAATTATTCTGATACTGGTTTAAACTCAGTTAAGATTTTGACTTGCGGTGTTTGTCAAGTTGGAACAAGACACGAGCTCTCAACGTTTCAGTCACGATAACAATCACGATACCATATAACGCTGAAAGCAGTCGTCGATCTGACTGACTAATGTTGGCAACTGGTGCACCTGGCTTATTATCCACACGACTGTATTATAAATAATCTGTGTCTAAATGAGTGTGTTAGTGAGTCTAGTTTTAGGCCACTTTTAGAAATTTCCGGTATAATCACGGCTGGGGACACCAGAAACGGGTTTCACACATTGTACCCATGTGAGGAATTGAACCCGGGTCTTCGGTGTGACTAGCAGACCATTATCTTAGCCTACCCCACCGCCCCTCTGCGTTACGAACCCTTGATAGAATGCCAGAATGGGATAAAATAAGCCAAGCTGGCATTGATCGTTTGATTAGGACTATGCCTTGTTGAACCGGAACTTTACACATTGTACTCATTCGGGGACTAAAGTCTTTTAAAGCAGATTTTACCAGCACTGCTTTTAGAATGTCAATTGCGAGTTCCCTAAATTATTTCGTTCATGTTCCAGGAACACACTGGCTGTGGGAGGTGATAAGCATGATCATCAATGAAGATCTGGAATACAGAGAGAGAGTGCGTGGTATGGACCTTCTAGATTTCTCACCAATGAGCCTTCTGGAATCCATCAAATCTCCCAGGGTGCTTGCCTGTCATTTCCGTTTCCAGTTTCTTCCCAAAGAGGTTTTAACAAAGAAGCCTAAACTTATATACATTCTGCGTGATCCAAAAGCTGTTGCTGTCTCCTTCTATAGTATGGAATATGGCATGAAAACAGTGAGGAGCTATGATGGGCATGTTCCTGTCAAAGAGTATAATGGCAAGTGGGAGGACTATTTGGAATTATTCCTCAATGGCGACGGTAAGTTCCAGACCTTCAGTTGGCTAACAAAATGACCACAGCCCGAACTAGTACAAACGTACACGTACACGTACACGTACACGTACACGTACACGTACACGTACACGTACACGCACACGCACACCCACACACGCAAGGAAACACGCATACGTCGCCACAAACGTGCAATAAACGTAAGAGTTCCGTTAAAACTCATGTCAGATAACCTCTTTTGTACAGTTTTATCTTGAGAATTGTAGCGTCTTTTGACAAGTTACGTTCATGACTTAATGTGGGGTATGTGAGTAACGTTGCTACAGATATATTCAAATTATTCGTAAAACTAACTCACTCACTCACCTCGTATATTTCGATATTTCTCTGCTACAGTGGAATATGGATCTTGGTTCAAGCACACTCTGGGTTGGAAAAAAGCAATAGAAGATAATCCCGATCTGGCAGTTTTCATGTTGAAATATGAAGACATGAAACGTGTGAGTTGCCCACAGTCTAATGTAATATGTGTAATACTTGAGATTACACTTTCTCATGAAAAGGCATTGTGTATACATTGTTCCAAACCTAAAACCTGATAAAGAACAGAAAAGGAGCGCTTTTATGTCAAATCATATTCTCTATGTATATTCAACACAGATAAGAGTATTCAAAATGAACGTAACTAAAAGTCACCTTTAACTTGTTTTACAGGATCCTGTTTTATCGATACAAAAACTAAGCGAATATTTAGGTAAGCCAGTTAATGCTGAAAGATCCCAGGCGATCGCGGACGCCTGCAGCTTCACCAACATGAAAAAAGTCAACTCAGGGACGAAGGCTGATGGTATTGGTTGGAAAGAAGGAGGGAATATGTTCAGGAAAGGTGAGTGAGTGGTGTGGTTTGGCGCGCCCACATGTATGCTAGTCCTTGACGAGGACTGCTTTCTTGAAACCCATGAAAACGTGTACTCCAGTCAGAGCCATAATCAGAGTGAATATTGCATTAAAATCTAACAATTTGGTTTTACAGGGCAGACCAACAACTGGAAGGAGTGGTTCACGGTGGCTCAGAACGAGAGGTTTGAAGACATCCTGAAGTCAAATATGAACAGAAGCGACGTTTCTACATGAGAGAAATACCACAAGGATAAGGCACCATCATGCAGTGTTAACAGGGTCACATGTATGTCCATGTATAGGAGTAATCAGCATTAAAATGATTGAATACGGGATGAACTTATGGGTTCAGTTTATATCTTCCTGTTCACATGTTCTGGCTTGAGGTACAAGGAGGGAAATTGACTGGTGGTATGCGTTGATTCCCAAATTCAGTTACATGAAAGACTCTGTACGTAAATGACAATATAACATAAAAGGCAAACATTGATGATAGTTTGAACCGATTCACTGTAGTGGTCCAGCTTGGAAAAAAGTGACTGCTGGGTGCGCCGTAAAACAATTCGCTCACTCGCTCACTCACTAACTCGCCAAAATAGGTCTTGACTGCGGATCAAGGTTCAGATCTGATCTTCACACTGTTGGTCCTGGCTTTTTTAATGTGCTTCTTTACGGTTCGTTTTACATGCATATACATATTTGCATTCCGTTTGTGGATAATCACATACAAATAAATAAATACTCTAGAAATGTTTCGAACTCTCTATACAATATGGGACGGATCATAGTATAGCGCTTTCCAAAACGTGGTTTTGGGGGGGGGTGGGGTTTGTGTGTGTGTGTGTGTCCGTGTGTGTGTGTGTGTGTCCGTCCGTCCGTGTCCGTGTCCGTGTCCGTGTCCGTCCTGCTGGCGCTTCCTCCGGGCTGGAAACAGCCTGCCCCATAGTGACCCCAAATGTGGACCATGACGTTTCAGCAACACAGTCTCTAATACCAGTTCATTATTGTCATTACTATTCTATACGTTCGTCGTGTAAAGAAAGGTATTAACGAAAGTGTTTTTATTTCTTCTTTCTTTAAAAAAATACTCGATTATTTCCATGTAACTGGAATATTGCTGAGTGCGGCGTAAAACTAAACTCAATCACATACTCTTCTCCTCTTTGTCTTATTGCCAAGGTTTTTGTTGACTGTTCGCTGTCGAGTTGAGGAACGTACTCACGCTTTTATGTACATGCACGGCCATCGCTGATTTGTACGCCAACAATGCGGGAAGGATTCGCACCTAGTGCGTATGAATTTCGTGACATGCGCAACCTATTGCAGGGAAACTTTGCGGAAACTTTGCAGGGACAGGCCGTGCCATGACCACGTGAACAAGTCGTGGCAAAGTCTCGCCTACCCACTTGACGACAAATTAGACGGCGGGAACAATGTCGCACACACAGTTTGTGATCACAGCGGGCCAATGAGTGACACTGCGTATCAATGCGCGCAGGGCTGGAAATTGACACACCTTGATACGCACCGCCCGCAGTGTCTGCGTACAGGTTGCGCAATGTTCACGATTAGTTCACAGAAGTAGCAGAGATTATGAGTACCAGAAATTTTGAACACTTCAAGGTTCCCTTTACACACTGGTACGCAGTCCCGCACAGTTTATGCACACTTCACAACAGCGTACTCACTGGCACGCAAAACTGCGTATTTGTGAACACTCCACACTGAAGCAGTGACGTCACAGGCAAGAGACCAAGCGGGGGCATGTTGTCAGCCCTTCTGAACTGGTTTATGCATATCCCAGTAACAGTTACGAGTATCAGTAGTAAGGGACTGGTAAGACAATGTTGAATATACTGGTGAGTGTGAGCATTCAAGACGTCATTTTGCTTGTCTTACAAGATTCAATACCGACTGTAAACTCCATGTGACTGTATGGCAGCCAGCACTCTCCTCCTCATATCCTCTGTCAGTCTCCTGATTCTCCAAAGGGACAGTCTGCTCCAGTCCTTGTCTAAAGCAGCTTCCAATTAGGCCAGGTTCTGTACGGAAGGATCCCTTTGGTGTACACGGCGACCAATCAGGTCCCATGTCCCCTAACAAAAGGGTTAGGATCAGATACGTCAGGGGAAGTAAGCTTTTTGTGTATATATGAATCATAACATCAATAATTCCGGGACAGGTATACTGTAAGTTGGACATGAAGTGTATAACGTAGAGGTCACTAGGGTCATTCAACGCTTTAGTCGATTCTACTTCCGGGTTACACTGGAACATATCGTGATCAGAATGTCTCAATACCCCGACCTTAACACAAAAGCATTTGAGGTATTCACATCCGTATTCGGGTCTCATGAAAAGAAACCAAACCATGAAAAATGGCACATACAGTGAAGAGTTCGATCAATGCTGACGACATACGGTTGTTCCACTGTTCTTAATGCGAAATATTATGAAGAATATATTCAATGACATTTCTTTACAAACTTTCTTCACAACGCCGTTCTGTTATATCGACTCAGAGGGTGTACACCATAATGCATATTCAGATAGATTGAGAAATAATCCGCTGCTCTAAATAATACGAGGAGAAGTCGTATGTGGCACACCTACCACCGTAGGTAAGGTATACGTATGGATATGGTGGTGGGTTTGATCTAGTTTGTGTGGATGTGACGTAACAATGCATGTGACCCACGTGGCATGGGTACACGTGTCCTTAGATGCTGTGTATAGCAAAACCACATGTTGAGTGTACATAAATACTACCTGGTTGACTACTGTCACACGGGGTACAAGTGCTACTCCGTCTACCGCAAACACACACGCGTTCATAAAACTCCAGGTGATGTATTTGTGACCTGACGTTCCATAGCCTTTCACCACACCTCGGTTAACAGAATATTTCAACACAACGGAATTAAAACACAACTAACAGGGTTATGATCGACCTTCGTCATCCCCTGCTTGTCGTAAGAGGCGATTACCGGGTGGTCGGAACTTGATTGACGCAAGTCACTGTATCCCACTTGATGTTCATGATGTCGATTATTGGATTGTCTCCTCCAGATTCGACTGCTTACAGACCGTCGGCATATATCTGGAATATTGCTGATTGCAACACACAGATAAACAAACTTACACTGCCATAGACTATTGTCTGTTTCGTTGTTTCTGAAACATATTCTGCACCCGATCTGGTTTAGAGACCTTGAGGGCCATGGCTGTACCTTGATGCACTGGTTCCCAAAAGGCCGTTGTAAGTCTGGTTGTATGAGACCTCCACCAAACATGTTCATTTCCTGTATGCAGTTTCAAGCCAACACGACGTGTACAGAGTGAAAGGAGAAGTTAAACACTGACCGAGTTTATTTGTTACACATGTGGACACTCTGCTTGTACAGAAACCAGGCAGGCCTATGACAGAAAGGCTACCCTGAAATAAGTGAATGACATCTTTGCACCAGTTGTGTGTACATGTTCATACAGGTATGTGTATTCAGCCCCAGATGTATACCAATCGTGGTGTCATTCTTACAATTCTATAGGTTCCGATTAGCCCTATTCTAGACACTGATGTGAATAGACTGTGTTGTCCTGACATTCACGCACAAAGTATATTTACACTTGAAAGTACACACTTACCCCGACTTTAGCCTACCCCAGAGATCGCAAATAAACGCGACACAGCTATAAGCGGATCTGACTATCGCTCTACAACTGAACTGACAAGCAGTTCTCTTTAAACGTTAAGATGTCAAGGAGATATCCTTATCTTGCCTTGTTTATTTTGGCAGCAGCTCACCTTTCTGCGTCCAGTAAGTAGCATGGTGAATTTGTAAACTTAAGTATTATTATTAAGTGATAGCCCAAAATGTTCAAAGCGAATTTAAACGTATTACCTTTTAACCGAAGTATACATGTCATTTTAAACAGTAGCTAGATTTCTAAAATTGCCAATAGTTGAAGGGGTGGGTGAGTGAGTTTAGTTTTACACCGCACTCAGCAATATTACAGCTATATGGCGGCGGTCTGTAAATATTCGAGCCTGGACCAGACTATCCAGTACCCAACAACGTGTGCATCGATCTGCGCAATTGGGAACCGAAGACATGTGTCAACCAAGTCAGCGAACCTGACCACTCGATCCCGTTAGTTGTCTCTTACGACAAGCATAGTCGCCTTTTGTGGCAAGCCTGGGTTGCTGAAGGCCTATTCTACCCCGGGACCTTCACTGGTATAATGGTTGAAGGGATAGTGTAAATCCATCTAGGACCCCATGCAGTGTATTAGAAGTCCCCGCGGACCCTAATTTAGTGATCTAAATTCAGTTGTTGGCAACCCATGACCTGTTTTATACAGCATTGTCTTTCATAGTTAAGATGTTACTGATTTACATTCACAACTGTGGTATTCTAGTTATTTGCAGATAGGTAAGTATATTATCTCAATTTGTTTTTATTCATTTGTAAATTTATAACTTTCTTAGTCACGATATGACAGAAATACTGCCGATGTGACTTCAAAGTTTTAACTCATTCACCTATTAGTAAGTGATAACGCAGCGACTGTTCATACGACCAAGGGAGATGGTTTATTGTGACAGGTTATCGTGACATTTAACTCTCGTGTAAAATACTCTCGCAAGCATAGACTGCTTGCAGATATTGATATGAAACATCGTTTTGATCCAACTGGGCTAACTTTTGTTAGCTCAATGTCAGCATGAAAAAGTGAAATGTAAATAGATATCTTTCAAATCCGAATAATGAATATCACTTAATTACCTTATGGATACAGAATATTCTAAGAGTGAACTATTACATTCGTGTAAGAAGGATGGTGAAACAGTGACCGCACCGATTAAGTATATTACGTAATGCTCATGACGTCAATCACTGGAATGTTTGGCCCAAAGAATTTATAGACAGCAGCCATATAGATGATAGATGCTGAGTGCGGTTTTAAACAACAAACAAACAAAAGGTGCCGACTTCATTACTCTTGTCATGACCATTAACCATCTTACATTACTCTGCAGGACCATGCACCGAGGACGAGCCAATGTCCCCCGACTCGTGCTGGGACATAAAGTGTGAGGACGGACAGCTCAGCGAGCACGTCATTCTCAGGGTGTCCGAGGAATGCTGCCAACAGCCGCACCATTCAGACCTCTGTCAGAGCGCATTCCCAGGTATTGTAATGGAAACTGTTTTGTTGTTTCTATTCTCAAGAACGAACCAGTCAGGTACGCGGTATTTCAGTCGTTGAAGCTCTACTTGAAACAAAGAGGTCCGAGCTACTTTGTTTTTTATACTTGTCAAGATAAAAACTCCAGGATATGATGTAAAAAGAAGGGCAAAGAAAAGAGGGCATTTCGAAATATATGTTAATTTCAGTTAAATGTAGTAAGTATACGAATAGAGGATATACATCGTTAATTATAGAGAAGCGTTTTGTTTGAGCCTTAAGTTGCAGTTAGCAATATTCTAGCTACATCACCGTAACTGGGATCTCCCACGTGTATTTCTCACATAGTAACAATAATAATTCCATACTAACATATGTTAAAACCTTTCAAGACTACAAGGGATGCTGAACTTGTATGTGTGTGTTGTGATATCTTGTTTTGTGCTTTGTTATAAAAATATCCTGTTTTTCTGTTGTCAAACGATGTTTCATTGCAATGACTTAGAGTATCCTGGCTCTGTTGCCTTTTACTGTAACAGGGGGAACAGGATATAATACTAATAATGATCATAACTCCATGCCGTGCGGGCATCCTCTAAGTACACACTACCTCATGTACATTACTACCTCGGATAACCCAAGCTGTCTGGGAGGCCCTTGAAGGTTAACTGTAACTTATCCCATCGGGTACCCAGAGGTGAACAGAGGCACCAAACTCACTCGTCTAAGGTGAGACCGCGTTAACAGCACTTCATATCACTGTTCTAACAATGAACAATGTGCGCGTTTCGTATTTCTGTAGCAAAAGTAAATTCATACATGTTCACTTTGTGTGTTGCAGTTCAGTTCACCATGTACCCTACCACGATGCTACGTAAGATGGATGACACAGACATAGAACGTCCTGTACAACATGAACAAAACCATAGCTGGACACTAAAAGCCACGAATAGACCCAGACATTATACTGAATCTTCTTAAAAGTCAAATGAGGTCATGTATCATCAAAGCGTATGCGCTGACATTTATTAGTATTCTGTTCAGGTATCAAGCTAAAGATTGTTTCCTGACTCTTGTCCAGTCCTCCCATGCCCTGCATTTCAATTGTTATTGAAGAGTACTGCAAATGGATTGTTCATCTCACATATATATGAATCTCTATTTCAGCTACAACTACGATATGCGGTAAGTTACTGTCACTTCTTTGTGTTAATGTAAATGTCAATTTTACATACTTGATTCAATTGATGAAGACATACTATCCATAGTATACTCATTCTCAATATTAGTACACATGCACAAACACATATTTCGAAAAAACTCAGAGTTGGAATGAGAGATTGTAAGTTGCAAGGTTCAAAGGTCACGTATTTGTAAACTACGTTTGTGATTTTTAACATCCAATTCACACCTACTTTCTTGTTATCATTGTCCAAAAATTGTAATTTATTAATATTTTTTAAAAGTACAGTTTTGTCAATTAAATGTGCAAAGTTTTCAAATTGTATCCATAAATTACCAAGAATATAGATTCATAGTCTTAAAAATAAAAATCACTGTCCGCTGTATAATATGTAATAAGGATGGAAGTTGGTTTGATTGCATATTGCTATATGAATCTTGTATTTCACGTTATGAAAAAACATTTATGTTCGTTGAAGATGGCCTTACAGTCGACTATCTTTTAGCATAAACTACATCAATGTAGCCTCAAGCCAGTAACACTTATTGTGTACAGGCAAATTGCAAATATACAGTTTTAAAGATTTACAGATTTGCAGATTCCTATAACGTAATACCCTCACATTAACACCATAACATATTATCGTTTGTCAAGTGCGTTAACCCACCTATGCATGTTGCAAGCTGTATTTGACAATTTATCCCCCTGAATTTAATGTATATAGCCGATCGTGTATAGGCAACTGATATACAACGTTACATACATAACGTAAACATTCGATGTTCTGGTAGGTAACTGGTGTATTTGGCATGACCTTGCAGATTTCTGCATTTGCACCTAACCAACTCATAGTATGATTTTGATTGAACGCAATTATAATTTCTCCATTTTGCCAGAAAGGCCAAAACGAAATATACACCTGCAACCTTGGTTTTATTTTACTCCACAATCAAATGGACTATCTACGCGTTAATTAAGATGTTCACTGCAATTTAGAATTGAATTTCAACTAAGTTTAGTCCATAACGTATAATGCATGAAAACAGCGACATTTCACCTTCAGTGAAAATTAAGAAATGCTTAGCAGTATGACTTCTTCAAAGTTGTCTAAATAGATCTTGTGCTGTCATTAGACACTTGTTTCGGCTTCCACAGGCTCAACATTTCATCTCATAAACGTAATCGATATACCATCTTCTGTTGGCGTCAATCCTATTTTGAAAAGTTCTCTCTTAGCTGGGTATTTCTCAAATGATTACACAATGCTAATTAAAAAGTGGTCAAATGTAACATATGTCACATTTGGTAATACACTTTCTTAATAAAGTACAAATTACTTTTTTGGTTGAGTCCGATCTGGGATTCGAACCCACAACCTCGGAGTCAGGCAAGTAAGATTTTTTAAAAATTAAACCAATCATATATTGTAACATTTTAATCAACCATTTTCTGAATATTGTATTGCATATGGAAACGACGTGGAACGTGATTTTTCAGTAATTGTGCACTAATAATGATAATGAGTGAGTAACGCTTTGCATTGATTACCTCCAAGAAACCATCAACTTAGACGCTTAAGGACATAACCACTATCAACCTCTTTCAACCTTCTACTTTGTTTGCGTATGATTCATACACGATGACAGGTGGCTGGGTAGCCTAGTGGTCAAAGCGCTTGCTCGCCATTCGAAGACCCGGGTTCTATTCCGCACATGGTTACAATTTGTGAAGCCCATTTCTGGTGTCCCCCGAGCGATATTTCTGGAATATTGCTAAAAGCTCACTCACTAAACCACACTCAGTCCAATGGATGTATCACAGTAACCTGCTGGACTTCATGCCTGTTTTAGCATGTGAGACAATGCTGTACTACCATACCATCTGTGGCCAGTACGAAATGTGCTTCGACTGTACCAACAACGTACAAACACTGACGCTGCGAGACGACTCCGACACATTACTCTGTTGTACGTGGACGAGGACGTCACGATGTCTGCAGATACATCCGGGTATGCAAAGAGATTTTAAGCTTTAAGCGTTGTACTATATGCAAATTAAATACAATGAATACCACACACATATCACAGCTATCTTCTCCCAACGTTCATGAGGTCATTTTGAATTCTTTCAGCTTGTCTCTTTTTTATTGTTTGTGAATTATGTAATGGTAAACGATATTCATCAACTTCATTTCAGAACTTTTGGCAACAACTCCTTCCAATACACGTAAGTAAAGAATTAGAAGAGAAGGCGACAGGGTCCCTCGATCAACGAGGATGAACGGATACTGAATTTTTAAATCAATGTGTATGCTGTCCTGTATTCTTTCACTACTAAAAATACTCCGAAATATTTGAGGATTCATTGTCATATATATCGCTGTCATGTCTTCCTCCCTCCATGTCAGCAAACATTCTGTGACGTTACCAGGGATTCCCTAATGCCTTCATAAATCCATGTTACCAAGTATTCTCTGTCAAGTCCTCCTCCGTCCATGTTACCAAAGATTCTCCGTCATGTCCTCCCCCCTCCATGTTACCAAGTATCCCCTGTCATGTCCTCCTCCCTCCATGTTCCCAGGGCTTCTATGTCATGTTCACCTTCCTCCGAACACAGCTGAAGTTGCGCTGGGAACGAGCCAAGTCACTGTGCGCTTGGAGCATGACAAGGCACAATTAATTAGTGTAAATGGTAAAGAAAGCAGGTGAGTGACCTATCCCTGTTGTAGATTATCCTTGCTGAAAGTTACCAAGGGTTTCGTGACTTCCCCCCTCCGTGTTACTAAGATTTCCCTGCCATGTCTTCATTCCTACCTGTTGCCAAAGATTTCATGCCATATCTTCATCCCTCCGCGTTACCAAAGATTTCATGCCATATCTTCATCCCTCCGCGTTACCAAGGTTTCTCCGTCATGTCTTCATATCTCCGTGTTACCAAGGTTTCTCCGTAATGCCTTTATTTCTCCATGTTGCCTAGAATTTTCTGTCACCTTTGTTTCCCTACATGTTAATAGGGTTCCACTGCAAGTCTTTCATTCCCTCCATCATACTCTGATTTTGCAAACAGTTTCTCTCTCTTACATATTAATGAGGTTTTACGGTCATGTCTTCCTCGACAGCTGAGTGCCAAGAGGCAGACACACACATCAATGCAGACTGCTACTGGATACGATGCAGGGACGGCAAATGGCAGCGACCAGAACCGGCATTGACTGAGTCTTGCTGCAGCACCTACAGACCGTACACACCGGAAAATTGCGCCCTTGGCTTCTACGATACAGGTAGAACACTTATCATATACACTGAACCGCAAAAATACGTCACTCTCTTCTTGAAATTGGTAATCAGTTTAACTGAAACATATGTAAATTAAATAATAATTGTTTCATTATCAATACTGACAGACGAACTTCAGACAACTACAAGCCAAAATGAAGACAGGTGGCGTAACAGTACGATGGTCTCCCTGAGTGCTGACGACAGCGTTGCATCGTCTGTACATGAAGTGGATGAAACGGCTGATGAAGGCCATAAGAACTTGCGCCCAGACTCGGTGATACGAATGAGAGAGTGCAGCTGCAGTTGTCGACCTTGGTCGCACATCATTGAGATTCCTCTGAATCTCGCCCCACAAGTGTCCTAAGGAGTTTAGTCTGGATTTGAGCTCAGGCCATTGGCGAGTTTGTATGCCGTGTTGAAAGTCTCCACATGCTCTGGCAGTATGGGCACGCGCGTTGTCCCGCTGGAGGACGTGGTTTTCATGACGACCGAAATGTGGCACGACGAAGGATATCAACGTTTGATCAATGTAGCGGACTGATGCTACACCATTTCCTCTGCCAGAATCAATATTCTGGAACACCATAACGCCTGATTTGTGACTGAAAGCAGTAGCACCCTACGTCAGTATGCTCGGACCTCCCAACGAGTCTCCTTCCAGGACACAATCGTCTACAAAACAGTGTCCTCGTCCTTGACAAACTCTCACTCTGCCATCAGCCGTCGAGACGCAATACCGGCTTTCGTCGGAGAAGACTACAGTTCGCCATTCCCGGTGACGCTAATGTTGATGATGTGTGGCCAACAAGAGGCGGATCGGGCCTCGGTAAAGCCTGCGACATCTGACGTTTCTGACCCGTGAACATCCGGGATTGAATAGGCCTTCAGCAACCCATGCTTGCCATAATATGCGACTAACGGGATCGGGTGGTCAGCTCGCTGACTTGGTTGACACATATCATCGGTTTCCAATTGCGCAGATCGATGCTCATGTTGTTGACCGCTGGTTGTCTGGTCCACACTCGATTATTTACAGACCGGCGCTATATAGCTGGAATATTGCTGTGAGTGGCGTAAAACTCATCTCACTCGCGACATTTCTCTACCTCTAGCGCCTCCGCGCTGATTGGTCTGTGCTGATTGCCAATGGTTGTCCGTGCAGTTTCCGTAGGCCTCTCGAAACGATTTTGCAGATGATGACGGACAATCAGCCGATTTTGATTCAACGTTGTCACAAGTGGTTTTCCACTGCGAGGACAGTCGGCTGTGCTTCCAGAGGCTTGAACTCGTTGCTGCAGACGGAACATGAACAGAAAAATGATGTCTTGCAGTCTGGTCAGCGTTCAGTCCCCCTGTTCCCATGATAACCGTGGCATGTCGCTCTTGTCGAACAGTGAATGATTCGGTGCATGCTCGCTGGCTCTTCTTATAAGGACGACACCTCGGGATGCACGTGCAATGTCAATTTCATGAAATACGCTCGAAAACTTCGTCCCATCATTACATTAAGTAAGTGTCTTTTGACGACATGTGTTTTGTATCAAATACAGAATCTGCAACCAATACAGAATCTTCAAGCCAGTTGTTGCTAAATGTATAAAAAAAAATCAAGATGAAATTTACCTGGCAAAATTGTTATCAGGGTGACGTTACCTTTACGGTTCAGACAATCCAGTGATCAGCAGCATGAGCATCGATCTGCGCAAATGGGAACCGATGACATGTGTCAACAAAGTAAGCAAGACTGACCACCCGATCCCGATAGTCGCCTGTTACGACAGGCATAGGTTACTGAAGGCCAATATTCTAACCCAGACCGTCACCGTCGCCGGTCTTAGGTTGTGTTGCTCCATCAGATTCCTGTGGATATATTCCGTGTTCTATTATTTGTCTGCAGACATAACCACAATACCAACCACTCCAACAACACCCACTCCAACAACAACCACATCGACGGAGCCAACCACAACAGGTATTTGTACCAAATTATCAGAAGTGTGAAAGTGTGAGTGTAGTAAGTGTGAGTGTAATATATGACTGTATACAATCATGTGCAGTGTATATCTGGAATATTAGAGTATATTTGCTACGACTGCACCAGCTCTATTTTAACAACTGGACAATGAGTATATATTGAAGTATTTCAATATGCTTGTAAAATCAAATAATTTATCTGTGATTTTATATAAAAAAAATGCATATTTGTGTTTATGACCAAGTACGTCTAAAGTACACGCAGCTGCAACTGACTGACACAAATCGAAATCAATAATTGTGAAAATGCGTTAACAGTTAGGTCTTAACACCCTCTTCTTTTTCAGCTATGTGTACTAGTGACGGGCTGTTACAACAGGGTTACAGTCATTGTACGGATCTCTACTGTGTGAGTGGGAACTGGGCGACCCAGCCGTCTTTCACCCGCCCTTGCTGTGAGGAATTTGTGATGTATGACACCCCGTGGAGGCAGAATTGCTACAGCATATTTCCAGGTCGGTGATTTCAATATCGGTCAGCATCCTGTTATTTGAGCCAGGTGTGAAAGAAAGGATAGACACGGTGCAGCACAGGTGAATGAATAATTAACTTTGTCGGCACATGTGCACATTTTTCTCGCACATCTGGCTGTCCCTTTCTCTGAACTCCTCCTTCGTAACAATAGTGAACTGTATCAATATTTAAATGATAGTCTGTTAAGCAACCTTTTTATATTTTAGCACCAAAACTCTGTAAAAACCTTTCAGAGTTGGTATGGTGTTTTGTTTAACAGTTTTGGAGTTAGAATGCAATTTATCAGTACGTCCTTGAGTCAAACGGACTATACGGATGGTTTAGCTTCGCAAGGATAGTTAATAAAGAGTTTTTCACAGACGTTAACTGTTTATTATAAAATCGGTCTAACTATTCTCGAAACGTTCGTAGCCCTACAAATTTCTTGAGTCCATTCTGAACACATTGGCTATCATGTTAAGAATTCTTAAAACTGCGAACGCTTCGCGAATAAGGGCCCAGGAGAAATACTCAAAATACCCCAAACACTGTCCTCTGGTAAAAAATATAGTACATTGTATTTATGAATAGTATGGATTGCGCGTGAGTGTTTGTGTAAATAGAGCACAGGCGCTAGCATCTGTCACGTGAAATACATCTCACATGGTGCATTGAGTAAAACAAACACCCTCCTTTCAAAATTCCTGGATCCGCCTATAAAATGTATAAATATGTCCTGTTTTCCTAGATAATTGTCAATTAATTAAATATTTATTTTTCAGAGTTGCGCTTTCCACGTAAGTTCCATTTCATTTTATGCATTCATTCATTCATTCATTCATTCAAGTAAAATCCACATTCATTCATCCCTCCCTCCATTCATTCATTCATGTAGTGACCACTTGTTTGGAGTCTCGGCAGAGCCTTTCTCATTCGTTCCATATTTTCATAAATACGCTTTCCACGTTTCTTTCATTCATTCATTTATTCATTCACCCATCGATTCATTCATGTCGTAATGACCAGTTTGTAATATATTTCAGCAGAACTTATTTCTCTCTTACATTCAGTTTTGTAGGTGCAGGTGTGGTCATAGTGTTCCAGCAAATACTCCAAGAGCAAAGACTCCTCTTACTATCTGTCGGTTTTGTTACAACATAGACATTTATTCTGATTATAAACTGAACACAATACTATGTTATTCATACGCCAATTTAGACTGTCAGTACAGACGATACTGAAGTGTCTGATACTTTTATTCACTGCCTCGTTAGCGTTTGTTGACACCGATGTATTCATATCCCTTATTTTTTTAGAAGCAGGTAAAAAATGACACTTGTAGGTAGCGGCAACGCAGTAGGTAGCGATTAACACTTTTACCTCAATACAAATCAAAATGTGTTGTGCATTGGCGTTCTGTCTACCACCACAATGGTGACTATTAAACCATTAAAACATGTTTTTCGGTTTTCTTCGTCGTCAATTTTTGCTTCGGTTTAATATCGTTCTCTTGACAATGACTAAAAGCACTTTCAACTCCCCTAAGATGAATTTAATAGTATACGTTTCACATGGATTTCACTTGGTAGTTGAAAAGTGTTCGTTGCTCGCGATCGTTTATTTGAAGAGGTCGCGCTAGTGTTAGGTCGACACCACACCGGTAAATGGTGTTTGCGACTTTTGTGATTCAAGGTCTTTATTTTACTTATTCAGATACGTTTTCAATAGTGATTACCGCAACCATAAACAGCTGTACACGCCCGTGCCAGTTGTATTGGGCCACTTCCAAGAGGGTGTCAGTTGTTTACATCAGCAGACGCATATTTATAGATTAGTATGGGAGTTTTTTTATTTGTATTTTTCTACATAAATAATGTTAATGCCCCACACAACCATTTACGTTTTGGCAACATGGCCAATGTAACCCCACCTTGGAGAGGACGCTGCACACTCTGCCAGCGGAAATAATTACATGCAAAGCCATCCTACGGTGTCTCTCTACGGTGCCTCTTCTACGGTGTCTCTCTTCGTCAAACGAACGTACAGCACGATACCGAGCAATGGATTTCCTTCTATCGCAGCGAATGACTCCTGAATGTTCTACTAATGTTTTAGATTTTACGCGTGCATCAAAACGTTGCTTCGAAACACGCCGTTCTCTAAAATCCTTAAGTGGCCCAAAGTAACTGGCAAGAGTCTATATGTCCGACGAACTGGTTCCCTTGAAACTACCACAATTTCAAATCAAGCTGGTGGTTATTTAAAATGTTTTCAGATGTAACAGTACTTGATGGGCATTACCATATTCACGTGGAAGGAATGTACGTCAGACAAATTAGTTTACTCAGCGCTTTACTACAGTGTTTTGCCAAGATGGCAGCAAGTTCCAAATTACTGGTGGTGTAGTCCATGGTTAAAGCGTCACGCGGAAGACCGGGTTCGATTCCCCCCATGGCTACCAGCCAATTTCTGGTGTCCCCCGTCGTGATATTGCCTCAAAGTTGGTATAAGGGGCGTAAAACCATACTTATTTAATCATATTTGTGATACTGAGCAATATGATATATTTCTTTCTACGTGGATCTATGTATATGAAAATGGATTACATGGATGTGAATATGTTTCATTACACTAACTACTCCAAACTACCTTTGTAAAAATATCATCAGTGAACTGCACATGGACATCTGTTTCTGCGGCGTGATCGTTACTAAAGATCATGTTGATTAATCTATGCTACACGGTGTCATCACTGATGTTCAGTACTCAGTTCATTCTAATTTTACAGTTCTTGGCCCAATACAACAAAGTGAATATTTCTGAATACAGCCAAGACTCGTTTGTCGTTTGTACTGACGATTCAAATTTCCATGTTTTTCAGCCTGCACCACTGATGAAATAGGAAGTTCCTGTACCTACCGGAAGTGTGTGGGAGGAAGACTGATGAGCCTGTTTTATCCCGTCATTTCGGAGTACTGTTGCCTACCCGAGAATATTGCAAACCGAGGTTTTACGAACGGTATCAGTGATACAAGCTGTGAAGGTGATTCAACTTTGATGCTAATGCAAAACATCGATGTTAATATACTTAGGCAGAGACTAATATTTCTTTGTTCCCGAACAAATATGTCTTTCCTGGACATACTGAAACCAGTTAGGGCCATTTTCGTGTATTAATTCCAATATAAGCTGAAATTTCAAGATACACAACATAATTTATTAATTTATTCTGGAAAATAACGGAACTCTGTTAATATAAATATTAACAGTTACCTTTGCAGATTAATTATCCATAAACACCTGTACATTATTTATGCTACTGGAATAGGGTAACTGTGCATTAGTTATGACCGGATGGGGTGGTCAGGCTCGCCGACACATGTTGCGCAGATCGATACTCATGCTGTTGATTACTGGATTGTCTGGTTCACACTCGATTATTTACTGACCGCCGCCATATAGCTGGAATATTGCGGAGTGTGAGGTAAAACTCAACTCAGTGTCTAAAAGGCCACCCTGTTAGTGTTTTCGACAGGTAATGCTGTTTTTCCCTTTAAACAATTAGGGTTTAAATGATCTTCAACCCATTCCTGTCGTTAATCAGGCTTGCTGACTGGTAGGAGCATGTTTAGCAATCCTATTTGAGTGGATCGATGATCTTGGGGTCAATCGAATATATAGTGGTCATTATTTAGATCAGGATATACGTTTCTTAGAATTTGTATGTATCTGAATGTGAATTATAGACGCCATCGAGAGATCAGGACATTTTATCACATACACAGCGACATTAACAGATGTGCTCTTCTCATTTCAGAGATGTTCCCCTTTACTACCACAGGTATGGTATTTTCCTCTATTCCGTTATGTTCTAATTCTAGCTTGTGTTAAATATTAAAACCCAACAAACTGTGTTTTAATTTCGTAAAAAATAGATTTTCCTGTAAGTTCTAATTCTAGTGTGTAAAATGTTAAAACACAATTTACTGTATTTTAACTTCGTAAAACTAAACTAGGAAAGACAGTTTGACTGTATGACGACATATTCAACAATCGCACATGCATTTATGGCTTATAAATTGAACAATATTCCTAACATTACCGGTCGTATCCTGTGTTGCAGCGATGTACACGACGACAGTTTCTCCTACCCCTACTCCACCTGATTTCACCAGAGGTACCGTCTTCATTAATGACTTGATCTGGTAATTTCTCTTGTATAACTATATCAAGCATGTTCCTCAGAAATGTACAGATTCCAGTACCAGGATTGGAGCCCAGATCCCCGGAGTAGAACTCACCCCAACAAAAGTACTAGAATCTGCACTTCATTGACGGAGTGTAATCCCAAATATAACAAGTGTCACATTTTATCACCTTCTGATATATCACTCTGTATTGTATCATGCATATCCTGCCCTCGAACCCGTGAGCCGCTGCAACATTGCTGAGTTCGGCGTAAACATGGAATCACTCAGTCACTCAAAACGATGAAATTGTCCCGTGTAAGCAGTTAAACCACAAAGCAAAGGTAGTGTCGTAAAATTGGCCAGTCTATATCGTCACTCTTGATACGATTTGATGGCATAATCCGAAAAATGAGTTACCTAGCTGGAAACCCTTTAAAATTTCTGATGTCTGAAACCAAGGTATCATTTTCCAACGGTCACAATTGGCAGGTATGAGCTTTCCTGACGATAATTATGACTATACGATTTGGATCAAAATGATACCGATGAATCGCAATCCAACAGACTGTACATGATGTAACACCATATGAAGAATCGGTCGATATAGCTTTTATAGTGGCTTCTTAGTAGAGATCAACTTCAACATGTTTTTTAAACTGATTATTATAGGATAAAAATGTTGTTTGTTTCCGTAAGTTAGAAATCATATATACTACTCAAACAAAGCTAAGGGTCATGGGATATCATTATGTAGTGTTGTTGATTACGTTGTTTGCATGACATGTGAATGAAATGTTACTTTCGTTGTATGGTTCTTTATTCAAAACCATTCCAGAGCCTGGATAAAGGCTGGAGGTAACCATGGTGACAATAGTCATCATGTTGTAAGCTTATAAACAATGAACAATTAAAACATGGAGTGCTTTAAAGAACGCCACCACTGAGCATGTGGGGATGATGTTTCATTAGGAACAGCATTTTCACGTTGTTCGTGGGATTGGTGCTGTGCCTGCATATTTTCCCTATGATACTTCCAATTGTGCTGTTGCAATTGTCAGTTGAAATTTGTCAGTAATGGCAAGAAGTCAACTGAGCATAAAAGACGGAAGAGGAAGAGCTCTCGCACTTGGCTTCAAGATGGTGAGACTCAACGCAGTGTGTTTCAGAGACTACATGTGAGTCAGAGTATCGTTGGGAGGTAATGGCGAAGGTTTCACTGGAACGGTGAAAAATCGACCACGTTCTGGCAGGCTTCCATCAGCGTCTCTACGAGAAGACCAATACCTGACACATATAGCCCTCCGACAACGTAGAATAACCTCGAGACAACCCCAGGTCAAATGAGAGCTGCCACAGGTACCCTGGGATCTGATCAGACTGTCAGGAACCGACTGAGGAGGAACAATCTCCGGTCAAGGCGACCAGCATATTCATGGCCGGCATATTCAGCAGATTTAGCCCCCACTGAACATGTTTGGGACAAGATAGGACGTCGGTTTCGTAACAACCACGCCCCTCCAGTAGGTCACTTTGACCTCAGTGATCACCAATAACTGGCATTGCTGTTGTTTTCGTCTCCAAGTTTTGTTATCATGAAATGTTGGCTCGAGTTGTTATATGATCGCTACATTTCATTGTTATTTAAATTAATTGTAGTTATGGCCATTTAAGGTTTTGCCCCGTAACGTGTTTTGAGTAGATAAGATATTTTTTTTGCTTAAACCCACTCAGTATATTATGACTGCATATGAATGCATATTTTCACTCTACTGCTTCACGAGTTCACATGTTCCTCTAGCGTAAAATCGTGAATTAGTAAGAAGGAGTATATTCAGAAAATGCGCGGTCAACAGAATTAACATTAATGATAATCACCTTGCCGTAGTATAAATATCAAGGAGCAGTAGAATAGGCCTTCAGCAACCTATGCTTGCCATAAAAGGCGACTATGCTTGTCGGAAGAGGCGACTAACGGGATCGGGTGGTCAGGCTCACTGTCTTGGCTGACACATGTCATCGGTTCCCAGTGGCACAGATCGATGCTCATGTTGTTGATCACTGGATTATCTGTCCAGACTTGTTTTTTTTACAGACAGCAGCCATATGGAATAT
The DNA here is from genome assembly GCF_037392515.1 of Haliotis asinina. Taxonomy (NCBI): domain Eukaryota; kingdom Metazoa; phylum Mollusca; class Gastropoda; order Lepetellida; family Haliotidae; genus Haliotis; species Haliotis asinina. Next base: position 96,273,487 of record NC_090280.1, read on the forward strand.
GCATGAGTGCGGTGGAAAAGTAAACTATACTCAGTCACCCACTAAATATTAAAGAATTGTTTACAACAGCTGAAAGTCATGCTGAGGTGGCTTTGTTTCCCTGTTTTGTACGTCGTGCAGTCCACATCCCATAATTAGAAAAGATTTCCTTTTTTCAGATCCTTCGTCTGGACAGCTTTGTGAGTATTTTCTGTGGTACATATTTCCAGTAGCAACATGGTGTACCGTTGTGTTGTTATCTGGGCTAAATAAAAATGCGCGAATGAATATTGTTTAACGTGGCTGCAACAAATTTTGCAGCTATTCGCGGCAAGTCCTGAATAACACACTCCTTTAGAAAAGAATGTATTGAAGTGTCTCTTGTTACTTTAAATTTTGATACAGTTTACAGATACAATTTACATAAAACTGGTTACACTGTTGTAATGCCAAGTGCTAGTGTACATTAATGGTGCTCGGTACATTTTGGTCACATACCGTCAGTTGAAAGATGTCATTAGTAGTGTTGGATATGTTGATTTTAGAACTATTCTTTCTGTGCCTCATCACAGATGTTTGTATGAACGAGGCCACATACTGTATTATCATCCCACGATACAGGATACAGATCATTTACAGATGCGCATGATAGATTCAGAATTTATTTATTTATTTATTTATTTATTTATTTATTTATTTATTTATTTATTTAACAGCATGGTATTTCGAAAGACAAAAATATTCACAAGTGATATCGTAGTGGAGAAAGTATCAATTCTATGTAAAAGGTTAATAATATTAATCTATGACAGTTGTCACCTCTCTCCCTTTCTGCCACTATTCGATAGGGTTTGGTTATGGCATCTCATTGCTTTCATGTTTTCGTCACCACTATTTGATAGTGATTCAACAGGGGAAATCATAATTCTATGTATATGGTTAATAAACTTCGGTTGCTCTAACGCAAACTGGTGCCCACGAACTAGACGGATTCAAACAACCAGGTTTGATTTCAGCTGATTTTTTTAGATATATATGAATGGTTGTATCTAGCTTTTTTACACATGCTTTGTGCTTTCTACATGTGCTACTCTGACCAATGTTCATGATCTAGAATCTTGGATTCTTAAATAACCAAGAAGGATCTACAAAGCGTGCGTAAATTCACGACCTGTTGTAACGTTCTCGTTGGCTTATGAATGTTATAGCGCTCCGAACGCCCTGTGGATCGACCTTGTCCATGATTATTTCAGATCCATGTACAGAGAACGAGATTCAGGAAGGTGGTTGTTATCAAAGACTGTGTGAGAACCGCCATCTGAGCGACATGATCGTCCCCATCTACACCATGGAATGTTGCAGCACCGTCCTCAACAGCCATGACGAATGCTACGTCAGCTATCCAGGTAATGCAGTAGTGGTGGTAGACAGTGGGAGACATGATGCATTACCAAGTTCTGAAAGATAACCAGAAGGTGAAAGGATAATGATGTTTTTGGTCTTTAGGATATTCTTTCACAAGTACATAGAAAGAAAGCAGTAACAAATCGGCTTTTCATCTCAATTAAGCGTTATTTCATTTTAACATGTTACTGTTGACATTATCATCCTTCATCCATCCATCCACTTTATATGTGAGAATTTGAATACTTGCAAAATCTATGCAAACGTGACAGACTGTCAGAGTGTAAATTATCTCTAAACTGTTGCAATTATTTTTATTATCCCAGAGAAAGATGAACGATGTTTCAGTTTTTGCGTTTTATGTTATTGTTAAAGTTACTCTTAGTCATTCGAGTCGTGTGTAATTTCATTGTTAAAGGGAGATATGTTGACTCACACCTTGAATCTATACTGAAATAAATGACATGTTCAAACAGTATTGATGAAACTAAAAGGTAATCAATAACACTAGCACCACTCACATCCATAAAAGTAAAATCACCGACCTCTTTGTCATTACCACACCTTCCATTTATCATATGAATGTTTAAAACAGCACATAAATCTAATAAATACTTTCCAAAGTTAAATACAACCTTATCTGATGTAAAACGTTCTAGATTGAAGGAATTAAATATGAAGTCCCACACAGAATGACCATGATGCTCAGTGTACTCAATTATATCATCTTCCACAAAATCAGGTGTAGTACCGTTTCTAGAGTTGAAATCTCCTCCACATAGTATATACACATCAGGTAAAGTAGTCAATATATCTAATAATTTCTCTTGAAACAGCATGATTCCATTTTACATTGTGGGCTAAGGTCTTCATACCATGTTGAGTCCTCTGGATGGATATAAACACGTCCATAAATTATATCTAGATCAAGTCCGAAAAGTGACTTACCAAAAAAAATGAAGATGACCATTTTATGTATTTACTTAAATATTTTCTAATCATAACCATTATCCCTGCAGAGAGTGTACCACATGCTGAGATTCTATCTGCATCTTTACAAATAGGCACATAATCTGTAAATGTGTCTTCTAATGTTAAGAATAGAAGCTTTGCTCCATGTCTCAGTAAAACCAACTGTATCGAATGTTTTAATGTAATTGACAAAGTCCATATCCTGTAATTTTGGTGAGAGTCCAGAAATATTCCCAAAAAGGAAATCCAGAGAGCTTTCAGAGTTCCCCTCAATATGTTAACACACATTTGGGTGAAGCGTCCTACAGTCATCTTTAATTTGACCCTGGCCACACCCCTATCGAGTCTGTCCTCTCCCTGAGGTCCGGGAGGTGGATCTCAGCTGACGTCCAGGTCTCTGATCCTAGCGATGTCCTCGCTCCTGTCTGGCGTTAACATCTGCACTTCCTTCATCCCGTATTGTGTCCTCCCTTGACTCCTCAATTACCTTATTCCCCTTGTAGTAATACCGTGTGTCAGGTTCTCAGTTCTAAGTCTGTATAGTTCTTGACGCTGATAATTAGTCAGATCGTTAGCAATCCCAATTATTGTTTTTGCTTGAGCACATCCCTGAGTTTTATCGAGTGCCATTTGTCCTCCCAGTGTAATTTGCTGTCAATAAGCATCACTCTGTAAACCATTCTGGAAATAGTTAAGTGAGTGCATTGGTTTAAGATTTAGGTATGGATATTTGCTGTGCAGAATCCAGTGCACTGTATATATGTATTTTCTTACACCTATGCCCATGGACCCATGTAGCTAACGCAAAATATTTACCCTGAAGGATATCTTAATGCTACAAATGAGAAAGCAATATCTTGTGCTCTAACACAATAATGCGTTGGTCTTTATTTGGCTTGTAGGGCTGTACACGTCTACCTCAACGACGCCTATGGTGACGACAACTGTCAATGAGGGTCCTACTGGTAAGATGTCGACAGATTATTGAGCAGTTGAACAGACCAAATGCACATTAGATACAGTTCAATAAGGATAATGAGAGAACTTACTTTAGGCGATTAACTCTCAATGGAGTTAAATATCCATTTATGACATGTAATACACAATTCAAATATGAAAGAATCCACTGAATTATTTCGCCCCATAGATTATCAGTGGTTGTGAAAATGCAGCGAAGTCATATGACTCCTAGTGCTTTTTTGTTTGTTTGCTTTGCTTTGCTTTTGGATTTGGTTTTGGATTTATTTTTTTTTGAATTGCTTTTTTTATTTTTTGGTTGGTTTGTTTCCTCTGTGTATTTCTGCGACACTTCGAGAATGATATAGACATTAGATTGCTTCAGATTGTAAAAAGTACTGTAGGATACATTACACAAACACATATGTACCTATGCCTCATGATTCCAGTAACATTCCTTACATCAACGACTGTTTCCAGGCACGACGACGACAGTTCCACCTACCCCGACTCCACCAGACTTCACAAGAGGTACGGCTGTCTTCCTCTGATACTTTCCGTCTTACAAACCTTCATGACATGTGATAAAACGTATCTAGCGTATTTTATTTGTGGAAAGCAAACTTACATTAAACTGATAAAGCACAAGCCAATACCCATCACGCATTCATTGTCGTTTTAAATAACAGTCTGTTATATCCGTCAGTTTCTTATGAATGTGTTCACTTTGAAAATAATTTGATTTAGTTTAAAACGTATTGTACAGTCAACATGATCAACATCAGTGGTATATCCCATGTCAGAACATAGATGTTTGGTTGACATGTTTCGTCTCACCTTCATAGTGCCATTTTGAGTTAACGATGTTTACCGATGTTATTTGGGGGTTTGTCGTTTATTCGTTGTATGATATGTGTATAGTGCCAACATCCAGCTCATCTGCTCTAAGGTGCTTTGTGTTTCCCTCGATCACTGGATGTCAATCCCCACAGCACATCGTAGTTTTTATTCTGAATACCCTGGAGACCCGTCAAGGTCCCGGGGTAGAATAGGCCTTCAGCAACCCATGCTTGCCATAAAAGGCGACTATGCTAGTCGTAAGAGGCGACTAACGGGATAGGGTGGTCAGGCTCGCTGACTTGGTTGGCACATGTCATCGGTTCCCAATTGCGCTGATCGATATTATGTTGTTGATCACTGGATTGTCTGGTCCAGACTCGATTATTTACAGACCGCCGCCGCCATATAGCTGGAATATTGCTGAAACTAAACCCACTCACTCACTCACTGAACACCCTGGAAAACAACAACTCTGCAGCAACTTACGCTGTAATGTCAAATTTAACATTGTCTCTCTCCCTTTTTCAGATCCATCCTCGGGACAGCTGTGTAAGCATATTCTGCATCATTGAACGGGAGCTTTCCTTGTGAACCCTGTACAAACCTGATAGTGGAACAGTTTGAATATTTTGTTGTTATCAGTGCAAAACATAGTCATACTTTCTTTTGAAAGAATAACATATGTTATCAAACTTTCGTATGTTATTGGAATTACACTGTCAGAGTCACGCAGCCACACATGAAGTCAGCAATATGTCCCACTCAACCACCGCAGCTTGTGTGCTTGCAGTTAGGTGCCTTGCCGTCAGAATGTGGGTTCGAATCCTAGTTGGGCCCCCGTCAATAAAGTGCTGAAATGTGTACTTAACTGAGAAACTTTCTAAATGACAATGCACAATCATACTTCATGTCAATGTTTAATTTACTTTAGCGAACTGGAACAGATTTTTTGAACGATATATACAATATGAAATAAAAGATGGCGTTACTAATTTTCCATATGCTTTTTCGCGATTTTGTAGGAAGCAGAACCATGTATATATCTATTTCAGTGGGAACGTTTAGGTTAATGGTGGGGCAAGATAAAGCTGAACTGTAGTCAGAATCGCAAATGAACGATGGTATCATTAGTGAGAACTGTTGCTATGGAAATCGTTTCTGTCGCTCGCGTTTTGAGGGAAGTAATCTTCATAACACAAAAATAGGTTCCCAAATATGATCTCACCGAAACACTCAATGTCCTTGTAACAAGTATTAAACTTTTGTTTTCTGTTGGGGTCTTTTTCATACCTCGTGTCATCTGTATTTCTTGCTTTTTATAAGATTAAATTTGAAACACTGACCAGTGCCCCAAGATAGAGAACTTTGGTTTATTGAATAACCGAGTTGTACATAATTATTTCAGATCCATGTACAGAAAACGAGATTCAGGAAGGTGGCTGTTATCAAAGACTGTGTGAGAACCGCCATCTGAGCGACATGATCGTCCCCATCTACACCATGGAATGTTGCAGCACCGTCCTCAACAGCCATGACGAATGCTACGTCAGCTATCCAGGTAATGCAGTAGTGGTGGTAGACAATGGGAGACATGATGCATTACCAAGTTCTGAAAGATAACCAGAAGATGAAATGATAATGATGTTTTGGTCTCTAGGATATTCTTTCACAAGTACATAGAAAAAAAGCAGTAACAAATCGGCTTTTCATCTCAATTAAGCGTTATTTCATTTTAACATGTTACTGTTGACATTATCATCCTTCATCCATCCATCCACTTTATATGTGAGAATTTGAATACTTGCAATATCTATGCAAACGTGACAGACTGTCAGAGTGTAAATTATCTCTAAACTGTTGCAATTTTTTTTTATTATCCCAGAGAAAGATGAACGATGTTTCAGTTTTTGTGTTTTATCTCATTGTTAAAGTTACTCTTAGTCATTCGAGTCGTGTGTAATTTCATTGTTAAAGGGAGATATGTTGACTCACACCTTGAATCTATACTGAAATGAATGACATGTTCAAACAGTATTGATGAAACTAAAAGGTAATCAATAACACTAGCACCACTCACACCCATAAAAGTAAAATCACCGACCTCTTTGTCATTACCACGCCTTCCATTTATCATATGAATATTTAAAACAGCACATAAATCTAATAAATACTTTCCAAAGTTATTTACAACCTTATCCGATGTAAAACGTTCTAGATTGAAGGAAGTAAATATGAAGTCCCACACAGAATGACCATGATGCTCAGTGTACTCAATTATATCATCTTCCACAAAATCAGGTGTAGTACCGTTTCTAGAGTTGAAATCTCCTCCACATAGTATATACACATCAGGTAAAGTAGTCAATATATCTAATAATTTCTCTTGAAACAGCATGATTCCATTTTTACATTGTGGGCTAAGGTCTTCATACCATGTTGAGTCTTCTGGATGGATATAAACACATCCATAAATTATATCTAGATCAAGTCCGAAAAGTGACTTACCAAAAAAAATGAAGATGACCATTTTATGTATTTACTTAAATATTTTCTAATCATAACCATTATCCCTGCAGAGAGTGTACCACATGCTGAGATTCTATCTCCATCTTTACAAATAGGCACATAATCTGTAAATGTGTCTTCTAATGTTAAGAATAGAAGCTTTGCTCCATGTCTCAGTAAAACCAACTGTATCGAATGTTTTAATGTAATTGACAAAGTCCATATCCTGTAATTTTGGTGAGAGTCCAGAAATGTTCCAAAAAAGGAAATCCAGAGAGCTTTCAGAGTTCCCCTCAATATGTTAACACACATCTGGGTGAAGCGTCCTACAGTCATCTTTAATTTGACCCTGGCCACACCCCTATCGAGTCTGTCCTCTCCCTGAGGTCCGGGAGGTGGATCTCAGCTGACGTCCAGGTCTCTGATCCTAGCGATGTCCTCGCTCCTGTCTGGCGTTAACATCTGCACTTCCTTCATCCCGTATTGTGTCCTCCCTTGACTCCTCAATTACCTTATTCCCCTTGTAGTAATACCGTGTGTCAGGTTCTCAGTTCTAAGTCTGTATAGTTCTTGACGCTGATAATTAGTCAGATCGTTGGCAATCCCAATTATTTTTTGCTTGAGCACATCCCTGAGTTTTATCGAGTGCCATTTGTCCTCCCAATGTAATTTGCTGTCAATAAGCATCACTCTGTAAACCATTCTGGAAATAGTTATGTGAGTGCATTGGTTTAAGATTTAGGTATGGATATTTGCTGTGCAGAATCCAGTGCACTGTATATATGTATTTTCTTACACCTATGCCCATGGACCCATGTAGCTAACGCAAAATATTTACCCTGAAGGATATCTTAATGCTACAAATGAGAAAGCAATATCTTGTGCTCTAACACAATAATGCGTTGGTCTTTATTTGGCTTGTAGGGCTGTACACGTCTACCTCAACGACGCCTATGGTGACGACAACTGTCAATGAGGGTCCTACTGGTAAGATGTCGACAGATTATTGAGCAGTTGAACAGACCAAATGCACATTAGATACAGTTCAATAAGGATAATGAGAGAACTTACTTTAGGCGATTAACTCTCAATGGAGTTAAATATCCATTTATGACATGTAATACACAATTCAAATATGAAAGAATCCACTGAATTATTTCGCCCCATAGATTACCAGTGGTTGTGAAAATGCAGCGAAGTCATATGACTCCTAGTGCTTTTTTGTTTGTTTGCTTTGCTTTGCTTTTGGTTTTGGTTTTGGATTTTTTTTTTTTTGAATTGCTTTTTTTATTTTTTGGTTGGTTTGTTTCCTCTGTGTATTTCTGCGACACTTCGAGAATGATATAGACATTAGATTGCTTCAGATTGTAAAAAGTACTGTAGGATACATTACACAAACACATATGTACCTATGCCTCATGATTCCAGTAACATTCCTTACATCAACGACTGTTTCCAGGCACGACGACGACAGTTCCACCTACCCCGACTCCACCAGACTTCACAAGAGGTACGGCTGTCTTCCTCTGATACTTTCCGTCTTACAAACCTTCATGACATGTGATAAAACGTATCTAGCGTATTTTATTTGTGGAAAGCAAACTTACATTAAACTGATAAAGCACAAGCCAATACCCATCACGCATTCATTGTCGTTTTAAATAACAGTCTGTTATATCCGTCAGTTTCTTATGAATGTGTTCACTTTGAAAATAATTTGATTTAGTTTAAAACGTATTGTACAGTCAACATGATCAACATCAGTGGTATATCCCATGTCAGAACATAGATGTTTGGTTGACATGTTTCGTCTCACCTTCATAGTGCCATTTTGAGTTAACGATGTTTACCGATGTTATTTGGGGGTTTGTCGTTTATTCGTTGTATGATATGTGTATAGTGCCAACATCCAGCTCATCTGCTCTAAGGTGCTTTGTGTTTCCCTCGATCACTGGATGTCAATCCCCACAGCACATCGTAGTTTTTATTCTGAATACCCTGGAGACCCGTCAAGGTCCCGGGGTAGAATAGGCCTTCAGCAACCCATGCTTGCCATAAAAGGCGACTATGCTAGTCGTAAGAGGCGACTAACGGGATAGGGTGGTCAGGCTCGCTGACTTGGTTGGCACATGTCATCGGTTCCCAATTGCGCTGATCGATATTATGTTGTTGATCACTGGATTGTCTGGTCCAGACTCGATTATTTACAGACCGCCGCCGCCATATAGCTGGAATATTGCTGAAACTAAACCCACTCACTCACTCACTGAACACCCTGGAAAACAACAACTCTGCAGCAACTTACGCTGTAATGTCAAATTTAACATTGTCTCTCTCCCTTTTTCAGATCCATCCTCGGGACAGCTGTGTAAGCATATTCTGCATCATTGAACGGGAGCTTTCCTTGTGAACCCTGTACAAACCTGATAGTGGAACAGTTTGAATATTTTGTTGTTATCAGTGCAAAACATAGTCATACTTTCTTTTGAAAGAATAACATATGTTATCAAACTTTCGTATGTTATTGGAATTACACTGTCAGAGTCACGCAGCCACACATGAAGTCAGCAATATGTCCCACTCAACCACCGCAGCTTGTGTGCTTGCAGTTAGGTGCCTTGCCGTCAGAATGTGGGTTCGAATCCTAGTTGGGCCCCCGTCAATAAAGTGCTGAAATGTGTACTTAACTGAGAAACTTTCTAAATGACAATGCACAATCATACTTCATGTCAATGTTTAATTTACTTTAGCGAACTGGAACAGATTTTTTGAACGATATATACAATATGAAATAAAAGATGGCGTTACTAATTTTCCATATGCTTTTTCGCGATTTTGTAGGAAGCAGAACCATGTATATATCTATTTCAGTGGGAACGTTTAGGTTAATGGTGGGGCAAGATAAAGCTGAACTGTAGTCAGAATCGCAAATGAACGATGGTATCATTAGTGAGAACTGTTGCTATGGAAATCGTTTCTGTCGCTCGCGTTTTGAGGGAAGTAATCTTCATAACACAAAAATAGGTTCCCAAATATGATCTCACCGAAACACTCAATGTCCTTGTAACAAGTATTAAACTTTTGTTTTCTGTTGGGGTCTTTTTCATACCTCGTGTCATCTGTATTTCTTGCTTTTTATAAGATTAAATTTGCAACACTGACCAGTGCCCCAAGATAGAGAACTTTGGTTTATTGAATAACCGAGTTGTACATAATTATTTCAGATCCATGTACAGAAAACGAGATTCAGGAAGGTGGCTGTTATCAAAGACTGTGTGAGAACCGCCATCTGAGCGACATGATCGTCCCCATCTACACCATGGAATGTTGCAGCACCGTCCTCAACAGCCATGACGAATGCTACGTCAGCTATCCAGGTAATGCAGTAGTGGTGGTAGACAATGGGAGACATGATGCATTACCAAGTTCTGAAAGATAACCAGAAGATGAAATGATAATGATGTTTTGGTCTCTAGGATATTCTTTCACAAGTACATAGAAAAAAAGCAGTAACAAATCGGCTTTTCATCTCAATTAAGCGTTATTTCATTTTAACATGTTACTGTTGACATTATCATCCTTCATCCATCCATCCACTTTATATGTGAGAATTTGAATACTTGCAAAATCTATGCAAACGTGACAGACTGTCAGAGTGTAAATTATCTCTAAACTGTTGCAATTTTTTTTTATTATCCCAGAGAAAGATGAACGATGTTTCAGTTTTTGTGTTTTATCTCATTGTTAAAGTTACTCTTAGTCATTCGAGTCGTGTGTAATTTCATTGTTAAAGGGAGATATGTTGACTCACACCTTGAATCTATACTGAAATGAATGACATGTTCAAACAGTATTGATGAAACTAAAAGGTAATCAATAACACTAGCACCACTCACACCCATAAAAGTAAAATCACCGACCTCTTTGTCATTACCACCCCTTCCATTTATCATATGAATATTTAAAACAGCACATAAATCTAATAAATACTTTCCAAAGTTATTTACAACCTTATCCGATGTAAAACGTTCTAGATTGAAGGAAGTAAATATGAAGTCCCACACAGAATGACCATGATACTCAGTGTACTCAATTATATCATCTTCCACAAAATCAGGTGTAGTACCGTTTCTAGAGTTGAAATCTCCTCCACATAGTATATACACATCAGGTAAAGTAGTCAATATATCTAATAATTTCTCTTGAAACAGCATGATTCCATTTTTACATTGTGGGCTAAGGTCTTCATACCATGTTGAGTCCTCTGGATGGATATAAACACATCCATAAATTATATCTAGATCAAGTCCGAAAAGTGACTTACCAAAAAAAATGAAGATGACCATTTTATGTATTTACTTAAATATTTTCTAATCATAACCATTATCCCTGCAGAGAGTCTACCACATGCTGAGATTCTATCTCCATCTTTACAAATAGGCACATAATCTGTAAATGTGTCTTCTAATCTTAGGAATAGAAGCTTTGCTCCATGTCTCAGTAAAACCAACTGTATCGAATGTTTTAATGTAATTGACAAAGTCCATATCCTGTAATTTTGGTGAGAGTCCAGAAATGTTCCAAAAAAGGAAATCCAGAGAGCTTTCAGAGTTCCCCTCAATATGTTAACACACATCTGGGTGAAGCGTCCTACAGTCATCTTTAATTTGACCCTGGCCACACCCCTATCGAGTCTGTCCTCTCCCTGAGGTCCGGGAGGTGGATCTCAGCTGACGTCCAGGTCTCTGATCCTAGCGATGTCCTCGCTCCTGTCTGGCGTTAACATCTGCACTTCCTTCATCCCGTATTGTGTCCTCCCTTGACTCCTCAATTACCTTATTCCCCTTGTAGTAATACCGTGTGTCAGGTTCTCAGTTCTAAGTCTGTATAGTTCTTGACGCTGATAATTAGTCAGATCGTTGGCAATCCCAATTATTTTTTGCTTGAGCACATCCCTGAGTTTTATCGAGTGCCATTTGTCCTCCCAATGTAATTTGCTGTCAATAAGCATCACTCTGTAAACCATTCTGGAAATAGTTATGTGAGTGCATTGGTTTAAGATTTAGGTATGGATATTTGCTGTGCAGAATCCAGTGCACTGTATATATGTATTTTCTTACACCTATGCCCATGGACCCATGTAGCTAACGCAAAATATTTACCCTGAAGGATATCTTAATGCTACAAATGAGAAAGCAATATCTTGTGCTCTAACACAATAATGCGTTGGTCTTTATTTGGCTTGTAGGGCTGTACACGTCTACCTCAACGACGCCTATGGTGACGACAACTGTCAATGAGGGTCCTACTGGTAAGATGTCGACAGATTATTGAGCAGTTGAACAGACCAAATGCACATTAGATACAGTTCAATAAGGATAATGAGAGAACTTACTTTAGGCGATTAACTCTCAATGGAGTTAAATATCCATTTATGACATGTAATACACAATTCAAATATGAAAGAATCCACTGAATTATTTCGCCCCATAGATTACCAGTGGTTGTGAAAATGCAGCGAAGTCATATGACTCCTAGTGCTTTTTTGTTTGTTTGCTTTGCTTTGCTTTTGGTTTTGGTTTTGGATTTATTTTTTTTTGAATTGCTTTTTTTATTTTTTGGTTGGTTTGTTTCCTCTGTGTATTTCTGCGACACTTCGAGAATGATATAGACATTAGATTGCTTCAGATTGTAAAAAGTACTGTAGGATACATTACACAAACACATATGTACCTATGCCTCATGATTCCAGTAACATTCCTTACATCAACGACTGTTTCCAGGCACGACGACGACAGTTCCACCTACCCCGACTCCACCAGACTTCACAAGAGGTACGGCTGTCTTCCTCTGATACTTTCCGTCTTACAAACCTTCATGACATGTGATAAAACGTATCTAGCGTATTTTATTTGTGGAAAGCAAACTTACATTAAACTGATAAAGCACAAGCCAATACCCATCACGCATTCATTGTCGTTTTAAATAACAGTCTGTTATATCCGTCAGTTTCTTATGAATGTGTTCACTTTGAAAATAATTTGATTTAGTTTAAAACGTATTGTACAGTCAACATGATCAACATCAGTGGTATATCCCATGTCAGAACATAGATGTTTGGTTGACATGTTTCGTCTCACCTTCATAGTGCCATTTTGAGTTAACGATGTTTACCGATGTTATTTGGGGGTTTGTCGTTTATTCGTTGTATGATATGTGTATAGTGCCAACATCCAGCTCATCTGCTCTAAGGTGCTTTGTGTTTCCCTCGATCACTGGATGTCAATCCCCACAGCACATCGTAGTTTTTATTCTGAATACCCTGGAGACCCGTCAAGGTCCCGGGGTAGAATAGGCCTTCAGCAACCCATGCTTGCCATAAAAGGCGACTATGCTAGTCGTAAGAGGCGACTAACGGGATAGGGTGGTCAGGCTCGCTGACTTGGTTGGCACATGTCATCGGTTCCCAATTGCGCTGATCGATATTATGTTGTTGATCACTGGATTGTCTGGTCCAGACTCGATTATTTACAGACCGCCGCCGCCATATAGCTGGAATATTGCTGAAACTAAACCCACTCACTCACTCACTGAACACCCTGGAAAACAACAACTCTGCAGCAACTTACGCTGTAATGTCAAATTTAACATTGTCTCTCTCCCTTTTTCAGATCCATCCTCGGGACAGCTGTGTAAGCATATTCTGCATCATTGAACGGGAGCTTTCCTTGTGAACCCTGTACAAACCTGATAGTGGAACAGTTTGAATATTTTGTTGTTATCAGTGCAAAACATAGTCATACTTTCTTTTGAAAGAATAACATATGTTATCAAACTTTCGTATGTTATTGGAATTACACTGTCAGAGTCACGCAGCCACACATGAAGTCAGCAATATGTCCCACTCAACCACCGCAGCTTGTGTGCTTGCAGTTAGGTGCCTTGCCGTCAGAATGTGGGTTCGAATCCTAGTTGGGCCCCCGTCAATAAAGTGCTGAAATGTGTACTTAACTGAGAAACTTTCTAAATGACAATGCACAATCATACTTCATGTCAATGTTTAATTTACTTTAGCGAACTGGAACAGATTTTTTGAACGATATATACAATATGAAATAAAAGATGGCGTTACTAATTTTCCATATGCTTTTTCGCGATTTTGTAGGAAGCAGAACCATGTATATATCTATTTCAGTGGGAACGTTTAGGTTAATGGTGGGGCAAGATAAAGCTGAACTGTAGTCAGAATCGCAAATGAACGATGGTATCATTAGTGAGAACTGTTGCTATGGAAATCGTTTCTGTCGCTCGCGTTTTGAGGGAAGTAATCTTCATAACACAAAAATAGGTTCCCAAATATGATCTCACCGAAACACTCAATGTCCTTGTAACAAGTATTAAACTTTTGTTTTCTGTTGGGGTCTTTTTCATACCTCGTGTCATCTGTATTTCTTGCTTTTTATAAGATTAAATTTGCAACACTGACCAGTGCCCCAAGATAGAGAACTTTGGTTTATTGAATAACCGAGTTGTACATAATTATTTCAGATCCATGTACAGAAAACGAGATTCAGGAAGGTGGCTGTTATCAAAGACTGTGTGAGAACCGCCATCTGAGCGACATGATCGTCCCCATCTACACCATGGAATGTTGCAGCACCGTCCTCAACAGCCATGACGAATGCTACGTCAGCTATCCAGGTAATGCAGTAGTGGTGGTAGACAATGGGAGACATGATGCATTACCAAGTTCTGAAAGATAACCAGAAGATGAAATGATAATGATGTTTTGGTCTCTAGGATATTCTTTCACAAGTACATAGAAAAAAAGCAGTAACAAATCGGCTTTTCATCTCAATTAAGCGTTATTTCATTTTAACATGTTACTGTTGACATTATCATCCTTCATCCATCCATCCACTTTATATGTGAGAATTTGAATACTTGCAAAATCTATGCAAACGTGACAGACTGTCAGAGTGTAAATTATCTCTAAACTGTTGCAATTTTTTTTTATTATCCCAGAGAAAGATGAACGATGTTTCAGTTTTTGTGTTTTATCTCATTGTTAAAGTTACTCTTAGTCATTCGAGTCGTGTGTAATTTCATTGTTAAAGGGAGATATGTTGACTCACACCTTGAATCTATACTGAAATGAATGACATGTTCAAACAGTATTGATGAAACTAAAAGGTAATCAATAACACTAGCACCACTCACACCCATAAAAGTAAAATCACCGACCTCTTTGTCATTACCACCCCTTCCATTTATCATATGAATATTTAAAACAGCACATAAATCTAATAAATACTTTCCAAAGTTATTTACAACCTTATCCGATGTAAAACGTTCTAGATTGAAGGAAGTAAATATGAAGTCCCACACAGAATGACCATGATACTCAGTGTACTCAATTATATCATCTTCCACAAAATCAGGTGTAGTACCGTTTCTAGAGTTGAAATCTCCTCCACATAGTATATACACATCAGGTAAAGTAGTCAATATATCTAATAATTTCTCTTGAAACAGCATGATTCCATTTTTACATTGTGGGCTAAGGTCTTCATACCATGTTGAGTCCTCTGGATGGATATAAACACATCCATAAATTATATCTAGATCAAGTCCGAAAAGTGACTTACCAAAAAAAATGAAGATGACCATTTTATGTATTTACTTAAATATTTTCTAATCATAACCATTATCCCTGCAGAGAGTCTACCACATGCTGAGATTCTATCTCCATCTTTACAAATAGGCACATAATCTGTAAATGTGTCTTCTAATCTTAGGAATAGAAGCTTTGCTCCATGTCTCAGTAAAACCAACTGTATCGAATGTTTTAATGTAATTGACAAAGTCCATATCCTGTAATTTTGGTGAGAGTCCAGAAATGTTCCAAAAAAGGAAATCCAGAGAGCTTTCAGAGTTCCCCTCAATATGTTAACACACATCTGGGTGAAGCGTCCTACAGTCATCTTTAATTTGACCCTGGCCACACCCCTATCGAGTCTGTCCTCTCCCTGAGGTCCGGGAGGTGGATCTCAGCTGACGTCCAGGTCTCTGATCCTAGCGATGTCCTCGCTCCTGTCTGGCGTTAACATCTGCACTTCCTTCATCCCGTATTGTGTCCTCCCTTGACTCCTCAATTACCTTATTCCCCTTGTAGTAATACCGTGTGTCAGGTTCTCAGTTCTAAGTCTGTATAGTTCTTGACGCTGATAATTAGTCAGATCGTTGGCAATCCCAATTATTTTTTGCTTGAGCACATCCCTGAGTTTTATCGAGTGCCATTTGTCCTCCCAATGTAATTTGCTGTCAATAAGCATCACTCTGTAAACCATTCTGGAAATAGTTATGTGAGTGCATTGGTTTAAGATTTAGGTATGGATATTTGCTGTGCAGAATCCAGTGCACTGTATATATGTATTTTCTTACACCTATGCCCATGGACCCATGTAGCTAACGCAAAATATTTACCCTGAAGGATATCTTAATGCTACAAATGAGAAAGCAATATCTTGTGCTCTAACACAATAATGCGTTGGTCTTTATTTGGCTTGTAGGGCTGTACACGTCTACCTCAACGACGCCTATGGTGACGACAACTGTCAATGAGGGTCCTACTGGTAAGATGTCGACAGATTATTGAGCAGTTGAACAGACCAAATGCACATTAGATACAGTTCAATAAGGATAATGAGAGAACTTACTTTAGGCGATTAACTCTCAATGGAGTTAAATATCCATTTATGACATGTAATACACAATTCAAATATGAAAGAATCCACTGAATTATTTCGCCCCATAGATTACCAGTGGTTGTGAAAATGCAGCGAAGTCATATGACTCCTAGTGCTTTTTTGTTTGTTTGCTTTGCTTTGCTTTTGGTTTTGGTTTTGGATTTATTTTTTTTTGAATTGCTTTTTTTATTTTTTGGTTGGTTTGTTTCCTCTGTGTATTTCTGCGACACTTCGAGAATGATATAGACATTAGATTGCTTCAGATTGTAAAAAGTACTGTAGGATACATTACACAAACACATATGTACCTATGCCTCATGATTCCAGTAACATTCCTTACATCAACGACTGTTTCCAGGCACGACGACGACAGTTCCACCTACCCCGACTCCACCAGACTTCACAAGAGGTACGGCTGTCTTCCTCTGATACTTTCCGTCTTACAAACCTTCATGACATGTGATAAAACGTATCTAGCGTATTTTATTTGTGGAAAGCAAACTTACATTAAACTGATAAAGCACAAGCCAATACCCATCACGCATTCATTGTCGTTTTAAATAACAGTCTGTTATATCCGTCAGTTTCTTATGAATGTGTTCACTTTGAAAATAATTTGATTTAGTTTAAAACGTATTGTACAGTCAACATGATCAACATCAGTGGTATATCCCATGTCAGAACATAGATGTTTGGTTGACATGTTTCGTCTCACCTTCATAGTGCCATTTTGAGTTAACGATGTTTACCGATGTTATTTGGGGGTTTGTCGTTTATTCGTTGTATGATATGTGTATAGTGCCAACATCCAGCTCATCTGCTCTAAGGTGCTTTGTGTTTCCCTCGATCACTGGATGTCAATCCCCACAGCACATCGTAGTTTTTATTCTGAATACCCTGGAGACCCGTCAAGGTCCCGGGGTAGAATAGGCCTTCAGCAACCCATGCTTGCCATAAAAGGCGACTATGCTAGTCGTAAGAGGCGACTAACGGGATAGGGTGGTCAGGCTCGCTGACTTGGTTGGCACATGTCATCGGTTCCCAATTGCGCTGATCGATATTATGTTGTTGATCACTGGATTGTCTGGTCCAGACTCGATTATTTACAGACCGCCGCCGCCATATAGCTGGAATATTGCTGAAACTAAACCCACTCACTCACTCACTGAACACCCTGGAAAACAACAACTCTGCAGCAACTTACGCTGTAATGTCAAATTTAACATTGTCTCTCTCCCTTTTTCAGATCCATCCTCGGGACAGCTGTGTAAGCATATTCTGCATCATTGAACGGGAGCTTTCCTTGTGAACCCTGTACAAACCTGATAGTGGAACAGTTTGAATATTTTGTTGTTATCAGTGCAAAACATAGTCATACTTTCTTTTGAAAGAATAACATATGTTATCAAACTTTCGTATGTTATTGGAATTACACTGTCAGAGTCACGCAGCCACACATGAAGTCAGCAATATGTCCCACTCAACCACCGCAGCTTGTGTGCTTGCAGTTAGGTGCCTTGCCGTCAGAATGTGGGTTCGAATCCTAGTTGGGCCCCCGTCAATAAAGTGCTGAAATGTGTACTTAACTGAGAAACTTTCTAAATGACAATGCACAATCATACTTCATGTCAATGTTTAATTTACTTTAGCGAACTGGAACAGATTTTTTGAACGATATATACAATATGAAATAAAAGATGGCGTTACTAATTTTCCATATGCTTTTTCGCGATTTTGTAGGAAGCAGAACCATGTATATATCTATTTCAGTGGGAACGTTTAGGTTAATGGTGGGGCAAGATAAAGCTGAACTGTAGTCAGAATCGCAAATGAACGATGGTATCATTAGTGAGAACTGTTGCTATGGAAATCGTTTCTGTCGCTCGCGTTTTGAGGGAAGTAATCTTCATAACACAAAAATAGGTTCCCAAATATGATCTCACCGAAACACTCAATGTCCTTGTAACAAGTATTAAACTTTTGTTTTCTGTTGGGGTCTTTTTCATACCTCGTGTCATCTGTATTTCTTGCTTTTTATAAGATTAAATTTGAAACACTGACCAGTGCCCCAAGATAGAGAACTTTGGTTTATTGAATAACCGAGTTGTACATAATTATTTCAGATCCATGTACAGAAAACGAGATTCAGGAAGGTGGCTGTTATCAAAGACTGTGTGAGAACCGCCATCTGAGCGACATGATCGTCCCCATCTACACCATGGAATGTTGCAGCACCGTCCTCAACAGCCATGACGAATGCTACGTCAGCTATCCAGGTAATGCAGTAGTGGTGGTAGACAATGGGAGACATGATGCATTACCAAGTTCTGAAAGATAACCAGAAGATGAAATGATAATGATGTTTTGGTCTCTAGGATATTCTTTCACAAGTACATAGAAAAAAAGCAGTAACAAATCGGCTTTTCATCTCAATTAAGCGTTATTTCATTTTAACATGTTACTGTTGACATTATCATCCTTCATCCATCCATCCACTTTATATGTGAGAATTTGAATACTTGCAAAATCTATGCAAACGTGACAGACTGTCAGAGTGTAAATTATCTCTAAACTGTTGCAATTTTTTTTTATTATCCCAGAGAAAGATGAACGATGTTTCAGTTTTTGTGTTTTATCTCATTGTTAAAGTTACTCTTAGTCATTCGAGTCGTGTGTAATTTCATTGTTAAAGGGAGATATGTTGACTCACACCTTGAATCTATACTGAAATGAATGACATGTTCAAACAGTATTGATGAAACTAAAAGGTAATCAATAACACTAGCACCACTCACACCCATAAAAGTAAAATCACCGACCTCTTTGTCATTACCACCCCTTCCATTTATCATATGAATATTTAAAACAGCACATAAATCTAATAAATACTTTCCAAAGTTATTTACAACCTTATCCGATGTAAAACGTTCTAGATTGAAGGAAGTAAATATGAAGTCCCACACAGAATGACCATGATACTCAGTGTACTCAATTATATCATCTTCCACAAAATCAGGTGTAGTACCGTTTCTAGAGTTGAAATCTCCTCCACATAGTATATACACATCAGGTAAAGTAGTCAATATATCTAATAATTTCTCTTGAAACAGCATGATTCCATTTTTACATTGTGGGCTAAGGTCTTCATACCATGTTGAGTCCTCTGGATGGATATAAACACATCCATAAATTATATCTAGATCAAGTCCGAAAAGTGACTTACCAAAAAAAATGAAGATGACCATTTTATGTATTTACTTAAATATTTTCTAATCATAACCATTATCCCTGCAGAGAGTCTACCACATGCTGAGATTCTATCTCCATCTTTACAAATAGGCACATAATCTGTAAATGTGTCTTCTAATCTTAGGAATAGAAGCTTTGCTCCATGTCTCAGTAAAACCAACTGTATCGAATGTTTTAATGTAATTGACAAAGTCCATATCCTGTAATTTTGGTGAGAGTCCAGAAATGTTCCAAAAAAGGAAATCCAGAGAGCTTTCAGAGTTCCCCTCAATATGTTAACACACATCTGGGTGAAGCGTCCTACAGTCATCTTTAATTTGACCCTGGCCACACCCCTATCGAGTCTGTCCTCTCCCTGAGGTCCGGGAGGTGGATCTCAGCTGACGTCCAGGTCTCTGATCCTAGCGATGTCCTCGCTCCTGTCTGGCGTTAACATCTGCACTTCCTTCATCCCGTATTGTGTCCTCCCTTGACTCCTCAATTACCTTATTCCCCTTGTAGTAATACCGTGTGTCAGGTTCTCAGTTCTAAGTCTGTATAGTTCTTGACGCTGATAATTAGTCAGATCGTTGGCAATCCCAATTATTTTTTGCTTGAGCACATCCCTGAGTTTTATCGAGTGCCATTTGTCCTCCCAATGTAATTTGCTGTCAATAAGCATCACTCTGTAAACCATTCTGGAAATAGTTATGTGAGTGCATTGGTTTAAGATTTAGGTATGGATATTTGCTGTGCAGAATCCAGTGCACTGTATATATGTATTTTCTTACACCTATGCCCATGGACCCATGTAGCTAACGCAAAATATTTACCCTGAAGGATATCTTAATGCTACAAATGAGAAAGCAATATCTTGTGCTCTAACACAATAATGCGTTGGTCTTTATTTGGCTTGTAGGGCTGTACACGTCTACCTCAACGACGCCTATGGTGACGACAACTGTCAATGAGGGTCCTACTGGTAAGATGTCGACAGATTATTGAGCAGTTGAACAGACCAAATGCACATTAGATACAGTTCAATAAGGATAATGAGAGAACTTACTTTAGGCGATTAACTCTCAATGGAGTTAAATATCCATTTATGACATGTAATACACAATTCAAATATGAAAGAATCCACTGAATTATTTCGCCCCATAGATTACCAGTGGTTGTGAAAATGCAGCGAAGTCATATGACTCCTAGTGCTTTTTTGTTTGTTTGCTTTGCTTTGCTTTTGGTTTTGGTTTTGGATTTATTTTTTTTTGAATTGCTTTTTTTATTTTTTGGTTGGTTTGTTTCCTCTGTGTATTTCTGCGACACTTCGAGAATGATATAGACATTAGATTGCTTCAGATTGTAAAAAGTACTGTAGGATACATTACACAAACACATATGTACCTATGCCTCATGATTCCAGTAACATTCCTTACATCAACGACTGTTTCCAGGCACGACGACGACAGTTCCACCTACCCCGACTCCACCAGACTTCACAAGAGGTACGGCTGTCTTCCTCTGATACTTTCCGTCTTACAAACCTTCATGACATGTGATAAAACGTATCTAGCGTATTTTATTTGTGGAAAGCAAACTTACATTAAACTGATAAAGCACAAGCCAATACCCATCACGCATTCATTGTCGTTTTAAATAACAGTCTGTTATATCCGTCAGTTTCTTATGAATGTGTTCACTTTGAAAATAATTTGATTTAGTTTAAAACGTATTGTACAGTCAACATGATCAACATCAGTGGTATATCCCATGTCAGAACATAGATGTTTGGTTGACATGTTTCGTCTCACCTTCATAGTGCCATTTTGAGTTAACGATGTTTACCGATGTTATTTGGGGGTTTGTCGTTTATTCGTTGTATGATATGTGTATAGTGCCAACATCCAGCTCATCTGCTCTAAGGTGCTTTGTGTTTCCCTCGATCACTGGATGTCAATCCCCACAGCACATCGTAGTTTTTATTCTGAATACCCTGGAGACCCGTCAAGGTCCCGGGGTAGAATAGGCCTTCAGCAACCCATGCTTGCCATAAAAGGCGACTATGCTAGTCGTAAGAGGCGACTAACGGGATAGGGTGGTCAGGCTCGCTGACTTGGTTGGCACATGTCATCGGTTCCCAATTGCGCTGATCGATATTATGTTGTTGATCACTGGATTGTCTGGTCCAGACTCGATTATTTACAGACCGCCGCCGCCATATAGCTGGAATATTGCTGAAACTAAACCCACTCACTCACTCACTGAACACCCTGGAAAACAACAACTCTGCAGCAACTTACGCTGTAATGTCAAATTTAACATTGTCTCTCTCCCTTTTTCAGATCCATCCTCGGGACAGCTGTGTAAGCATATTCTGCATCATTGAACGGGAGCTTTCCTTGTGAACCCTGTACAAACCTGATAGTGGAACAGTTTGAATATTTTGTTGTTATCAGTGCAAAACATAGTCATACTTTCTTTTGAAAGAATAACATATGTTATCAAACTTTCGTATGTTATTGGAATTACACTGTCAGAGTCACGCAGCCACACATGAAGTCAGCAATATGTCCCACTCAACCACCGCAGCTTGTGTGCTTGCAGTTAGGTGCCTTGCCGTCAGAATGTGGGTTCGAATCCTAGTTGGGCCCCCGTCAATAAAGTGCTGAAATGTGTACTTAACTGAGAAACTTTCTAAATGACAATGCACAATCATACTTCATGTCAATGTTTAATTTACTTTAGCGAACTGGAACAGATTTTTTGAACGATATATACAATATGAAATAAAAGATGGCGTTACTAATTTTCCATATGCTTTTTCGCGATTTTGTAGGAAGCAGAACCATGTATATATCTATTTCAGTGGGAACGTTTAGGTTAATGGTGGGGCAAGATAAAGCTGAACTGTAGTCAGAATCGCAAATGAACGATGGTATCATTAGTGAGAACTGTTGCTATGGAAATCGTTTCTGTCGCTCGCGTTTTGAGGGAAGTAATCTTCATAACACAAAAATAGGTTCCCAAATATGATCTCACCGAAACACTCAATGTCCTTGTAACAAGTATTAAACTTTTGTTTTCTGTTGGGGTCTTTTTCATACCTCGTGTCATCTGTATTTCTTGCTTTTTATAAGATTAAATTTGAAACACTGACCAGTGCCCCAAGATAGAGAACTTTGGTTTATTGAATAACCGAGTTGTACATAATTATTTCAGATCCATGTACAGAAAACGAGATTCAGGAAGGTGGCTGTTATCAAAGACTGTGTGAGAACCGCCATCTGAGCGACATGATCGTCCCCATCTACACCATGGAATGTTGCAGCACCGTCCTCAACAGCCATGACGAATGCTACGTCAGCTATCCAGGTAATGCAGTAGTGGTGGTAGACAATGGGAGACATGATGCATTACCAAGTTCTGAAAGATAACCAGAAGATGAAATGATAATGATGTTTTGGTCTCTAGGATATTCTTTCACAAGTACATAGAAAAAAAGCAGTAACAAATCGGCTTTTCATCTCAATTAAGCGTTATTTCATTTTAACATGTTACTGTTGACATTATCATCCTTCATCCATCCATCCACTTTATATGTGAGAATTTGAATACTTGCAATATCTATGCAAACGTGACAGACTGTCAGAGTGTAAATTATCTCTAAACTGTTGCAATTTTTTTTTATTATCCCAGAGAAAGATGAACGATGTTTCAGTTTTTGTGTTTTATCTCATTGTTAAAGTTACTCTTAGTCATTCGAGTCGTGTGTAATTTCATTGTTAAAGGGAGATATGTTGACTCACACCTTGAATCTATACTGAAATGAATGACATGTTCAAACAGTATTGATGAAACTAAAAGGTAATCAATAACACTAGCACCACTCACACCCATAAAAGTAAAATCACCGACCTCTTTGTCATTACCACCCCTTCCATTTATCATATGAATATTTAAAACAGCACATAAATCTAATAAATACTTTCCAAAGTTATTTACAACCTTATCCGATGTAAAACGTTCTAGATTGAAGGAAGTAAATATGAAGTCCCACACAGAATGACCATGATACTCAGTGTACTCAATTATATCATCTTCCACAAAATCAGGTGTAGTACCGTTTCTAGAGTTGAAATCTCCTCCACATAGTATATACACATCAGGTAAAGTAGTCAATATATCTAATAATTTCTCTTGAAACAGCATGATTCCATTTTTACATTGTGGGCTAAGGTCTTCATACCATGTTGAGTCCTCTGGATGGATATAAACACATCCATAAATTATATCTAGATCAAGTCCGAAAAGTGACTTACCAAAAAAAAATGAAGATGACCATTTTATGTATTTACTTAAATATTTTCTAATCATAACCATTATCCCTGCAGAGAGTCTACCACATGCTGAGATTCTATCTCCATCTTTACAAATAGGCACATAATCTGTAAATGTGTCTTCTAATCTTAGGAATAGAAGCTTTGCTCCATGTCTCAGTAAAACCAACTGTATCGAATGTTTTAATGTAATTGACAAAGTCCATATCCTGTAATTTTGGTGAGAGTCCAGAAATATTCCAAAAAAGGAAATCCAGAGAGCTTTCAGAGTTCCCCTCAATATGTTAACACACATCTGGGTGAAGCGTCCTACAGTCATCTTTAATTTGACCCTGGCCACACCCCTATCGAGTCTGTCCTCTCCCTGAGGTCCGGGAGGTGGATCTCAGCTGACGTCCAGGTCTCTGATCCTAGCGATGTCCTCGCTCCTGTCTGGCGTTAACATCTGCACTTCCTTCATCCCGTGTTTTGTCCTCCCTTGACTCCTCAATTACCTTATTCCCCTTGTAGTAATACCGTGTGTCAGGTTCTCAGTTCTAAGTCTGTATAGTTCTTGACGCTGATCATTAGTCAGATCGTTGGCAATCCCAATTATTTTTTGCTTGAGCACATCCCTGAGTTTTATCGAGTGCCATTTGTCCTCCCAGTGTAATTTGCTGTCAATAAGCATCACTCTGTAAACCATTCTGGAAATAGTTATGTGAGTGCATTGGTTTAAGATTTAGGTATGGATATTTGCTGTGCAGAATCCAGTGCACTGTATATATGTATTTTCTTACACCTATGCCCATGGACCCATGTAGCTAACGCAAAATATTTACCCTGAAGGATATCTTAATGCTACAAATGAGAAAACAATATCTTGTGCTCTAACACAATAATGCGTTGGTCTTTATTTGGCTTGTAGGGCTGTACACGTCTACCTCAACGACGCTCATGGTGACGACAACTGTCAATGAGGGTCCTACTGGTAAGATGTCGACAGATTATTGAGCAGTTGAACAGACCAAATGCACATTAGATACAGTTCAATAAGGATAATGAGAGAACTTACTTTAGGCGATTAACTCTCAATGGAGTTAAATATCCATTTATGACATGTAATACACAATTCAAATATGAAAGAATCCACTGAATTATTTCGCCCCATAGATTACCAGTGGTTGTGAAAATGCAGCGAAGTCATATGACTCCTAGTGCTTTTGTGTTTGTTTGCTTTGCTTTGCTTTTGGATTTGGTTTTGGATTTTTTTATTTTTTTATTTTTTTTTTAATTGCTTTTTTTATTTTTGGTTGGTTTGTTTGCTCTGAGTATTTCTCCGACACTTCGAGAATGATATAGACATTAGATTGCTTCAGATTGTAAAAAGTACTGTAGGATACATTACACAAATACATATGTACCTATGCCTCATGATTCCAGTAACATTCCTTACATCAACGACTGTTTCCAGGCACGACGACGACAGTTCCACCTACCCCGACTCCACCAGACTTCACAAGAGGTACGGCTGTCTTCCTCTGATACTTTCCGTCTTACAAACCTTCATGACATGTGATAAAACGTATCTAGCGTATTTTATTTGTGGAGAGCAAACTTACATTAAACTGATAAAGCACAAGCCAATACCCATCACGCATTCATTGTCGTTTTAAATAACAGTCTGTTATATCCGTCAGTTTCTTATGAATGTGTTCACTTTGAAAATAATTTGATTTAGTTTAAAACGTATTGTACAGTCAACATGATCAACATCAGTGGTATATCCCATGTCAGAACATAGATGTTTGGTTGACATGTTTCGTCTCACCTTCATAGTGCCATTTTGAGTTAACGATGTTTACCGATGTTATTTGGGGGTTTGTCGTTTATTCGTTGTATGATATGTATATAGTGCCAACATCCAGCTCATCTGCTCTAAGGTGCTTTGTGTTTCCCTCGATCACTGGATGTCAATCCCCACGGCACATCGTAGTTTTTATTCTGAATACCCTGGAGACCCGTCAAGGTCCCGGGGTAGAATAGGCCTTCAGCAACCCATGCTTGCCATAAAAGGCGACTATGCTAGTCGTAAGAGGCGACTAACGGGATAGGGTGATGGGGCTCGCTGACTTGGTTGGCACATGTCATCGGTTCCCAATTGCGCTGATCGATATTATGTTGTTGATCACAGGATTGTCTGGTCCAGACTCGATTATTTACAGACCGCCGCCGCCATATAGCTGGAATATTGCTGAAACTAAACCCACTCACTCACTCACTGAACACCCTGGAAAACAACAACTCTGCAGCAACTTACGCTGTAATGTCAAATTTAACATTGTCTCTCTCCCTTTTTCAGATCCATCCTCGGGACAGCTGTGTAAGCATATTCTGCATCATTGAACGGGAGCTTTCCTTGTGAACCCTGTACAAACCTGATAGTGGAACAGTTTGAATATTTTGTTGTTATCAGTGCAAAACATAGTCATACTTTCTTTTGAAAGAATAACATATGTTATCAAACTTTCGTATGTTATTGGAATTACACTGTCAGAGTCACGCAGCCACACATGAAGTCAGCAATATGTCCCACTCAACCACCGCAGCTATTGTTATGGAAATCGTTTCTGTCGCTCGCGTTTTGAGGGAAGTAATCTTCATAACACAAAAATAGGTTCCCAAATATGATCTCACCGAAACACTCAATGTCCTTGTAACAAGTATTAAACTTTTGTTTTCTGTTGGGGTCTTTTTCATACCTCGTGTCATCTGTATTTCTTGCTTTTGTAAGATTAAATTTGAAACACTGACCAGTGCCCCAAGATAGAGAACTTTGGTTTATTGAATAACCGAGTTGTACATAATTATTTCAGATCCATGTACAGAGAACGAGATTCAGGAAGGTGGCTGTTATCAAAGACTGTGTGAGAACCGCCACCTGAGCGACATGATCGTCCCCATCTACACCATGGAATGTTGCAGCACCGTCCTCAACAGCCATGACGAATGCTACGTCAGCTATCCAGGTAATGCAGTAGTGGTGGTAGACAGTAGGAGACATGATGCATTACCAAGTTCTGAAAGATAACCAGAAGATGAAAGGATAATGATGTTTTTGGTCTCTAGCATATTCTTTCACGAGTAAAGAGAAAGAAAGCAGTAACAAATCGGGTTTTCATCTCAGTTCAGCGTTATTTCATTTTAACATGTTACTGTTGACATTATCATCCTTCATCCATCCATCCACTTTATATGTGAGAATTTGAATACTTGCAAAATCTATGCAAACGTGACAGACTGTCAGACTTCCAGAATTTTTTACTTATGATTACAAATTGTCTTGAATGGGACATGTCTGTACCTTTTTTTACATTCCGCGTACTTCGCAGTGAACCAAAATTTGTTGTCAATACGCATCTGTAAACCAGTGATGCATAATTAAATAGTCAAGTGAGTACATTGGTTTAAGATTTATTTGTGGATATTTGCTGTCCACTACACTGTGTATATATGTGTTCTTATACCTACACCAAAACCCAGGGCTATAACCATTAACGTCCCTGTTGCACCCATGTAGCTATATAGTATATAATTAACCTCAAGGTTATCTGAATGCCACACGTGAGACTGCGGCAAATGCAAAGAGATCATTAGTTTCAGAATTGTTCTCTAAGAATAATACTTTTGTCTTTAATTGGCTTCTAGGACTGTACACGTCTACCTCGACAACACCGATGACGACAACAGCGAATGAGGGTGCTCCTGGTAAGGTGCCGACAGATTATTGTCAAGTTGAATAGATCAAATGCACGTTAGTCATAGCTTGATAAGGACAGTGAGGCAACTAAGTGATTTTAGGCGGCTAACTGTCAATGAGTTTTTAAATCCATTTATCTACGTAACCCCTCTATTTAGTTATAGTGGAATTCTCTCTGATGTGCAACTGTTCAAAACGTGAAACACTGACAACTACCTGTTCAAACAGTAAGGTCATTTTGCCATGTGGGAATTCTGAAAATGCCATTTATTCCATGTTGGTAAAGCAATAGGCGAGACAAATATTGTAAAACTGTCACCCGGACTTGTCTGAAAATGAGAGAACAACGCTTGACGAAATCATGCCCTTTATATACAAAGAGTGTATAAATCACTCAGGGATATGTGCAATACTTCCATCATTGAAACAATAACAATGCCGGGTATTTTGAAAATTATTTTACTACATAAAAAAGATGCCTGCTTGCATTTTAGACTTTTTGGCAATTAGGAAACCAAACGATTTGAGTGATTAACTGTTAAAGGAGACTGACATCTGTCTATCTCGTTCAAGCCGACGTTTGGAGTAGTTATAGCATATAGTTACCGGTAAGCTTATTTGTAGTTATGTCGTCCATTTATGTTCCAAGAGAAAAAGACCACGTTGACGGTACGAACTAATGTTAACTTGATTGACTGAATTTGAAAACTAAATTAGGATTTGTATAATGTCAGAAATGCTGCATGTTTATGAAGCGCCAACTGAAGCAAGATCAATGTCTATCGCTGCTCCGGTGTAGGGTATGTTGACCATCCGTGGCGAGAGAGGACCTGCCAGGGCCCCGTCTCACAAGGCTGACCGTAACGTCACGACTGTCGTAGTTTTATACACGTACGGCAGTTGTAGCGCCGTCGTGTTAGCCTTGTGAAACGGGTATGACGTCGCAATATAAGTGTATTTAAAACCGACACAAACCCATTCTGATAATAGTATGGCAAGAGTAATGCCCTTCGAATTTTCTGGGTTGAAGTCTTATATAACTATATGTTTCAAAACCACGTACCTTCTTCGTAAGGAACCCATGAAGGTCTCCAGTAACCCATGCTTGTCGTAAGAGGCAACGTACGTAGTCGGGTGGTCAGGCTGGTTGACATTTTTGACACGTCATCGTATCCCAATAGCGTGGACAGATGGTCATGCTGGATCGATCGATCAATGGATTCTGTGGTCCAAACTCTTTTACTTACCCCTTATATAGCTGGAATATTACCAGGTGTGACGTTGGAACAAACCAAGCTTGTTCGTGGTGGATTTTGGAATGGAGATCAAGGGATGTATGTTTCATGCGAAAGTTACCATTCTAGAAACATATTCAGGCCTAAGTGAGATTCGAACCTTCGAGCTAAAGTTTATTCCACACTGCGCATTGCAGTGGTTGGGCCACTTTGCCTGCCGATCGGTATACGACTGTAGTTATTTATAAGTGTAGTGAAATTGTCGTTTCCAGTTGACTTTCAGGTAGACGTTACTTTCTTATTCGGAAAAGTGTTTTCAAGTTATCCACAAGTTTCAAAGTCACATGACTCATTTGTATTTTTTTATTTTTTACCAGTTTCTAATAGTCTACAGGGGTCAGACAATGGAGCAAAGCCACCTTCCTGTCCATGTACCCTTATGATGATTGCCCTCCTGCTGCAAGGACTCATGGCTTAAAGCAACACAGCATCGTCTTGTCACATAGATCGCAGCAATTCCGATGCTATGAAGACTCTAGAGATCACATGTGCACCCCTGTCTGTATCCTTGTCATATAGACCGACGTTATTCCGGTGCTATAATGACTCTATACTTATAGGCAGACTCCATATCTGCACTCTTGCCTATATCCTTGTCATTGAGATCCACTGCTATGACTCCTGGAAGTCCTGGAAGACATCATAACTGTACCTCTGTCTGTCTCTCAGCCCATTTCTATAACGAGATACTACTTAAAGGCAGACATCATAACTGTACCTCTGTCTGTCTCTCAGCCCATTGCTATAACGAGATACTACTTAAAGGCAGACATCATAACTGTACCTCTGTCTGTCTCTCAGCCCATTTCTATAACGAGATACTACTTAAAGGCAGACATCATAACTGTACCTCTGTCTGTCTCCCTGCCCATTTCTATAACGAGATACTACTTAAGGGCAGACATCATAACTGTACCTCTGTCTGTCTCTCAACCCATTGCTATAACGAGATACTACTTAAAGGCAGACATCATAACTGTACCTCTGTCTGTCTCTCAGCCCATTTCTATAACGAGATACTACTTAAAGGCAGACATCATAACTGTACCTCTGTCTGTCTCTCAGTCCATTTCTATAACGAGATACTACTTAAGGGCAGACATCATAACTGTACCTCTGTCTGTCTCTCAGCCCATTTCTATAACGAGATACTACTTAAAGGCAGACATCATAACTGTACCTCTGTCTGTCTCTCAGCCCATTTCTATAACGAGATACTACTTAAAGGCAGACATCATAACTGTACCTCTGTCTGTCTCTCAGCCCATTTCTATAACGAGATAATACTTAAGGGCAGACATCATAACTGTACCTCTGTCTGTCTCTCAGCCCATTTCTATAACGAGATAATACTTAAGGGCAGACATCATAACTGTACCTCTGTCTGTCTCTCAACCCATTTCTATAACGAGATACTACTTAAAGGCAGACATCATAACTGTACCTCTGTCTGTCTCTCAGCCCATTTCTATAACGAGATAATACTTAAGGGCAGACATCATAACTGTACCTCTGTCTGTCTCTCAGCCCATTTCTATAACGAGATAATACTTAAGGGCAGACATCATAACTGTACCTCTGTCTGTCTCTCAGCCCATTTCTATAACGAGATAATACTTAAGGGCAGACATCATAACTGTACCTCTGTCTGTCTCTCAGCCCATTGCTATAACGAGATACTACTTAAAGGCAGACATCATAACTGTACCTCTGTCTGTCTCCCTGCCCATTTCTATAACGAGATAATACTTAAAGGATGGCATCACAATCGCTCCCTGCGTATAACTTGTTACAAGGATCGCCCTCATTCTTTTGCTATAATGACCCTATAATGAACTTCATAACTGCTTCACTGCCTATACGCTTGTCATATAGATACTTGTCATTCTGTAGCTACAAAGACAAGAGAGTGACAAAAGCGGGGTTGAGATGACGTTCTCTTGGTAACATTTTATTCATGCAGCAGAGGCCAAATCACAAATCCCGGAAATTACGCTGTCCTGTGAATCAAAACCCATCTGTTCCACGACTAAATAACAGTATGTAGTCCACCGGGGCTCAACGAAGTAGTAGAATCTGTTACTCTTAATTCCTGTTTATAAAAGACAAAGAGTTTAGTGCTGGTATGTCAAGTTTCACAGTTTACCATTCTGTCTGATGGAAAAGTGCACAGCAAAGTAGCATTAACTCTGGACATGCCTTTTCTTATATTGGTACTCGTGCGTACGTAAACGTGTATTTCTTGCATTTTCCATATGACCTCACGAAGAGTTGATGTGCAAGCAGATTTTACCTTTGTGGAAACAATTTTAACAAAAGTGACAAGATCTTTGAGAAACCAGGAATTGTTTATTCGTGTTGCTTCTGCAACAACACACCTTACAATGATGTACCGACAAGTAATTATTGACTATGAATCTGCTGCAAAGGCGTGTCGTGAATGTTTCTTATCATAATATGCATGTACAAGATTTACGCGCATGGATTATCTATCATTGGATTGCCTGGCCCACGCCCGACGAATCACAGACCGTTTGTTTATGCATGCAATATGACTGAGTCCCATAAACAACAAACGCACGCATACATGCACGCACTCGTGCACGTACGTTTGGACGCGTGCACGAGCAAGTCAAAGAGACGTCACTTTTTCACTCACTGCACCAGTTACCTAAGCACATCCAAAGGAAAAATCCTTGTTGAATACTCAGCACAAGTAGTGCCGATTTGAAATGTTCTATGCCATATGTTCTTGTCAGTGATCTGTGATATATCAATATTGACGGGAACATTGTTTCTCTTCACATGTAAAATGAATAAATAGTATTTTGATATACTGTTTTGAGTTTTAATCACGAGGTTTAGTTTTGCGCCGTTTTCAGCAAATTCCATCAATATCACGGCTGGGGACACAAGGGATGAGTTTTACACATTGTAACGATGTAGGGAATCTAACTCGAGTCTTCAGCGTGACGAGCGAACGCTTTAACCACAAGGCCACACCTACGTCCTTTCTTACAAAGGGGTATCGTCACAACTCGATAGAGAATAGTTCATCGTTCCAAGAGATCATGCCCTAAACTCTCTGCGGGGACGAACAGGCCATGTAGGCCGGTAGTATAACTTCCAGTTTCACGTGTTGTAGCAGACTGTTTCAGGGAGCAGAAAATTGCTCTTGGCTGTTACATAGCTGTCCAGGATGATGTGGAACAGCCTAAATCCACACCAGCCGATAGCGTTTTGAGAACCTTTGGATGACATTAGGATCAAAACCTCCCTATCACCCTGCCGTTACGACTATTTTTCATAATACATTGATAATACATAATACGAATGCTCAAATATTAAAATATTACGTTGGTATCATAATATTTAAATCTGAAGCCCAGTTCTGGTGTGCGTGATGCTGTTTGAACTGTGCTAAAAGAGGCATAAAATCACGCTCACTCATCAAAATTTAAATCACTCGATTATTTCGTAGGAATTTATAGAGAGATTATACGACGGCTTCACATATGGAACCAGGAAACCAGATAGAATTATGTTCATATTTAGAACTACAGGAAACATTTCACGTATAGGCGCCGAGACCATTTTTCATGAATTCAATCAGAACCATCATAGCAACTATAATCAGCACACACATTATAGCACATATAAAGTCTTCAGCAATATGGGAGCCATGATAAGCCATGAAATGGTCCGAAGCGTCCCAAACCTGCACTGGTTCACACGATCAGGTTTAAAGACGTGTTACAATTTGGCCATTAACTCTTGCTTGTAATAACCAGTTTTAAAACGTAGACTATTTTACTCACAACGGTTCCAGCAATTGTCCAGCATATATAACATATACGCTCTTGCAGGGGATATAACTGTTTGTTTGCATGGAAATCTTATAAACGTATCGAAGACTACAATCAAAATGTACCATTTGCCCTGTCTATTTCAAATATTCCAAAAAATTCCTCCATGTTCAAACACTATCCTTTCACACGCTTGAACGTAAACAACGAATCCCAGATGGCCCATCAGTAGAGTTGGTTATTGCGAATACAAAACTATATGTATTAAGTCGATATCATACAATATAGTTCTTTTCTATTGGAGTGTGAACAAAGTGTGAAACTAGTTACATTTTTAATGTAAAAATATAGGTAGGATAAACATTGTAATTATGGTAGGATAAACATTGAAATGGCGTGACCTATTGGATGTATTGTAGGTAGGATAAACATTAAAATGACCGTGAGTTATTTGATGTAGGATAAGCATTGTAATTATAACAAGATAAATATTCCAACGACCGTGAGCTACAGGATGTATTATAGGTGACATTTTAGATGTAATATACGTAGTATAAACATTGCAATGACTTTGACCTGGTGGATGTAATAAAGGTAGGATAAATAGTGTAATGACAGTGACCTATTTGATGCAACATAGGTAGGATAAATATTGTAGTGATAGTGGTCTATTGGATGTAATATAGGCAAAAGAAACATTGTAATGACCGTGACCAATTAGATGTAACATAGGAAGGATGAACACTGTAATGACCGTCACCCACTCAATGATGTAGTATAGGTAGCATAAACACATCAATGACAGTTACCTATAACACATCAATGACAGTTACCTATAACACAGTAATGACAGTGACGTTTACATGTAATATAGGTAGGATAAACATTCCAATGACTGTGACCGATTAGATAAACATTGTAATTATGGTAGGATAAACATTGTAATGATAGTGACCTATGGGATGTAATATAGGTAGGATAAACATTGTAATGATAGTGACCTATTGGATGTAATACAGGTAGCATAAACATTGTAATGACAGTGACCTATGGGATGTAATATAGGTAGGATAAACATGGTAATGACGGCGACCTGTTAGATCTAATATAGGTAGGATATCATTGTAATGGCAGTGACCTATTAGATCTAATATAGGTAGGATAACATTGTAATGACAGTGACTTATTGGATGTAATATCGGTAGGATAAACATTGTAATGGCAGTGACCTATTACATCTAATATAGGTAGGATAAACATTGTAATGACAGTGACCTATGGGATGTAATATAGGTGTTACAAACATTGTAATGAAAGAGGTATGCTTAGTAATACTGCCATGCTGCTCTAGAGGTCAGGTATTATACCAGAATATACTTGATGAAATTCAGTTATGAAACGTATGGTAGACAGCAGGGAGGTGAGTTCAACAATAGTTTTCTCGATCTGCCCAGGTAGCAACAGATGTACGGCATATGGTGTCTTAGTCATCACTATTAGAATAAACAGTGTCAAGGCGGTGTAAGGTCTACACGGGCACCTGCTTTGTGAATTGGGTCTAGTTTGGAGTCCCGCAGAGGCATCAAACAGAACAAACTTCATCGTGTAATGTAATTTAATGTAATGTAATGTTATATGAGAGAATGTCTTGGTGGCGAGTGGTCCTGTGCGTAGTGCTCAGGTCACAAAATCAGTTGAAGTTAAGCACCGTCGAGCTCGGACAGTCCTTGGATGGGTGGCCGTGTTTGGCAGTTTGACTCCTGAGAGTTTCTAGAAAGCAGGACCTGCCCAACAACGAAGCACGTGTGAAACATGTGGTCTCACCTTAGGCAAGTGAGTTTGTTCAAGAATTGCCTGTGTTCACCCAGCAGAAAAAGGTACCCGGTGAGATAAAGTCATGTGACTATAACCTTCTAACGCCTAACAGGCAGCTTGGGTTATCTGGGGTAATAATAATGATGTTCAGTATGTTATGCGCTTAGAGCATGTCCCTTAGTGATGTGGATGAGGCGCCGTATAAGTACTCTTATTATTATTGTTATTATTATGTAAAGTATTTCATTAATCATTGTAACAACAACAACACCGTCCACCACATCGATCACCACCGACCGCGTTATCAACAACCACATCACCATGCATCATGTCTATCAACAACTACATCACCACTCACCACATCAATCACAACCAACAAAATCACCGCCGAACATATCAGCGACCACGCCTTCAACAACATAACCACCAACCACATAGCACCAACAAAATCACACCCACCACGTCATCAACAACATCATCACCCACCACGTCGTCAACAACATGTAATCGCTTTGCATGACGGTTGCATCTCGAAAATACTGCCTCTTATTATTTCACATCACCATCCACCACATCAACCCCCACCTCGTCACCACCAACATCACCATCCACCACATCAACCCAGACCTCGTCACCACCAGCATCACTATTCACCACATCAACCCCCACCACGTCACCACCTTCAACGCCATCATCCACCACATCAACCCCCACCTCGTCACCACCAACATCACCATCCACCACATCAATCCAGACCGCATCACCACCAGCATCAGTATTCACCACATCAATCCCCACCTCGTCACCACCTTCAACGCCATCATCCACAACATCAACCCCCACCTCGTCACCAACAACGTCACCATTCACCACATCAACCCCCACTTCGTCACCACCTCAAACAGCACCATCCACCTCATCAACCCCAACCTCGTCACCACCAACATCACCATTCACCATGTCAACCCAAACCTCGTCAATTCCTCCACCAAAATCCACCACATAAACTCCCACCTCGTCACCACCTTCAACATCATCATCCACCACATCAACCCCCACCTCGTCACCACCTTCAATAATTCAGATTCACCTTCAGATTTGCAATGACGGCAACCAGTGTTAATCGGTCAGACAGACAATAGATACGCGTTACCACTTTTTACATTAAACCGCTGAGATTTGCAAGTATTTTCCTCAAAATCAATTGCAAACAGCCTGCTTTCTATTACCACGTGGGCTGACATATATTTCGGATGATACGTTGGTCCACTTTTTTACACAATACCTATAACAGCGTCAAGTTGAAATAGTCTGACATTCGCAATCAACATGGCGATGGTCGAAAGAAGACTCATCGTGATCCTCGTGGCTATTCTAACACCAACGCTCGGAGTAGAACGATGCGACTTGGAACCCGACACTTTGACTATTAAGGCTGGGGACATTGTGTTGATATTACAAGAAGCTCAGCGTGACTTCCAGTCTGTCTTCAATATCACCGATGGACGGTGTCCCTGTTTAGGTAAGCAAACACCATTTGCCAATTTGGCCACGTACAAGGGAGACGGGTGGTTAAGATCCCATGAGTCAGATTTGCAATATTTCAGCCATGTTTTGACTGAATAAATTCATAATAAACGCACTTTAGTTATAAATGATCTCTGCTGAAAAAGGACAAAAAATAACCACATTATCACAGATAGAGATTAAAACTAGCATTTAGCTTTAATAGTAAACAGTTATTTTGGTCAATATAATATAAAAACTGGTTTGAGGTCGCCAGAGCTGAAGGTAGTAAGTGAGTGAGTTTAGTTTTACGCCGCAGTCAGCAATATTCCAGCTATATGGCGGCGGTCTGTAAATAATCGAGTCTGGACCAGACAATCCAGTGATCAGCAACAGGAGCATCGATCTGCGCAATTGGGAACCGATGACATGTGTCAACCAAGTCAGCGAACCTGACCACCCGATCTCGTTAGTCGCCTCTTACGACAAGCATAGTCGCCTTTCAAGGCAAGCATGGGTTGCTGAAGGCTTATTCTACCCCGTGACCTTGACGGGTCCGCTGAAGGTAGATCACCTACGGACCATGTGTATGGGCAAAAAGAGGTCATGTAATTAACAAATAGGGAATTACAGACTATTTCATTGTGATTTATACTCCGCTTGTTGTGCTGGCACGATGTTGTGTAACTATTCATTAGTGTAGTCATGAAAATAGTCTGCTTCTTTCCGTCTTAAGAGCCTTCAGGACATGTGTTAAAACGTGTTTTTTTTAATTGTGCAAAAACTGTATTATCTTAAACAGATGAAGCACAAGCAAATGACAAATCATAGCAAGCTAAACACATCAACCCTCCCAGGTCCACGCCAACTCGAACATATCCACACACACATAAGTCACGGCGATAATAACGATAGCACTAAATATTCAAAATGGTGATCGTTTTAATGGCTGGTTGGGTGTGCGTTTAAGAAACGTCTTACATTGTTTTGATCGAATCACATATCAAGTGATGAGCAAGTCATGTCTGCATTTAGTAGTAGTGGTAGTGCATAGACTGCGCTCTATTCATGCATTAGATTGATTCTGCTAAACCAGTTACAATGGGTTATTGTTCACAGATATGGAAAATTCAGAGCTTATCAAGACTTGAAAACAGAATTTCTGAATGGCCCACTAATATTGAGTCAGGGTGGATGGACCCGCACCTCGAAATGAACATACATTTGATCACTCAACTGTGTGATAAAGCAAACTAATAGATGATACTGTCACAGCCCACTGAGGTCAAACCCAAGATAACAGACCTGGTCCGGAAGTGGGGATTCATCTACAAAGGGGTGGGGGTTAAAGGGTTCAACAGTCAAAATCGATTAGCTGACACAAAGGTTACACACGTGCAAAAGTGACATACATGTGACGTCATAAAACAAAATGGCTGATATAGGCCCCCTGTACAACAGTTCTAAGGATAAGACTGACAGTTTACAGTCCACAGCTCAGATGACGTTTGTGATGACTGGACTGTCTGATCCAGGCTCGATTTTTTACAGACCATCACCATAAAGCTGGAATATTGCTGAGTTGCGGCGTAGAACTAAATCACGCATGACTATGGTTATGCTAATGTTGTTACAGCAAACTGGATGACCCTATCTGCTATCCTACGTTAGTTTGGGGTTAAATGGGTAATTGTATGGTTTGGAACCAAAGAACGCTATTCATCATATTTATTGCATCTTGGACGACGGAAGCATTGTTCAAGATCATGTTCTTCCCTTTGAACAAATACAAGAACGTCACATGGTGTCATGCCCATACACCTCTTACACCTGTTGTGACATATTATCATGGGATGTCGGTGTTCCTCGAGACATCTACCATATGTCAGGGATTACATGGACCGATGCCTACGTCAGGATCACAACCAGCGCTAGTTCAACTGGGATGCTTGGCATCACAGGTTTCAATGCGTCGTTGCTCCCTCACCTGCACCAACGAGAATGACGGTCACGCCCGACACTGGCGTTGTCAATTGTTTTGTTGCACCGGCCCTGTTTTGTGCCTGTCGGTTAATCTATGGCCAGGTTTGATGAAACACTGAGCTGACAAAATGACCAAGAGAAGCTTTTAAATGATAACATTTACACCACTGAGATTTCAAAATCCGGGTGACACGAGATGCCCTGCAAGGTCACAGCTGTATAAGTTGCTCGTCGCTGTCGGTGACGCAGATGTGTCACATACCCTACCCTGCCGCTGGTTGCTGTTGATGCTGACTGTTGGTTATGCTACGTCACATCAGATACTGCAGTTTACCATGCACTTTTCTTAATTAGCCTTCAGTACCGACAGATTCATCTTACAGCTTGTGATTGGGTGATTTGGGTAACGTATTTCTATTTTGTAAATCAACATCCATCCTGCGATAAAAACTGATCATATTTTTCAATAGTTAGTGCTGTTTATTTTAACACGATAACCTATGCTGAATGTGTGGATATTCTCAAATAAGTGATATTTGGTGCGGAACTGGGCTTGGTATAGCTCACCTGGCCAAAAGGAATGTTTTATTTGCAGCTTTATGTCCATACTCTACATATATGTACATGTAATGGTTGTTTACATGTACATCATCAACAGCAACAACGGCTCAATTAATGATGGTCCTCCGCCGGTTTGCAGTGCTACCTTCTGTGCTACTAAATTGTGGGATATAGGGAAGCTAGCCAGTGACGTTAACCGCACTGCTAAATTTTGACTGCGACGCTGGCTAACGGCATGGCTATTCGTGTTCTGAACTACGCATATTTGACGTTCGGTTAACTTAAGGACATAACCGGACATTAGGAGTTAACCGGCGGTTAAGATAACAGAGTTTCGAACAACCGGGCCCTGGTAATGTTTTATGAATATGAAATATTGCTATGAAAGTCTACGGGAAGCATTTGATTTCTGTAGCATGTATGACTTCGCACAATGTGAAACTGTACACACAGGTAAACGACAGGTAACAATTTGCATTTATCTTTTCCTAGATGCCACAGATTCCACTTGCTTCGAGAACCAACTACGAGAAGCAAGCAATATGATAACTCGGCATTTATCGCAACTTGCGAATCTGTCTGCGGTGGAAAATGCTGAATGTCCCGCACGTACGTACAAATCTTTCAAATTAATACCACTATGTGTGTGAAAGGGTGCGTGAACGTCGCTGGGTCCAATCCACAAAACCTTCGGAACGTTACGACCTGTCGTAACTTTATAGTTTACGGGCTTGCGAATGTTGTAGCTCTATGAACGCTTTGTGGATCAGTACCCTGGTCAGGCAGATAGATAGATATGGAACACGTTTGTGAGTTGATGTCAAACAAGTGAACTGCGCAAAACTAAGGCATCTTTAACATAATTTGAGATGGACAGTAAATGGGTTGGGTTATCATTTTGAAGATTATTGATCATAACATTTCATTGATGTACATTGGTACATGTTCAAAGTATTTCACCCATAATTCGTCCTATGCTGGACATTTTTAAAGAACATGATATTCATCCTCTACATAATTTAATTTACATAACTTACAATAGCGATACTGACGTGGAATTCCATTTCGTCTACCAATATTTTTTATAAATGGGAAGCTCCACAATTCTGAGTAACGTACGTTCCTCTACGTCTTGCTTCTTTTGATTTTGCATTTACGAGAAACATTTCTAAACAAGAAATTGTTTTAATTTTAGAATATAAATGTAATGTTGAACATTCATTAATATCAGTCATTATTGATTGAAGGTTGCAATTCTTTATTATTGTTTCAAAATTGAGTAGAAATAACTCCTTAAATCCATGACCCTGGTTCTCCCAAACAAACCGGAAGCCATAAGTAAATAAAATAGTTCTAGCATGATACACCCACACCCGCTCACCACCCACCCACATAAGGTAGCTCTGTTTTTTATACATATCCACGGGCAATTAAAGCAGTCTAATTCAGTGCATACAAGTGTTTTAACAAATATCGCCATTTCCTTATAAAACAGCTTACAATATATATAATTATTACTTTTGCCCACACATCCCTTTCTGGTTCCATAGCACATTCTGTTGGACATCCACCAAGAACACATGCAAGAATACCATCATCATTTTGATCCCAAATCTTAACAAAAGTATCTACATCCAGAATATCACATATGGAGTTAAAAGCTTCATTTCAGTCATTCATATTCATCGTACATGACATAAACACATACTTTACAATATCACTGGCGACAGTTTTACAATAATATTCTCTTGGAACGATCGATACATACACGTGTGTGTGTGTGTGTGTGTGTGTGTGTGTGTGTGTGTGTGTGTGTGGTGTGTGTGTGTGTGTGTTTCAGATTTGTTAACTAACTGTTCTCTTCTGTACAAGATCTCTCCTCTGTTTAGTCTACTACTCATGTGTCCCCTGTTAAAAGAAAGTGCACTTCTTCCAAGTTCCTTGACCATTTACACCTCAAACAGGTATTGCAAAGAAACACATTCCGGCGATTAGGGTCATTATTGGGTTTTCAATTCAGCGCATTTCCTGGGCTATCCTATTACCTAAAAGGGGGGATGAGGAGTTTTTGTTCCAACAATGTGTGGTAGTATTGGGATGTGGAAGTTTATGGATTGAGCCGTGGATGGGTGTCTGTCTGTGTATTGGGAGTGGGGATTGGGTGGTGGTGAGAGATGGGTGTGTGGACGTACGTGCGTTCCTGTGTATGTACGTTGAGGTGTCTGTCTGTGTATGTGAGTGTGCATGTGTGTCTGACTGTCTGCCTGCCTGTGTGTGAGTGTTGTTTGTGCATGAGGGGTGTCTGCTGTGAGTCTCTGTCTCTGTCTGTGCTACCGTGAACACAATGAACCACAGCAGCTCATCAGTGCAATTATTCGATGTCCCTAAGGTGAGACTTGTGACCGCTTTACCTCTTCGGGAAACTTCAACATAATTATCCTCCCTCTCCCTCGGTCTGTATATTAGCAAATTGCTGCTGCGAGTAGCGTCCCTTGACTCTCTCTGGGTCGGGATCGGGTGGTCAGTCTCGCTGACACGTTGACACATGTCACCGGTTCCCATTTGTTCCCGTTTCCCGTTGCTCTCTCTCTCTCTTTCTCTCTCTCACACTCACTCTCTCTCTCTCTCTCTCACTCTTTCTATCTCTCTCTGTAACACTTGAGGCTTCACTGCAACACGAAGATGGCGCTCTCAGTCACTCACTCACTCGCTCGTTACTTTCGTTGTACATACACTGACCAGGAACCGCCTTTGTTCAGATCCCTAATGAAACATTTTAATTTTAAAAATGTTTGCAAAATGCCCAATTTTCAGCAAATAAAGATCTTCTATCATCTACTTGTATATCCATGGTGTACACGTTAAAACATGTATGTAACATGTAGGGACGAGAAAAATAATAAATGTTAACAACACCACGTAAACTCCTCAGAATATATCGCAATGTATTGTTGAAACTGAACATGCAGTATGATGTTTTACAGTTCTGGGATGTGCAGCGTTAGTCGCTACTGATGAATCGACCGACATTGCTCTGGTGGACCCTGTTGAAACGATCCTGCAAAGTATAGATGCTAACTCAAACATCAGCGCTTTTACAGTTGGGGAAAGGCAGACTGACGAGTCCTACTCTTTGTACTTCATCAGTAATGATCCCTTCGCGGTCAAACGTCTGGACAACCCAGGTCTTACTGAAACAACAGTGGCCAATGAAACAGGTGCGTCATTATGTTATGCAGCAACCGTGACTCGCTAACCATGATCATATTCATCCTGAAATAGCGACGAATTCTTTCAGTGCCACAAATAATCGCTGCTTTTGCAATTCTTATACCATTAGCACGTGTTCATGAATCACCGACATATCGCGATGAACCGCCTTTGTTTAGATGCATAGTGAAACATTTAAACTTTAAAACATGTTTACTAAATGCCTAACTTTCATCAAAAAATGTATCTAACAACTGATTTCCTATCAGCTGATTGTGTATTCATGGTAAAACCGTTATAAAAATGCGTGTAACATATAAAGACGAGGACAATAACATAAAATTGTTTGCATCATACCTAACTTTCAGCAGAAAATGTATCTAACAACTGATTTCCTATCAGCTGATTGTGTATTCATGGTAAAACCGTTATAAAAATGCGTGTAACATATAAAGACGAGGACAATAACATAAAATTGTTTGCATCATACCTAACTTTCATCAAAAAATGTATCTAACAACTGATTTCCTATCAGCTGATTGTGTATTCATGGTAAAACCGTTATAAAAATGCGTGTAACATATAAAGACGAGGACAATAACATAAAATTGTTTGCATCATACCTAACTTTCATCAAAAAATGTATCTAACAACTGATTTCCTATCAGCTGATTGTGTATTCATGGTAAAACCGTTATAAAAATGCGTGTAACATATAAAGACGAGGAAAATAACATAAAATTGTTTGCATCATACCTAACTTTCATCAAAAAATGTATCTAACAACTGATTTCCTATCAGCTGATTGTGTATTCATGGTAAAACCGTTATAAAAATGCGTGTAACATATAAAGACGAGGACAATAACATAAAATTGTTTGCATCATACCTAACTTTCAGCAGAAAATGTATCTAACAACTGATTTCCTATCAGCTGATTGTGTATTCATGGTAAAACCGTTATAAAAATGCGTGTAACATATAAAGACGAGGAAAATAACATAAAATTGTTTGCATCATACCTAACTTTCATCAAAAAATGTATCTAACAACTGATTTCCTATCAGCTGATTGTGTATTCATGGTAAAACCGTTATAAAAATGCGTGTAACATATAAAGACGAGGAAAATAACATAAAATTGTTTGCATCATACCTAACTTTCATCAAAAAATGTATCTAACAACTGATTTCCTATCAGCTGATTGTGTATTCATGGTAAAACCGTTATAAAAATGCGTGTAACATATAAAGACGAGGAAAATAACATAAAATTGTTTGCATCATACCTAACTTTCATCAAAAAATGTATCTAACAACTGATTTCCTATCAGCTGATTGTGTATTCATGGTAAAACCGTTATAAAAATGCGTGTAACATATAAAGACGAGGACAATAACATAAAATTGTTTGCATCATACCTAACTTTCATCAAAAAATGTATCTAACAACTGATTTCCTATCAGCTGATTGTGTATTCATGGTAAAACCGTTATAAAAATGCGT
This sequence comes from Haliotis asinina, assembly GCF_037392515.1. Taxonomy (NCBI): domain Eukaryota; kingdom Metazoa; phylum Mollusca; class Gastropoda; order Lepetellida; family Haliotidae; genus Haliotis; species Haliotis asinina. The sequence continues at coordinate 96,316,879 of NC_090280.1, forward strand.
GTAACATATAAAGACGAGGACAATAACATAAACTTGTTTGCATCATACCTAACTTTCATCAAAAAATGTATCTAACAACTGATTTCCTATCAGCTGATTGTGTATTCATGGTAAAACCGTTATAAAAATGCGTGTAACATATAAAGACGAGGACAATAACATAAACTTGTTTGCATCATACCTAACTTTCAGCAGAAAATGTATCTAACAACTGATTTCCTATCAGCTGATTGTGTATTCATGGTAAAACCGTTATAAAAATGCGTGTAACATATAAAGACGAGGACAATAACATAAACTTGTTTGCATCATACCTAACTTTCATCAAAAAATGTATCTAACAACTGATTTCCTATCAGCTGATTGTGTATTCATGGTAAAACCGTTATAAAAATGCGTGTAACATATAAAGACGAGGACAATAACATAAACTTGTTTGCATCATACCTAACTTTCAGCAGAAAATGTATCTAACAACTGATTTCCTATCAGCTGATTGTGTATTCATGGTAAAACCGTTATAAAAATGCGTGTAACATATAAAGACGAGGACAATAACATAAACTTGTTTGCATCATACCTAACTTTCAGCAAAAAATGTATCTAACAACTGATTTCCTATCAGCTGATTGTGTATTCATGGTAAAACCGTTATAAAAATGCGTGTAACATATAAAGACGAGGACAATAACATAAACTTGTTTGCATCATACCTAACTTTCAGCAAAAAATGTATCTAACAACTGATTTCCTATCAGCTGATTGTGTATTCATGGTAAAACCGTTATAAAAATGCGTGTAACATATAAAGACGAGGACAATAACATAAAATTGTTTGCATCATACCTAACTTTCAGCAGAAAATGTATCTAACAACTGATTTCCTATCAGCTGATTGTGTATTCATGGTAAAACCGTTATAAAAATGCGTGTAACATATAAAGACGAGGACAATAACATAAACTTGTTTGCATCATACCTAACTTTCAGCAGAAAATGTATCTAACAACTGATTTCCTATCAGCTGATTGTGTATTCATGGTAAAACCGTTATAAAAATGCGTGTAACATATAAAGACGAGGACAATAACATAAACTTGTTTGCATCATACCTAACTTTCAGCAAAAAATGTATCTAACAACTGATTTCCTATCAGCTGATTGTGTATTCATGGTAAAACCGTTATAAAAATGCGTGTAACATATAAAGACGAGGACAATAACATAAACTTGTTTGCATCATACCTAACTTTCATCAAAAAATGTATCTAACAACTGATTTCCTATCAGCTGATTGTGTATTCATGGTAAAACCGTTATAAAAATGCGTGTAACATATAAAGACGAGGACAATAACATAAAATTGTTTGCATCATACCTAACTTTCAGCAAAAAATGTATCTAACAACTGATTTCCTATCAGCTGATTGTGTATTCATGGTAAAACCGTTATAAAAATGCGTGTAACATATAAAGACGAGGACAATAACATAAAATTGTTTGCATCATACCTAACTTTCAGCAGAAAATGTATCTAACAACTGATTTCCTATCAGCTGATTGTGTATTCATGGTAAAACCGTTATAAAAATGCGTGTAACATATAAAGACGAGGACAATAACATAAAATTGTTTGCATCATACCTAACTTTCATCAAAAAATGTATCTAACAACTGATTTCCTATCAGCTGATTGTGTATTCATGGTAAAACCGTTATAAAAATGCGTGTAACATATAAAGACGAGGACAATAACATAAACTTGTTTGCATCATACCTAACTTTCATCAAAAAATGTATCTAACAACTGATTTCCTATCAGCTGATTGTGTATTCATGGTAAAACCGTTATAAAAATGCGTGTAACATATAAAGACGAGGACAATAACATAAACTTGTTTGCATCATACCTAACTTTCATCAAAAAATGTATCTAACAACTGATTTCCTATCAGCTGATTGTGTATTCATGGTAAAACCGTTATAAAAATGCGTGTAACATATAAAGACGAGGACAATAACATAAAATTGTTTGCATCATACCTAACTTTCAGCAAAAAATGTATCTAACAACTGATTTCCTATCAGCTGATTGTGTATTCATGGTAAAACCGTTATAAAAATGCGTGTAACATATAAAGACGAGGACAATAACATAAAATTGTTTGCATCATACCTAACTTTCAGCAGAAAATGTATCTAACAACTGATTTCCTATCAGCTGATTGTGTATTCATGGTAAAACCGTTATAAAAATGCGTGTAACATATAAAGACGAGGACAATAACATAAAATTGTTTGCATCATACCTAACTTTCAGCAAAAAATGTATCTAACAACTGATTTCCTATCAGCTGATTGTGTATTCATGGTAAAACCGTTATAAAAATGCGTGTAACATATAAAGACGAGGACAATAACATAAAATTGTTTGCATCATACCTAACTTTCAGCAGAAAATGTATCTAACAACTGATTTCCTATCAGCTGATTGTGTATTCATGGTAAAACCGTTATAAAAATGCGTGTAACATATAAAGACGAGGACAATAACATAAAATTGTTTGCATCATACCTAACTTTCAGCAAAAAATGTATCTAACAACTGATTTCCTATCAGCTGATTGTGTATTCATGGTAAAACCGTTATAAAAATGCGTGTAACATATAAAGACGAGGACAATAACATAAAATTGTTTGCATCATACCTAACTTTCAGCAGAAAATGTATCTAACAACTGATTTCCTATCAGCTGATTGTGTATTCATGGTAAAACCGTTATAAAAATGCGTGTAACATATAAAGACGAGGACAATAACATAAAATTGTTTGCATCATACCTAACTTTCAGCAAAAAATGTATCTAACAACTGATTTCCTATCAGCTGATTGTGTATTCATGGTAAAACCGTTATAAAAATGCGTGTAACATATAAAGACGAGGACAATAACATAAAATTGTTTGCATCATACCTAACTTTCAGCAGAAAATGTATCTAACAACTGATTTCCTATCAGCTGATTGTGTATTCATGGTAAAACCGTTATAAAAATGCGTGTAACATATAAAGACGAGGACAATAACATAAAATTGTTTGCATCATACCTAACTTTCATCAAAAAATGTATCTAACAACTGATTTCCTATCAGCTGATTGTGTATTCATGGTAAAACCGTTATAAAAATGCGTGTAACATATAAAGACGAGGACAATAACATAAAATTGTTTGCATCATACCTAACTTTCAGCAGAAAATGTATCTAACAACTGATTTCCTATCAGCTGATTGTGTATTCATGGTAAAACCGTTATAAAAATGCGTGTAACATATAAAGACGAGGACAATAACATAAAATTGTTTGCATCATACCTAACTTTCAGCAAAAAATGTATCTAACAACTGATTTCCTATCAGCTGATTGTGTATTCATGGTAAAACCGTTATAAAAATGCGTGTAACATATAAAGACGAGGACAATAACATAAAATTGTTTGCATCATACCTAACTTTCAGCAGAAAATGTATCTAACAACTGATTTCCTATCAGCTGATTGTGTATTCATGGTAAAACCGTTATAAAAATGCGTGTAACATATAAAGACGAGGACAATAACATAAACTTGTTTGCATCATACCTAACTTTCAGCAGAAAATGTATCTAACAACTGATTTCCTATCAGCTGATTGTGTATTCATGGTAAAACCGTTATAAAAATGCGTGTAACATATAAAGACGAGGACAATAACATAAAATTGTTTGCATCATACCTAACTTTCAGCAGAAAATGTATCTAACAACTGATTTCCTATCAGCTGATTGTGTATTCATGGTAAAACCGTTATAAAAATGCGTGTAACATATAAAGACGAGGACAATAACATAAACTTGTTTGCATCATACCTAACTTTCAGCAAAAAATGTATCTAACAACTGATTTCCTATCAGCTGATTGTGTATTCATGGTAAAACCGTTATAAAAATGCGTGTAACATATAAAGACGAGGACAATAACATAAACTTGTTTGCATCATACCTAACTTTCAGCAGAAAATGTATCTAACAACTGATTTCCTATCAGCTGATTGTGTATTCATGGTAAAACCGTTATAAAAATGCGTGTAACATATAAAGACGAGGACAATAACATAAACTTGTTTGCATCATACCTAACTTTCATCAAAAAATGTATCTAACAACTGATTTCCTATCAGCTGATTGTGTATTCATGGTAAAACCGTTATAAAAATGCGTGTAACATATAAAGACGAGGACAATAACATAAACTTGTTTGCATCATACCTAACTTTCATCAAAAAATGTATCTAACAACTGATTTCCTATCAGCTGATTGTGTATTCATGGTAAAACCGTTATAAAAATGCGTGTAACATATAAAGACGAGGACAATAACATAAACTTGTTTGCATCATACCTAACTTTCATCAAAAAATGTATCTAACAACTGATTTCCTATCAGCTGATTGTGTATTCATGGTAAAACCGTTATAAAAATGCGTGTAACATATAAAGACGAGGACAATAACATAAACTTGTTTGCATCATACCTAACTTTCATCAAAAAATGTATCTAACAACTGATTTCCTATCAGCTGATTGTGTATTCATGGTAAAACCGTTATAAAAATGCGTGTAACATATAAAGACGAGGACAATAACATAAACTTGTTTGCATCATACCTAACTTTCATCAAAAAATGTATCTAACAACTGATTTCCTATCAGCTGATTGTGTATTCATGGTAAAACCGTTATAAAAATGCGTGTAACATATAAAGACGAGGACAATAACATAAACTTGTTTGCATCATACCTAACTTTCATCAAAAAATGTATCTAACAACTGATTTCCTATCAGCTGATTGTGTATTCATGGTAAAACCGTTATAAAAATGCGTGTAACATATAAAGACGAGGACAATAACATAAACTTGTTTGCATCATACCTAACTTTCAGCAAAAAATGTATCTAACAACTGATTTCCTATCAGCTGATTGTGTATTCATGGTAAAACCGTTATAAAAATGCGTGTAACATATAAAGACGAGGACAATAACATAAACTTGTTTGCATCATACCTAACTTTCATCAAAAAATGTATCTAACAACTGATTTCCTATCAGCTGATTGTGTATTCATGGTAAAACCGTTATAAAAATGCGTGTAACATATAAAGACGAGGACAATAACATAAACTTGTTTGCATCATACCTAACTTTCAGCAAAAAATGTATCTAACAACTGATTTCCTATCAGCTGATTGTGTATTCATGGTAAAACCGTTATAAAAATGCGTGTAACATATAAAGACGAGGACAATAACATAAACTTGTTTGCATCATACCTAACTTTCAGCAGAAAATATATAAGAAAAGAATATAAAATGTAAGAGAAAAATACAATAAAAACGAACAAAGTGTTTTATGATGCAACATAACATCATATTCATCCTACAATAGCGACGAATTCCTTTCAGTGCTACAAAAAACCCTCTGCTATTGCGATTCTTATACCATTAAACGTGTATATTTATCACCGTCATGTAATGATGCCGAAGTTGCTGCCGTCTCCTGCAAGCCTGGCACGTTGAGAACTTATAACGGGTTGGTTTACAGGTCACATTTCGTATATCACATATTATTTGTGCCCTCAAAAATGTCACCATTCTTTAGAACATGTTACATATTTCCATTTTAATAGGTTGACTCCACAATATTGCATTTCGCACAGTATTCATGTTCGTTTTGATTAGAAAAAACAATCTTCAATATACATAATTATATAATTGTAACTAATTTACATGTTTGGGTTTTTTTATAACAGGCTGTCTTCGGAGTTTGTATCAACACTTCACTCAGTAGTAATGCTCATTTTATAAAGCTGTGATATAAGTTGTTCACTGGTTGATATACCCTCGACGTTTCCCCAATGTTTATGAATCACCGTCGTATAGTGACGACCATTCGTAAACAGCTGGCTATATTCTGCATCTGGCTATTCACTGGCATCTGTCGCAAACACGTGCAAAGTCAAGTTTTCACATGAAGCGAAATCCTTGGGATCATATTGTACAAGCTGAAAAGGGAATTGCACCTAGGGTCATTTTATTCACTGATGCATGAAGCTTGACTGTGCCTTTCATGTTAGTGGGTGAAGTTTTGCACCATATGTAACAGTATCACGGTGATGTACGCCAGAAATGGTCTTCGCACATTGTATCCATGTGAGAACTCAAACCGGACCTTCGGCATGACGAGCAAGCGGTTTGACCACTAGACTACCCTACCACCCCCGTGTGCCTTTGAAGGTTGCAACCCTTATGAGACAACCTTCGAGCATGAAACGTATCATGCTTAATCGACAAAACTTTAATTGTGGGAATTGATTGTTTGTTTGGTTTGTTTGTTTGTTTGTTTGTTTGTTCTACGCAAACTCAGCAGTGTTTTAAGTGCATCTAAACTTTGATGGGAAGTTTATTAAGTGGTTAAAGTGTTCATTTTTTTCTCTGTTTTGTCATGTTCCATCCAGATCTAACACCTTCTGATGGACGAGGAACTGGCATTACAATTTGTGGTGAGACATTATACGTCGCCATTGATTATCCCGGAGTCGGAAGTGACAAAATCCTGTCCATTAACAAAAATGATTTCAGCGTGGCCGACGTTGCTACCATTTCCTGCCAGCCTGGAACGATGAGAACTTATAACGGGTTGGTGGTTTACAGGTCACAGTTCTTATATCACACATTATGTGTGCCCTCAAAAAAATGTCCCATGCTTTAGAACATGTTACATATTTCCATTTTAATAGGTTAACTTCACAATATTGCATTTCGCATAGTATTTATATTCGTTTTGATTAGCAAAAACATTTTTCATTAAGATTATAACTAATTTACAATTTTTGTAACAGGCTGGCTTCGCAGTTTTGTATCAACACTTTACTTAGTGGTAATGGTCATTTCATAAAGCAATAAGTTGTTCACTGGTCACGAGGGGAACATGGGTTGATGTACCCTCGATGTTTCCTTATGTTCCCTGGGCCCGCAACCCAGGGTCCCTGAGGGACCAGTGAACAACTATTTATCTTACCGAACACCTCAATGTTAATATTGAATGATTTGATGCACAGGTACAAATCTTTTTGTAGCCATTGCTAGATTTTACAGAGGGCAAGAAAAACAGATTTAGAGTTATCTCCCTTCCATCGATTTGCATTTGCAAAACATCGGTATTTCCAAACATCATGAGTGATTCAATGTTATTCGAGGTAAAGAATTACATAGGAATGTTGCTGCATGTTAGCGAGGTACACTGAAAATAACAGAGGAGCGCTCAGCCACACAGAAAACATTTATGTGTAAGGAAATATAATGTTCTGTGTAATACTATGTTGTAGCATATCGTAATAGCGATGTTGTATGTATCATATACAGGCTATTGTCATCATCATTTTACAAGGCCATAATTTCTGGTATCCGTCAACGCGATGTAGCTGGAATATTGCTCCATTCCCCATATGAGTATATTGTGATGTTGCTGGAATATTGCTAAAAGTGCCGTAAAACCATGCATCTCAGAGTATCACTATATAATATTATAGACTTCTTCTGTGACTTTAAGCTTTAAGCAGGTGATATTTGCTGGGGGCGGTGGAGGTAGCCTAATAGTTGAAGCTTTGGTTAGTCACGCCGATGACCCAGGTTCGATTCCATACATGAGTATAATGTGTAAAGCCCATTTCTGTGATGCCGATGGAATATTGCAACAACCGATGTTAAACCATGGTCACTCACCTATGTTGGCTCGGGGCCTCGTGTAAGACCGCTAACAAACATCAAAACGAACTCAATCCAAAATAGCCATGCCCATGTTCTACATTGATCACGATACCCGTGAAGATCCGGGGTAGAATAGGCCTTCAGCAACTCATGCTTGTACCCGTGAAGATCCGGGGTAGAATAGGCCTTCAGCAACTCATGCTTGCCATAAAAGGCGACTATGCTTGTCGTAAGAGTTGACTAACGGGATCGGGTTGTCGGGCTCGCTGACTTGGTTGACACGTGTCATTTGCGCAGATCGATGTTCATGCTGTTCATCACTGGATTGTCTGGTCCAGACTCGATTATTACAGATCGCCGCCAACTAGCTGGAATATTGCTGAGTGCGGCATTAAACTAAACGCACTCATTCACTCATGACACTTGACGATTCAGAATTTGGGGACTCGTATCTTGAACATAAGCTAAAAGTGACTGTCAAAAAGCACATTTTGTAGGAAAACACACATCACAGATACAATTTTGGACTGCTGCACAAAATATGTACGTGTGTGAGTGTGTGTGTGTGTGTGTGTGTGTGTGTGTGTGTGTGTGTGTGTGTGTGTGTGTGTGTGTGTGTGTGTGTGTGTGTGTGTGTGTGTGTGTGTGTGTGTGTAAAATGAAAGAGAATGTTCATAAACATTGCCTTCCAATATCGTTGCAGGCGATTGTATTACGTCAACTGCAACCAAATCGAATGCATCAACAAGACAGGATCAGATTTACAAACCAAATTCAAATTTCCAGTCGACATTACTTCGTTCGATGTTATTGACGATGGTACGTACATATATACACAACTATAACGACGGGGCCAGTCAGATAAACAGCAGAGAAGCCACTTTTTTCATTATTTAAGCTCTAAACCGTTTTATATTCGCCTTTAAACAGCTTAGGAAATAACCGGTGTCATTCGTCATTGCTCAATCAATAAACGTTATTGTTAGCATGAAAGCCCCCTTCACACATTTGACATGATGTTTTATTTGGAACCTTCAAACTTTAACTCGAACTTCTTTTCACCAAAGATAGGATAGTATTTTGCGATAACGCTGGTGGTCTGTGGATCCACAACGCCGCTACCGGATGCTCAAAGCTGCTTACCTGCAAAAAAGACGCATGTGGTGATGTGAAGATCAATTCCTGCACATCGCTTATCTACGTTGTCTACCCAGATATTGCGTGAGTGTTTAAATGCTGAAGATGGTCGAAGTTCAGGAATTACAGAGTATACATGACTGCCTTGTAAACCACGAGCTAATCAGTCATATGCTTCTATATACGTAACAAGCACGAGTTTATGAATCCCTTACTATCACTGATGGACACCAGGTGGTCATTCTGGTTATAGATCAAATTATCCGTTAGCAAATTTTATGTTGATTTAGCTGGTTGGATTGTCACATTTACCGTACGTAAACGGAAACCGCATAATCTTTTATAGAGTGACTTTTATACGCTAAGAGATTGGGTTTTTTGTTTTGGTTTCTTGGGGTTTCTTGACCGAAAGGCGAGTTTTCCGGATATGTTAGGTCCGGGTATCCGAGGTCTTAGTGTGTTTGACTCTTTAGATGCATCGCAAACTTATAAGTTAAACTTAGTTCATTCAACGCCCGGGAACATCTGTCAAAGAAAGCCCAGAAATCAAATCAAACGCCATCCAGGTCGTGGAGTTGTGCCGAATGGAGGTGCACCGCTATTCTATACTTAGAGCTGCGCCTTGTGGGCATGGTGCGCCATTCAGTCCGTAAAATTGCGCATACTGGACGCGCGCCCCTACCGTGTACGTAGAGTTCTGTCGAATGGAGGTGTGCCGCCATTCAGTGCGTAGAAATGTGCATAAGGGACTTGCTTGGGTCATGCTGGAGAGAATTCTAGGTTTACCCTGACCACGTTCTAATGCTTTCACCACCCCTCAGGGTCTCCTCAAAGGGGTAGACGTGCATTTGTTGTATAACGTCCAGCCTTCCTCCCTCAACCAGTTGCCATGTTGAATAATCAAACTGACGTCATAAATCTGACGTAACGTTGACGGTTACATCACAAATGTAGAACACCACATGGCACATGTAACGCTAGAAATAGGAGAGACGCGTTCTGTATTGTATTGAATATCACTTGATGCTATTCTATTTTTAAGATAGAAAAAATATTGGCGATACTTTACTAATCCAAAACTCGTATTAAACAGACTTGCGGAAGTAGTTTGAGCTCGTCTGAATTTCTATTGCTTAGGAAAGCAGACAACACCATGATCTGTTCTTTTTACAGAAATCTCGACATCTTCAACTCCACGACCTGTGAAAGTGTGGGAACGTTGCAATTCGCAGAATCGGCCCCTGATGGGTCTCCGAGGCTTGGATTCGAACCAGCCTGGTACGTGCCACTCAAATGATACCCTAACACTAAACATTCACCGTAATCTGATCACTAGATGATTGATCATGATGATGCTTTCAGAACAAGTTTGAAATGATATATGTTTGCGTATGCTTTGAAATATGAGTAGCAATCGCGACGAGTAGTTACATCAAACATAATTTATTCAGTGACAAATACGTCTAATTCTTGGTTGATTAACTCACCCAGCTGTTTAAATTTGAAATACTCAATACAGAACGTTAGCGCATACCAATAGCCATATTAAACTATCTTCAGAAACGGGGCGTTGGGGTAGCCTAGTGGTTAAAGCGTTCGCTCTGCTTGCCTGGGTTCGATTACCCACATGGGTGCAATGTATGAAGGCCATTTCTCATGTCCACTGAAAGGTGATATTTCTGAGATGTTGCTAAAAACGGCGTAAAACTCACTCACACTCACACTCACTCACTCTTAGGAAACAAGACTGATTAGTGTGTAGACAGACAAAACTGTCAAACTTGGAACATGAATAGACACCCATGTAATTTTGGCTTGACTGATTATGCTATATAATTGCATATACGACATGTAAAATTAATTTAATTTAATTTACAAACTTCATTTTCGCAGCCTAGCTTGAGAGGGTAAGTATGTACCTTTTTAACCCTTTTTAACCCGCGAAGATCCGAGTTAGAATTGATCTAACCCATGGTTTTAAATGGCGACTAACGAGATCGGGTGGTCAAGCTTGCTAACACATGTCATGGCATCCCATTTGCATAGATGACTGCTTATTCTGTTGATCACCTGCCTGTTTGGTCCAGACCCGATTGTTTACACACCGCCGCTATGTAGAAGGGGACTTTTGTCCATACTTTAATGAGGATAGTTTAAACTTGCCACTCTAGAAACAATATAGATTACATGTGTATTCATAAACCATGGTGTGTGTGAGAGAGAGGGGGGGGGGGGGTGGGGGGGAGAGAGAGAGAGACGCATATTTTCGGAGCAAAATCAATCTTTCGCAATACAAATCATGCGATAATAGCCTGGTGCCGTCTCGTCTCGTCTCAACTGCGATGTCCTTAAGTGCGAGATCGTTTTGAGATAGGCCGAGGAATTACATCAAAATCTTTCATCAACCGACTGACTTTTCTGTTCAAGGATTGATTACAAAATAACCAGTAAACGTAGCAATACATGGCTCATGTGTCTAGGTCGTGCTTTCATCTTTTGTGATCATTCTTGGTTTGTATCAAACCTCGACAATATCGAGGTATTCACATTGCGCTATTAATTTATTAGAAATGTTTACAACTTAAACATTTTCCTTGACAGTCCAACCAGGAAAGTCCTCATTATCCTTCTCTTTTCAGGGACGAAGACCTTCCTGGAAAGCAATGCCTAAAATGCTGGAAAGGAATTGACGTTGAATTCATTTTCAATAAACCTTTTAAACTTTCATTTGTTGTCGAAGTCGCGGTGTCTGAGCATACTAGGCAGCTGACTTTGTGTGCTGGCGATTATGTGCCTGACTCTGAGGGTACGGGTTCGAATCCCGGCTGGGACTCAACCAAAAAGTACTTGAATTTGTGCTTTATTAAGAAAGTGTAATCCCAAATATGACATATGTTACGAGAGCAGGAATGCTTCAAACGTTTCCAGAAGCAATTTTGCTAATCTGGTTATCATAAGTAATGGTGAAACGACTAGAATGGGTTCTGGAAGAACGACATTTTCTCCTTTAGGTCTATCTTTGGTTGCCTCTTCAATGGCCAAAAAGTGCAACTGGGGTACTTTCCATGATGATACTCATGGTAGCAAACATTTCCTAGTGTTTGCCGAAATCCATGAGAGTCCAATGCGTTGACCCAGGTTGACTTAATCACATACCTCGGTGGTTGCTTTCTCTCACAAAGAAATCGGAAGGTATAGTCTGATATCCCCATTTTGTCGCTGTGTGTAGTCACAGTTTTCGTCACTAACTGTATGTAGTGACGTTAAACCCAGGATGAGGATAAACCGTGAAAGACCTTGCTGATATGGCGAAGAGACGGCAACATGACGTTACAGTCGTAACATAGCAAGTTGATATACTGAATGATGCACTAGCTACAAAACCAAAAAACATGTACAGTAAAGCTGTCGATTCAGAAAATAGGACTAGA